>NC_140769.1:93662312-94262312 GCF_044657685.1 Stegodyphus dumicola
AACAATTGCCATTTCACAGTTTATTAGACACTGCCCTAACTTCACCACAATTATTTAACTTCTTCTAATTCATTTATTTATTTTTCATATTTTTTTAACTTTAGCAAAAATATTTTTTCACAAGACATTTACACCTTTCTCGATCAATGAATATACATTAAAAAAAAAAAAAAATTACGTCCGGTACTATATACTATGACCATTCATTGAGCTAATACTTTTTCCTCTCGTTGAAGTGAAGAGAGCTGATGCTTCACTTTAACTTTATTCTTCTGGATTTCTTTTAGGTTTTATAATCCAGGTAATTTCATATTTTTTTTCCTTTTACAAAATTTCATTTTTGATTTACTATATTTAACTATATTTAACGTTACAATGTAGGTTTTTTATAACTATTTTCAATAATATTAATAAATTAAATTCATAGTTTTAAATTCTCAGTTTATCTAATTTAATTACTTAGAAAATTTTAGGCTTAGTTACTAAAGAGATCAAACTTTTCTTTTCATTTCTGAACTTTTGTTTGCTCTAATAGTTTTCATTTCACACATTAAGTTGCTCTAATGTTACAGATTTTTAAGAACTAACTCCTCTTTTTAATTAATTAATTTTTTTTTTAAATCAAATTTTCATTTATTTTTTCCATGTGTTGGATTGCTCTTATTTTACTTTTTTTTTTTTTTTTTTTTGACGGTCTGCCTAAATTTATTATAAATAGTAAATATCTACCTTTTAATTGTTATTTGATTTTGATACTATAATTTCTTTTGAAAAAAGTATTTAACCCAGCCTATGGGGTTTAAAAATTTAGATATGTTGGATTGGTTGTATTTGCAGGTTTTCTTTTTTGGACTCAATCTGCTATAAATTATATTTTAATGTTTTTTTTTAATTTGCTAACATTTTTTTATAGTCATATACATATGACAACAAATCATATACATAATTTTTAATGATAAACTTGTTTTCTTTTACAGTCATAGCTGCCAGTAAAACTCCCTCTTTTGCCAGCTCAATAAGTGGGGACAGGCAAGTATTACAAACAACTAGCAACTGTGCAAGTCCATCTGTAGTAGATGGTCTAAGCAGTGTGGCAATGGCAAGGTCAGTTTCATGCACAGCAGAACTTGCAGAAAAAGAAGATGAAGAAACAGAAACATCTAAAACAACATCCACAAAGCAAGCTGTGTAATACAAGTCCAGGAATTTTTTCCTTTCATTTCTAATGATCGTAGTGCACTATATGTCCAAAACTAAAAATTTAAGAAATGGTTCAAATATTTGAAATATAATTTGTATCACTATGCTAGCAAACAATATAACAGAGTAAGAATGATGGTTATTTGAATGAATACACTTTAAAGTGAGGGCGAAGATGGTAACTGTTCAATAGGAAATGTTACCACTACATGTAATTTTTTTACAGCTAATGCATCCTATTATTATAATTATTATAATTTTCTTCCCATGGCAAAATTTTAATAATGCATTTGTAAATTATTTTAGAACTTCAAAGGAAAGAATTTTTAATCTGAAAAATATCTTTTAACTATGCATTGCAAAACTCAATTATATATCCCATAATTTATTCACATTTAAACAAACATTTTGAAAGTCCTAGTCAGTTTTCTGATAAAAAATAAAACAAAGTTCACTAAAAATAGCTAAGATTTTTTTAATAATGTAAGGCATATATTAACTATTATAATTATAATCAGTTTACAAAACAATCTCTTTACACAAAAAAGATAGCTAATTTTTAAAATATTTATTTTTGAACAATCATGAACTTTGACAATCAGTTTCATGACCAGTTTCTGTTGAAACATTTAGTGTACTTTTCCATAAATGACAATTTGTTGATTCAGTATCAAATTTGATAATGATATATGTTGTACAAATCATGTGAAGACATTTTGTAACTTGTAGTGAATTTCTTGATCTAAAGTCGGAAAGCTTAATATGGTATACTTTTGCTGTTAAATAAATTACTAACACGCTGCTTGAAGAGTATGGTTTAGTAATGGAGTTATTTGTACATCTTTAAAGTTTCAAGATTTTGCTAATTTATTCACTTCAATACCTCTGAAGAAATACATGCAACAGATCAAGTTCCACATTATAAAATAATTTAGTAAATAAAAACTTCTTACAAACAAATTAACTCAATATTACTAACTGAAAGAATTGAATGTGATAATTCAGACTTTTAAGAGACAATACAAATTTCTATATATGTATTGTGATAAATTTTAAATGTATCCTTAAATTAAATATTATAAATATGAAGCAACAAAATAATTTTTTTATTAGATTTTATATTTGACTACTGCAAAGTCAGAAGGTGTATCATCATAGATAAGACAGAATCTCATTATTTATTTAACTTGGCATGTATTTCTTGCAAATTATGAATGAAAAAGTATAATAAAACCTTTTATGCAGAAATGTAATAGATCAGAACATTTTTAGTGTAATATTAAGTTACAGCACATAACTGTTATATATAGGGAAAAAATTACATAAAGCTTTTATATAACTTACCATAAAAAAGCTTGTTATTCAGATATACTCAACTTGAATCCATGTGCTCTATAACAGAAGTTGTTTTAATATCTATATTTTGGTTCTGTGACTCATTTCTCCTTGTTTCAATATGTTGTTCGTCATCTTTATAACTATTTTCTTTTGCTTCAGGTATCTCTTTATCTCTATTTTCCTCTGAATAAGCATCATCAGAAGAGTCATCTTGTGAACTGCTCTCATCAGACTTTGTTTTATTAATAAGCACAGAAGATGATCCTAACATGTTGTAATTACACAATTTTAATACAAAATGAAATAATATCTGAAACTGTTATGAAAACAATAAATTAAAAAATTAAGAATCATTACACATTCCACAATCAAAAGTTACGAAGTCTTTATTTTACATCTATTACCCACTTTAACATATTATAGAATTTACATTCCTTGCCATTTCTTAATAATTTCCTTAATTGTTGAAAATCAGTAAATTTAAATAAACATAAGCTTATAAATAAAAATTCCACAAATTTTAAATTTTAAAATGTGCCCAGTAAAAATTACCCATAGATGAGAAATGATGGAATTCCTATAAAATTTAGCGAATACACAGTAAATATTCGTATTACAAACAATATCAAAATAAGGAAAAAGAAAAATACTGACTAGATACAAATGTATGCATTTAATGATTTATTTAGGGTGCCTATTTGCTAATATAAAACATTACATATTAAGATGTATGATCACTTTGTGAATTTCCAATACACAAAGTATTATTAAGATTATACAATTCATGAATGCAAGTAGCAAACAAATCTTCAAAAATTCTGAAACATCATTAAGACAAAGTTTTAGTAATGAATCTTCATGTTATAGTACAAATATTTCAACAACCATTCTAAGAGGACTCTGTACGTGGAATAATGTTATCATGGCATGACTTTCCACAGATTGTATGCAGTTTCTTAATGTTTTATGAATGTTAAACAAATTCATCAATTTACAAGATTTTCTCATTATTTTCCAATTGTCATTGGGATTGTTCAATTATTTTTCATATTTAAATAACTTTAATACTGCTTTCATTAGAATTTGCATAGAAAAGAAGTTCCCACTCTAAAATCCAAAACAAAACTGAATTATATTGCAAGGTTTTCAGACCAGATTTGACCAGGTCCTGGGAAGGTCTACTAAACTTCTATAATATAAAAGATAACATAATAAGATAATTTTTCTAAACAGTATAGTATAAAGTCATGTTACCCGTTAATACTAGGTAACAGTATCAATGCCAAACTTTGTTTTTTTTTAACTTAGTAAGGAATTACAGCATTATAGATACTGGCTTAAAAAAGAAAATCTGCATCAGTATCAGATAATGGTAGGGATAGTCAACCTGGTCTCTAATGCCCAATAATGGGTTATTTAAGAGTTAATGGTGGGCAGTGGGGGCTTTTGTCCATCCAAGGATGAAAGTCCGTTTTCCCATGCTCATCTCTCTCTTGTTTCCATGTCTTTATGAGGCTTTGCTATTTCTCTTAGATTCTGTGACTTGGATCTTAATAAATTGTGAAACTAGCAGAAATTTTCTGAGAAACGAATTTCTCCTTTTCCTACCACTGATGGTTTCCTAGCTGAAATAGTTTCACTGCAACTGATGTCCTGGCTAGCTACGAGGGACATAATTTTTCGTTTGTTTGTTTCTTATAAATATAAGCGAAGTATAAATAAATGGATAAATTTAACTATATATATTTTTACTAAGCCTCCACAAAATTACCTTGCATTAATGCCTAAATAAGTTATTGCGAAACTGGTACGCGGTAAAGAAATTTTACTACCTACAAAATGGGTGGTAGATATAAAAAGGTTGATTACCCCTGAGCTGATGTATTAAAACTGCAAAATTCATTTCAAGTAATGGCTTTGGTAACATTTGCAGAATTTGACTAATTTATAAATATATGTGTGAATTTAAAAAGGCATGATATAATACTAATTTATTCATATACTACTAATTTATAAGTTATTAATTCATATCTAGGAAATTTTCTTTCAAAATCTTTGAGTGAAAGCACTTATTCACAAAATTGGTAATATATATTTTAGGCTGCAAAATTTGACAGTCTATCTCACAAACTGCCCTTTTTTCCTACAATAAAATTATTGCCCTAATTACATTAAACAAGAAAGTTTTATAGTTTAATGTATAATTATTTCTCTCTCAATGACAATATTTTTAAGTGTTGTTGACAATCGGACAACTTTTATTATAGTATCATTTTGAATATTGTTTTATCATTATATTTGTGTTCTGCTGAAATAAAACACAATAATAAATTTATTCTAATGTAAATTGAAATTTGTAACATTACAATTTAGACGAATAGTTTAAGAATAGCAATACTACCAAATTAATATAAACAAAATCTGAATATACAATTAAGAGTTTTTATAATATAAATGACAAACATACATATATACTTTTAATTCACATACATGCACATTCTCATCTAACTTCTGTAAATTTTACAACTCATGGTAAATGATCAATTAAAAGAAAAGTGAGTATACCTTTACATTTTTTTTTCTGTCTTACTTTCTTCTTTAACCTAAAATAAAATTTTGCATTAAAATTCTAAAAAAAAAAAAAAAAAAAAAAAAAACCAAATATAAAATCTTAACGGAAAAATTAAAAGTAATTTAGAAAATTGCATGAAATGTATCGAACACATCCTAAAAGTTAAAAATCTTGATTTCTCATAATTTCCAATTAGTTTAAATCAAATCATATTAATAAGATGTAACAAGAATTTAGTTAAGAATACATGATCTAGCTTATAAACTGTTTATTCGTTCAAGCTGTCAAGCGAAAATATGATATTACACCTTTTTGTGAATAATCTGATTTAATTATTGGCAATTATACTAGTGTTAATTTACATATCACATAGAAACTTACAGTTCTTTATACAGTCAAAAGTCGTTAATCCAGACTCGTCGGGACTTTGGCGATTCCGGATTATCGATTTTTCCGGATTATAGATCATCAGTTTAAATCGCGTAAGATGGCATGCAGAAATTCTAAAATTAAAAATATGAAACCGTAATTTATGAAACAAAGAACAATTATGATCTAAAGGGTATCAAAATTTACAAAAAAAAGCTTAATATTTACTTGTTTACTTTATTAAACATTTCTTTCAATGTAAGTTGTTTAAGTTGCTTTGTTTTTTATGTGATAATACTTTCTCTTTAATTCTATAAACAGACATAATTTTTTGTTCAGTTACAAAGTTTCGCTGTTCAAGTCCCGTTAATTGCTGTGCCGAGAATACCGACTAACTTGTCAATCGAAATTTTTTCGTTTTCACTAACCTCTCTGTCACATTCTTCATGTCTTTATCCATTTTTTGCAGCAATTCCACTTTTTGTTTGATGGACATCGAAACATACTTTCGTTTTGTACGATCCTTTGGGAGCTACAGAATCGGAAATTCTATTTGACATAATCGAAAGTTCAAGTTTACTTTTATAGTATTGCTCTTACAGTCTGCAAAAAATAATAAACCGGATCCAATTCGAAAATTAAGGAACAACACAATCATCAACATTAACTGAAATAGATAATTAGATAATTTTAGCTTATACCGTCTGTTATACATAAAACGCGCACACGCAAATGCGCAGTCGTAAGAAGTCTTACGCGCACGTGTAAACGCCTATGCGCATGTGTCAACGCGGCGCATGCGCAGAAAGTTTTTAGCTTTGAAGTCCGGATTATAGATCATTCCGGATTATGGGTGTCCGAATTAACGACTTTTGACTGTATAACTCTGATATCACTAGCAAGAGAAGTTAACACAATATTTAAAATTATATGGTATATTAATTAAAATGAAAAGTATAATAAAATCAGTTTATATTACATAATAGATATTTTTCATATATATAACAAATCTGAACTTAGTTGATTGAAATTCTTAGATAATCTCACTTGAAAACCCCACTATCAATTCTAATTTTTTTAGAAAAAATTAAATTTTTAAATAATTAGAATCTAGTTACTCATAATTGAAAGAAATATCAAATTTCAATCACTGTGGAATATCTTCCTTTAGAATTTCTGCCTCATTTTTAATCACACCTTGTCTCTTTATCCTAACAACCTATTTGTTACTGATACTAAAAAGTCTGAGATACAGAATTGTCAAGACTTCAGTGATTCTAAATTTCAGAAGTTTGTGAATTTTAGATCAATTTAAACCTAATAAGATGAAAGTAGAAATTATAAACATAAAAATGTGATTTGGTCATTTGTGAAATAATGAAGCATTTATGGCTTTACTGGAATTCAAATTTACGACAAAAAACTCAATGTTAACACTTAATGTGTTTTATTAAACACTTCTTTCAATGTAAACTATTTAAGCAATTTCATTTTCCTGCATTTATATCTTTCTCTTTAATTTTTTAGGGAGATACAATTTCTTATTCAAAGTTCCATTGTTCATGTCCTGTAACTGCCATGTTACAATTAAAATCTTTTAATTTTCACTAACCTTTTTATCACTTTCTTCTCTATTGGTGGTGATATTTTATGGATTTAAAATTGTACTACATATTTTGCAGTCCATCAGCTGATTGATGATTGCAGCATTGCCATCAAAATGAAGCTTCCACTAAGCATTTCTTTACATATTACCTTAATCAGAAAACTCCATACTTCTATTAAAACAATACCATTTGGCACCTTTTCAGTTTAGCATATTTAGTTGATGCCAAGAATCACAAATTTTGTTTGTCTTCTTTCCTGACACAAACACATCATGCATCTAACCACAGTTTTTTCTTTTCTTAACCAAAATTGATTTTAATGATTTGAGATATGCAAAGAGATAAGCAGCTATTTTATTTCTTTAAGTCAGAGGGAAAGACTGCACTGGGGTACCTTGGTATACATACATTTTGAAGCACATTCAGTTTGGAATATGTGTTGTCTGGATGCAAAAACTTTTGTTTGGTGTATGACCCAAGTTCAATGAGTCACAACTGCACACTACCCCAATTTACCTCTTTCGAGACAATCCTACAACTGCCCATGGGCATCAGTACACCTGCTGCTACTATTTAGTAAATAACCCACAACATAACTCTGAATTTTCAAGTGATTTTGAATTTTCATGCAAATTCATTAGCAAAGAGAATCAGTTAAGTTAATGAGAAAAATCACGCAACAAAGAGAATGGTTAGAATCACCATGGAGGTGAAAAAAAAAGATATTTTTGAAAAGTATGAAGATGGCATGTGTATCTGGGACTTGGGCTACAAAAACAAAGACACTATTAAATTGGCTAATGTTGCAAAGGGGGGTCAAATTGATTACCAAAGAGAGACATCAGAGCATACTGAAAAATTGCTTTTGATCTGGCCAGCACAAAATCATTTATGTACACAGTATATATTTATCTACTGCATTTCTATTTTAGGATTAAACAGTGTTATAAAAATAACACAAGTTTTTAATAAGGACACAGGATATATCCAGGATTTTTTTATAAGAACAAATTAATTATTTTCCTTTTTTTTTTTTTTTTTCATTGGAAAAATTCGTTTGGTATAGGTCCAAGGATCTGGAATGGATTAGTGATATATATCAAGGTACCACTGTATTCGAATAACCACTACATGAATTAAAATATGATTTGAAGCTTCGGCTAACTAGAGTTTGCCTTTCACTAACAGACTGATGAATGGAGGAATCATTACTGTAATGGCGGACTTAAATCATTTAGCATTTCTTATTTTTTTTTTTCCTGCACATAAAATTTTTGCTTTTTACTCATGATATTATCCAAAAACATTTAGATTCACACCTATCATCATTATCATGATATACGGTAGCTGGCTATAAATTATAGATTACTAAGATTTTTTAAAATATCTGCAGACCTCCTTCTCAACAGGGCTGTGGGGTTGGAGTCATGGAGTCAGAACCGGAGTTGGGTAGATTTTTTTTGTAAAAGGAGTCGCTAAAAACGTCGACTCCAACTACAGTTTTTGTTAGACAGTTTAAATTTGAAATGAAATTAAAGTGAATTGAAAAAAATTTAATGACAAATCGGGTTAATATTTTTATTTATGGACGGTGTCCGCCGATAACATCGCGGACGAAAATGTCGCGGAGAAAACAACGCAAGGCGAAAACGTCGTGCTACAAAACATCGTGGGAGAAAACATCGCAGTTCTAAAACATCGCGGTACAAAACATCGTCGTCGAAAATAAAGCGCTTAAAAAACTTCGCAGTTTAAAAACATCGTCGTCGAAAATATCGTGGTAAAAAATAAAGTATCTACAAATCATCGCATGACGATAATATCGCAAACATGCTTTTTTCAGATTTTAATAATTATAAATGGATATTCCCATAATGATTTGTGAGCAAAAGGTGTAAAGAAGGATAATTTTTACTTTCACATTTTTTTATTAACTAATAAATTTTTGCTGAAAAAGTAAGAAGGAAACTTAAGCATAGAAAATTAAATGCAACTTATAGATTATACTTTTCATGAAAAATTACCAGTAAAAACTTTATAAAAATGATTTATTAATGGCCTTTGTTAGTTAACTATGTCGGTTTAAAATTCTATTAAGTGCTATAAGTTGCATTAATTTTCTATGCTTAAGTTTCCTTTTTATTTTCTCAGCAAAAATGTATTAATTAATAAAAAATATGAAAGTAAAAATTATCCTTCTTTCCATCTTGCGCTCACGAATCATTATGGGAATATCCATTTACAGTTATTAAAGCATGTCTGAAAAAAGCATGTCTGAGATGTTATTGTCATGCGATGATTTGTAGATACTTTATTTTTTACCATGATATTTTCGACGACGATGTTTTTAAACCGCTTTATTTTCGACGATGATGTTTTAGAACTGTGATGTTTTCTCTTTGCGATGTTTTCTCCCACGATGTTTTGTAGCACGATGTTCTCGCCTTTCGTTGTTTTCTCCGCGACGTTTTCGTCTGCGATGTTTTCGGCTGTAACCTTATGGACTATATATATTAAAAAATAGTTATTTTCTATTTTATTGACAAATTAATAAATAAATATAAGGGAGCAGAATGTATGTGATATTTGCCATTATTAATTAAACTGATTTATTTAGTTACAAATCTCATTGGTAATTATAGGTAAGCAGCAATAACAGCAAGAACTCCCAAAATTGATGCCATTTTTAGGAAGTGAGCAGGAAAAGGAGTTATTATTGATCGAGCAACGCAATAAAGAAGTACATATTTGATGATAGGTGGTTGTTAGAATTAAGAACTTTTTCAGAAGCTGTAGATAACCCTAATGTTTCACTAACAGAAAGACTGTGGAATGTTCTTACAGAATTGGAAACTTATCCTTCAACACAGTATATAGCCATAAAAAAGCTAAAATCTGAAGAATTAACAAGAGGTAAGAATGGAAGAATGTGATGTTTTTCGTTCTCAAATGGAGGATTTATTGCAGAAGGAATCATTTCTTCAATGAAGAAATGAGAAACTAGTTTGCTAGACAATAAGAACTTGCTGGGTTCAATATTATACGTAGATCCAAAACACCGAATTTTGGTGGATGACGAACAAATTTAAAAAGGCAGAGAAAGGCACCTGTGAACTTTCATTAAGAATGAAATTATTTTCAGAACAACTGGAGTATTTTAAATCAGGACAGTCAAACTGCAGACATTGTGACTGAGTCTCTATCATCATCTTCCACTGATGAATTAGATTTTGAGAAATATTTGGATAATATTGAACGGGCTAAGGCAAAACGAATGAAAATAAATAACCAAGAGCCTTTAGATATAAAAATGAAAAAATACAGACAAGATTTCTACAGGGCCTTTGAAGAAATGGATAAATATGATTGCTCTTGCAAGACACCTCTTTTAAAACTCATAAAAATCTATCCTGAAAAGTTAAAGGAAGTAGCCCTAACAGTAAAAGCTCTTGCTCCTACCCAAGTCAATGTGAAAAGACTCTTCTCAGTTCTGAAGTTTATCAAATCGGATCTATGGCCCTCTAACAAAGAAGATCTTGCCGAAGTTATACTGTTTCTTAGAAATTACTAATGCCAGTTTTTCTATTTCATAATAAATTCTAATTAATATAAAAAATTTGCTATGCATCTATTACTTCTTTTATATTAAAAAAATAAGCTGTAACCCATGTGGTATATGTTTACATATATGTGAGAGAGTGAGTTGAAGTCTTCCAGGAGTCAGTCATTTTCCCTACCGGCTCCACAGCCCTGCTTCTCAAGACCTTACAAAGCTCTTTATATAGTAGATTTTATGTTAAAATACTTCAAAAATTCTTAGATCATCAATTTCAAATCTGCAGTGACTTTAAAAAGGCTATTTTATATCTCCATTTCAAAGCATGCAAAATTCCAATAGCTATTGGCTGACTGATGGATGATTAACAGTTTCAAGGAAGGAGTAACATGGAAACATTATGTTTTATGAAACTTTTAATTTGATAAGATAACAGTAATAATGCACTGAATAAAATTTAATAAGCTGACTTAAACTAGAAAGTTAAGGAAGAGCAGATTTCACAGTGCTGGCTAACTTCAACAGAATCTAAGTCGCTTTCAGCCTTCACTTATTATATATGGGGTTAAAGAAGATAGAAAAATACTACCTTCCCCCACAGCCACTCAAGAGACAAAAACAAAAATGTGTTTCCCGGGAGGTTAGAATAGATAAAGTAAGCCTGATGTCACAAAAATGAAGCCAAGGAAATGTCAGCAAACTGATGTCAAGACTTATCATGGCCCCACACAGCATACGGATAAGACTATGAAACATATTGTTATGGATTTCATATTTAAATAGCTAATGTTAGTTAAATTATAAATTAAATTGTTTTTTCCACCGTGCAGTGCAGCATGTAATGAATATTAAAGAAAAGCTAAGCTGGAAAGTCAAAAATACAAGAGCACGTGCATTTAACATTTAATAAATAAACATGTTGTTGGAAAATATAGCTTATTTTTAAACCTTTTACTGCATCATCTCTCCTCCTTGAAATGTTTATTTAGTTTAGTCCTTATTTTAATGTAATATAGTAGTTACTTCTACTTCTTTTTCTTGCTGCCACTGTTTGCATTGAGAACGGACTGTTTCAACCTAATTGAGATGCAAAAACGAAACATGATGTTACGTCATCTGAAAAGTTGATTCGTGCCGATAGGTGATTGGTTGTCGTGAGATGACGTCATTCCTACTTCTGCTATAAGTATCTCGCGTCGCTCTGGCTCAACCCTTCTAGTTCCTGCTTTCCTGGCACTTGAGTGAGCGGTTTCCAGCCCCTTCAGAAGGATGCATGCAGTCCAGTGAATAAAGTGCCTTGGTTCCGGTTTGCGGGATGGCTGTTCCAGAATAAAGTTCCTTGGTTCCAGAGGCTACCATGTGAGTGACTGCCGTGGGCGGCATCCATGTTCTTCAATAAAGGCGGCAATTAAAAATACGTGAGCGGCGATTCCTTGTGCAAACGGAGTTAGGCCGGTTTTAAGTGTTTTCAAGAACTTGATTTAAATTTCAGGTGTTTTTCTTGATCATTGATTATGGACTTATTGAATGTGTAGCCAGCTTCAATTTTAGGCCGCATAATTACTGTTTAGGACTTTTTGTTTGTATAGAATGCCAGTGTTTTGGAGACCAGGTAAAAATATTGTTTGATGAATGATGATTATATTATATTTTTCCTAAGACTCTGATATTGTTGACATTTATTTTCTGTGTTTTTATTCTTTATTATATTGTTAATAAATTGGTTAAGTTCAAAATCTTTTATTGTCTTCAATGTCTGCACAACATATCTCAGGGAGCTTTTATTGCTACTACTGCTAAATGTTTAATTTCTTTAAACTTTAAACTTTGCTTTAGCATCATTTTGGTTATGGGCCACCAGCTCCTGAGTTATTTTTAGTGCAGACTTTTGAAGTTTAAAGTTAATTTAGGACTTAAGAGATTGGGGGCGGTTTTTGTTAAAATTCAAATATGGCTACTGTTAGTGTCATGCATAATATTGCTAAACTTGATGCATGTAATTATTTTACATGGTCCAAAGATATGAAGTTTGTCTTGAATGAAAAAAATGCATGGCTTTTGGTCAAAGGTATTGAAAAATGTCCTGATTTAGATGATGTTAAGGGTATTGCAAAAGAAATTATTGCCGACTATCAAAATAGAATTCGATTGGCATTATTGTTAATTTATATGAATGTAAGCCCTGAATATAGAAATTTGATATGTGAAATTGATGACCCGGTAGTGGCATGGAATACGCTTGCCAAATACTTCCAGCCAGATTTTTGATACGGCTGCACCTCATCATTTTTGTAAAAGTCGTGAATTGTTTGATACTTTTTCTCCTGTGAAAAATGAGAATATGCTAGTAGCTATTGATGGGGTAACTTTTCCAATTCATGGGAAGGGTACTGTTAAAATGAAATTTGGGGATACAGTTATTTTGCTTAAAGATTTGTTATACTCACCTGAACTGAGACGAAATTTAATATCTGGACCTAGGGTGGATATCAATGGAGCAAGATTTTATGGTAAAAATGGGCAAATTAAAGTTACTGGTGATGAAAATTCAACTTTGTACAAGGCTAAGTTGATAGGAAGTAACTATCATGTGTTCCCGAAAATAATCAAAAAGGGGGGCAAATCTGTAAAATTTGAGGCATCCACAGTTCAGCATAATAATAGTGAATTATGGCATGGTCGGTTTGGTCATATAAATTATGATACTATTGTCAGGACTAGTAAGAGACATTCAGTTCGAGGTCTTCCTGTGTTAAAGCACTCACCTAATTTGTTTTGTGAACATTGCCACATCAATAAGCAAAGACGAATCTCCTATAGACCCTTAGAAGGTATTCAAGTAAAGACACCGCTTGAAAGGGTTTTCTCTGATGTATGGGGACCTATTAAACATTCCAGGTAGGAATGGTGAACGTTATTTCGTTTCCTTTATTGACGAATATTCTCGTTATGTGGTAGTATACCCCACTGTGGAGAAAAGTCAGGTGTTTGAAGTATTTGAAAGGCATATAGCACGTGCGGAAAGATCTTTGAACCTTAAGTTGAAATACTTTAGGACTGACAATGGACGAGAATATGATAATGATCAATTCAGATCATATTGTAATAAAAATGGTGTAAAGCACGAATTTACAGATGTCTACACTCCAGAACAGAATGGAGTTTGTGAGAGATTTAATCAGACAGCTCTCAATAATGTACGTGCAATCTTACACGATAGTGGAATGAGTTCCGAATTTTGGTCAGATGCAGTAATGTATTTTGCATATTCATTTAATAGAATCTGTCATAAGGGCCAAGATAGAACCCCATTCGAATTATACACTAAGCGGAAGCCATCAGTACGTCATCTTAAGGCATTTGGAACGATTGCCTATGTGGGAATTCCAAAGGCTAAAAGAAATTCTAAACTTGATCCAAAGGCAACGAAGGGCCGATTGATTGGGTACAGTGTACGAACAAAAGGGTACAAGATTTGGTTGGAAAATGAGCAAAAGGTAGTAGAAACCCTAAATACTACTTTTAAAAGAGTCAATTGGAATGCAGAAAAGTGGCAGTGGAGCTGCACTGGGCACCCTTCCTGATTTGAAATCTGAAGAAAGGGTAGAGTTCCAATCTAATGATACTCCAGTTGGCTATTTTCCTGAAATAGAGGAAACAACCGATACCAATGTACCTTCTTCTATTATTGGCACTGATACTCAATCTACATTGAGACAAGTAACTTGGCTTCGTAAACCTGTTCCAAGGCCAGACGGCACTCGTACGGATGTGTATTATTTTGAGAGGGGTCTAATCAAAGACTACGATCACCAAATGATGTAGAAAGGTATTGCACTGAACATAATATTCAGTATGATCCTACCTTGTTTGATTTCAAGGGAAGCAATACTTATAGTGGTGAAATCGACCCAACTGGTACTCCTTCAACGTCGTATACCCGAGATAGCTGACTAGAGGTTTCAATTCCAAACACTTATAACCAGGCAATGAAATCTGTAGAAAAGCTTAAATGGATAGAGGCAATGGAAGAGGAAATGGCCAACATGCGAAAGCATAAGGTATGGCATCTTGTTCCACTTCCTAAAGACAAAACTCCACTAGGTTGCAGGTGGATTTTCAACATTAAACGTGACGAATTTGGAAACATTGTTCGTTTTAAAGCTCGTTTAGTGGCTCAGGGTTATCGGCAAATTAAATACGATACCTATGATGAAACCTACTCTCCTGTAGTCAACTTTTCAGTAATAAGGCTCTTTTTCTCCCTTTTAGTTGCACACCTTGGATGGGCAAGTATACAATGTGACGTGAAAAGTGCCTAGCCTATCTCTACGCTCCTTTATCAGAGGAAATTTACATGTCCCAACCGCAGGGTTTTGTGGAGCAAGATAAAGAAACTTTTGTGTGTCGCTTAGATAGAGAATTGTATGGTTTGCATCAGAGTGGGCGATTATGGTACTACGAGTTGGATAGAACACTATGTAACCTAGGGTTTATCAAGTTTAAGTGGTGTAATTGTGTCTATCGTTTTAAAGATTTTGTCATTCTGTTGGTTTATGTTGATGATATAGTTGTGTTTGGGAAAAGTGAAGTTCAGGCCAAAAGGATATTAAAAGTCCTGAGTTCACATTTTGATTTGAAAATTTTAGGTAAAACAAGAAAGCTTCTGGGTGTGGAGTTTGAATATGAGAACAATAGTGTTTTAATTCATCAGCAATTATATATAGAAGACATAGTTGATCGATTTAAGTCTTTTAAAATACAAATTACTTCCCTTCCAATAGTTAAAGGTGTGAAATACTCAAAGTCAAAGAGAAATAGTCAAAGTCAAAGACTCAAAGAGAATATGATAATGATCAATTCAGGTCATATTGTAATAAAAATGGTGTAAAGCACGAATTTACAGATGTCTACACTCCAGAATAGAATGGAGTTTGTGAGAGATTTAATCAGACAGCTCTCAATAATGTACGTGCAATCTTACACGATAGTGGAATGAGTTCCGAATTTTGGTCAGATGCAGTAATGGATTTTGCATATTCATTTAATAGAATCTGTCATAAGGGCCAAGATAGAACCCCATTCGAATTATACACTAAGCGGAAGCCATCAGTACGTCATCTTAAGGCATTTGGAACGATTGCCTATGTGGGAATTCCAAAGGCTAAAAGAAATTCTAAACTTGATCCAAAGGCAACGAAGGTCAGTACACAAGAAGAAACAAATGAAATGATGAATTATCCTTATAGAAATGTTTTGGGATGTCTCTCGTTTCTTTGCAACCATACTCGTCCGGATATAGCTTATGCTGTTAATATATTTTCTCAGTTCCAAAGCAATCCTGGTAAGTTTCACTGGGAAGGATTACTTAAACTTTTAGGGTACGTTTCCAAAACCAGACAGCACAAATTTAAACTGGTATGCAAGGAACTGAAGCTCAATATATATTCAGATTCGGATTTTGCTTCAAGCAGGGATTATATGGTGTCTATTGGTGGACAAATAGCTTTGTTGGGAGAATCACCTGTATCTTGGCATACATTTAAAGAAAGGGGAGTGAGTTTGTCTACTATGGAGGCTGAATTTATCTCCATGACTGAATCAGCAAAAGAATTAGTTTGGTTTAAAAACATTTTGGATGAATGCATTCAGTTTAAGATTGCAAGTAACTATGTTTCGAGGCCAATATTGTTTGCTGATAATATGGCTGCTACATATTTTACAAAATCACCCATTGAAAACTCGAGGACAAAACATATAGATGTGAAACTATTTTTCATTCGTGATCTATTGAACAGGGAAATTTTTGATTTAAAATATGTCCCAAGTAAAGATAATCTGGCCGATCCTATGACAAAACCGCTGACTAAGCAAACCTGATAAGATTTTGTGGAACAATTTTTTTATGAAATTTGTTTTGTGTGTATTTAAATTAAGAGTTTTGTTAATTTGAAAATATGTTATAAGTCATATGTGATGGATATTAGGTAAATGTAAAACTGTATAGTGTAGAATGTTGTATGAGTGACCAGGGCCCTGGGTAAAATGTATTGAGTGTATGATCATACATATGTCTTTGTATTGTTTTGTAACATGTTGGACTTTCTTGCTATGGTAAAATTTTTGAATAATGGGATAAGATGTTCCCAAAGAAAAATTTTCTTAAAAATTTCTGAATGAAATTGTGATATTCATTTATTCTTGTTCTGAATTTTGTAAAGATACTGGCATTCGGTTTTTATTTCAGGTCGGAGATGATGATGTGGGGGGCATTTGTTGGAAAATATAGCTTATTTTTAAACCTTTTACTGCATCATCTCTCCTCCTTGAAATGTTTATTTAGTTTAGTCCTTATTTTAATGTAATATAGTAGTTACTTCTACTTCTTTTTCTTGCTGCCACTATTTTCATTGAGAACGGACTGTTTCAATCTAATTGAGATGCAAAAACGAAACATGATGTTACGTCATCTGAAAAGTTGATTCGTGCCGATAGGTGATTGGTTGTCGTGAGATGACGTCATTCCTACTTCTGCTATAAGTATCTCGCGTCGCTCTGGCTCAACCCTTCTAGTTCCTGCTTTCCTGGCACTTGAGTGAGCGGTTTCCAGCCCCTTCAGAAGGATGCATGCAGTCCAGTGAATAAAGTGCCTTGGTTCCGGTTTGCGGGATGGCTGTTCCAGAATAAAGTTCCTTGGTTCCAGAGGCTACCATGTGAGTGACTGCCGTGGGCGGCATCCATGTTCTTCAATAAAGGCGGCAATTAAAAATACGTGAGCGGCGATTCCTTGTGCAAACGGAGTTAGGCCGGTTTTAAGTGTTTTCAAGAACTTGATTTAAATTTCAGGTGTTTTTCTTGACCATTGATTATGGACTTATTGAATGTGTAGCCAGCTTCAATTTTAGGCCGCATAATTACTGTTTAGGACTTTTTGTTTGTATAGAATGCCAGTGTTTTGGAGACCAGGTAAAAATATTGTTTGATGAATGATGATTATATTATATTTTTCCTAAGACTCTGATATTGTTGACATTTATTTTCTGTGTTTTTATTCTTTATTATATTGTTAATAAATTGGTTAAGTTCAAAATCTTTTATTGTCTTCAATGTCTGCACAACATATCTCAGGGAGCTTTTATTGCTACTACTGCTAAATGTTTAATTTCTTTAAACTTTAAACTTTGCTTTAGCATCACATGTCATTTTGCTTTCGAGAAAATTCCAGAAATTTCTCACGCGTGATTTAAAATCTTATAAAAAGGAAGAAAAACCTCTCAGTTCAGTAGTTAGTTTTGTTGTTGTTTTAAGAATTTGCTTAGAAAACTGCTCTTGTTGACTGATGCGAATTCGCAGATTAGATTTCTTTAGCTGTTTTGAATTAAACTCTCTTGAACGTTTGAGTAGTTAAAAGATAACCATCGTGAGATATTGTAATATTGCATGAATATCTGAGGAAATTTAAGCATTTTGTTGTGATAATAATAATTTTCTTCATTTTTCATCGGACTTGTGCAATCATTTCATAACGAACCCATATGCACACAACAATATTGTTAAATAAAATTACACTGAATATGAAAGCCAATATCAATGTCCACAGGCTCAGAAAAATGTCTTTAGGCATACTTTGCATAAAATACCATTGAAACTTCCACTAATCTTCCAGGTTTTACCATGTATAGATTTATGTTAGTTACCATTCACACATTTTCACGTACCTAGATTTTATTAAATCTGAAAGAGCTATTTCCAATCCTTGTGAATTTTCTATATACTAAGTAGAAAATCTTTTATGTTAGGTATTGAAATTAGAGCAGGAGACTTATAAATGTTCAATGATGTATAGCTAACATGTAGACAATGCCAATTAGAATATAAACCAAACCAACTAGAAGTCTGCTTATGGCAGAGGTTATGATAAGTTAAGATGTCATACCATGACTTTCATGGCTTCATTTTCATTGCATGGGATATATGTGGGGCTTACTCTATTTCTAACCTTCTTATATGTTCCTTAGAAGGCAAGAGCTTAAAATTAGAACAACATACAAGATGATTCAAAGCTACTGTGAATAATGTTGTTTTTCAAAAAAGAAATCTCAGCTGAAATCTTATTTATGGCACATTTGCACTTTCTTAAGTATCATATTCTGTTCCTAAACAGTGCATAAAAAAGTTTTTAAGAGAGGATTGGATAATAATTCCAGCTGTTGAATGCGCAGATTTCAGACTTTACACCCTGTAACACAGAAACAAAGAAGAAATCATTTATGAACACTAGGCAAAGAATATGCATTTCTTGGAGTTTATAAGTAACATAAGTTCTGAGCTCTGTTAAGTCTTACATAAGTAATTAAAGGGAATTATCTGCAATCTAGTTCTGTCTACTCAGTATGAAACAGTTTGGCCTTGTCTCTTCCCAGTTACCATGTCTTGGAATGGGTCATATGAGTTATATAAATATAAACTTCATGAGAAAGGTCACAGTAATTAATGAAATATTGAAAATAATCACGAGAAAGTGTGATGAATATGAATTATTCAAGTCTCATTATATAAATTTCAGCAGAATTAGAATAAATGTAAAATAATAAAACCTTTTTTTTCTTTTCTTTTCTGTTCTTTCTTCCATTTTCCTTCTATTTTCCTCTAACTTTTTGCGATATTCTTCATCGAGTCTTTCCTACAACAAAATCCTAGTTTGTGATTAAACACAGAAATTTGAAAAATGGTTTAAATAACATGCCTGGAAATTCTTTGATTAATGGAAAAAGCAATAAGGCTTATATTGCTCAAATCAAACATGCAGAACCATGATACAGGGTTAACATAGACATTATTAGCACATGTTGTTATTCCTTTAAAACCTTTTTCTTTTGCTAGTATCTTAATTGATGATAGCTTAGTAACAAAGTCTACCCAGCCTCATTAAAGAATGAATTAACTGTTAGGTACACTGAAAGTTGGAGAAAAAATTCAGGTAGATTACAAGCAGTGATTGAGGAGTTTATTGAAACAAAATTTTTAGGCTACCAAACTAGGTGGTTTATCAACTGAAAGAATTACTGATAGTGAGAGAAGACAGACAAATTAATGCCAATTCAAGACTCACACATCCTTTATAGTTATAATACACACTGTTCTAATAAAACTTTGGCATTTTCAGCCTATGCATCTGCTGATCAGTGACTTGATTCTTTTATAGTATGTCATTATCCTGCATGTCTAATATATCATGAATCCATTTCCAGCTTAATAAAATGTCACCATTTGTATGGAGAGGAAAAGACAAAATGAACATTTTTCTTATTCTAGAAAATCTTCTGTACAATAGATATAAACTTATGGTTAAGGGGTATTTCTTCATGAACAGACATACAGATATAAAGAACACCAGGAATAATATTTTGAAGAGCTAAATATGCCTAACTGTATAGGAATGAAATTTTGAGGGGCCAATAACAATTCCTTATACTGCAAAATGCAATAATTTTTCAAAATAAAATTGGTTTTATAACCTTAAGTACAGTTTGCAAATGGCATTCTTTCTGAGAAGGAGTTTTGGTCCACAGACTAGCCTGTATCTGGGTTGCTCAAACAGATAAGAAAAATTTCAAGATGAATCCACTTTATGTAATTGAATCTTACCATCTACTTTTGGGGATTCTTCAGACACAAAATACTTTAACATGAAAAAAGCAACGAATTTCATATGAGCTTGCAAACATAAATTATCAATTTCAGCCTAAGCCATGTAGGTAGGCCATATTACTAGCATATATATTAAAAAATCCTGCAGCTAAGAAACATTTCTGCCTATGATTAGTTAGCAACCCTGGCATCTTAACTTTTGAGAATATGATAGAATTTCACCAGGAAAAACAAGATAAAAGAAGAAAGGCATAACAGTAATAATAACAAATACTAGAATCCTGTAGAAAAATATTCTTTATACCTGTAAAAATGTTAAATGATTGGATTAAGCTTTTTATTTAATCCTAATTCTGGATTAAAATATTTTCATTTTTAACAGCCTTGAAATCATGTGACATATATGCTAATTTGTCATTTACGTATCATTTCACTTGTATTTTCACTCATATGTTTTCTTTTCACTTGATATTTAAATTTTAAAATTTTCTTGCTTTTCTGTATAACATAAAATTTTATACTTCCACACTGTTTTGAATTACAAATTTATGCTCAGAAGTCAAACATTATGAGATGCATTCTTTCTTCTGCAAAATTAAGTTATTAATGACAACAATAGACTTTATAACAGGACATCCTTGGATGGTTATGTTTTCATATAAAAATTTCAATATTTAAAAAATATATATACTATAAAGAATTCTTTAAAAAATCACCATATTTTAAGTAGAGAAATATGTTGTTACTGCGCTGATTTGAGAAATATTCCAACAGGTTAAAAACTTAAATATAGACATATTTCTATATTGGTTTTTCAATTTTTTTAGTTATTCAAAGACTCAAATTAAGCATGATTATCATGTAAACAGTACGTCAAGAATTATAAATTTATATAAACATCTTTAAACAAAGAATAAGATCTGATATATACTAACTTTTTCACCTTTTTCTTGCAGAAGTTTTTGCCTAGTATATTCTTTTCTTCTTAAATGTCTGTACACGTGAAATTCCCCACTTCCAGCTCCAGCACTTGAGCCTTTTGCACATGAAAGTAAATGAAAATATTTTATGAATATACAGCAAATTTAACTAATAAAATACAAGAAAACATTTCTAAAGTGATTCCCCATGATTTTAGTTTTCACTCACAGTGATCTTACAGAACATGTAAGATGATAATGCTCAATGCAGATGTTATATTTATGTTTTCAGATACACTACTCATTTTCAGAGATGGTCATAATGAAAGGTTTCACTGAAATATTCTTAATAAACAATATTCATTAACAAATAAACAAGATCTGCAACCCACTGGAAAGGCACCAAAAAGCTCTGATGAAGCAACGCATCATGTCATTAAAAAGTATTTTATGTGGCTATGCATGTAGCATTCCTCCAGATGGTTTCCCACTTCTCCAGATATTTTTGCATGCAGATAATAATCCCTCCTCCTATGGGAATTTCAGCATTTTAATAAGCAAGTTTAGCAAGTTTAGGTCTTCAATAAAATCTTGAAATTAGCTTTCGGTATACATACAGCATAATGTGGTTTCCTTAAAGGCATCACATGCCTTTTTTGTCTTCATTTTGAAGTTCTGGTGGCAACAATTTGCACAATGCCAAGTCTGTTTAACCCTATGATGTTCTCTTAAGCAAAAATAGATCACTGAGCACATGGGTAGACAAAGGCGCAAAAAAACAAGAACTGCATGGAAAAAGTGTTCTGCATGGAAAAAGAAGTATAAAAAATAGATGGCACTGGATGCATCTTTGAAATAGACATAAAGATACCTAAACAAAAGTTTCTTACCAAAGTCGGCAGTAAGTTCGGTGATGGTGTAGATAATCAAAAAGTATCACAATACTTAGCATTTTATTTTGAAAGCCATGAAGTGGTTTTTTTTTTGGGGGGGAGGGGTAATTCAAGAATGCATATTCAAATGCTGAAGACCTGATTAGATACAACCAGAAAAAAAATAATTAATTCTTATTTTATTTGTTTATGTTTTATGTTATATTCTTCAGTTGCATAACAAAAGATGAATTTAAAGAAAATCAACATCCTAAGAGTAACATAACATTCATGGCTGTGTAATAGGCTGCTCTGAATAAAATATGGAATTGAATTTTGAAAATCTATAAGTAGCATTATAAGAAATGTTAAATCCTTCTAGAACAGGCCTCAGCAACCTTTTTGGCTGCAGGTCAAAATCAACCATAATGTGTGTATTAAGAAGATGTTACAGGTCAGTGGTATTTTCATTTTAAATTGGTCTTTTTGATGAATAATAAGATAAATTTTATTGAGAAAAATAATTACAATACACTTTCAACTTTATATTAAAAAATAAAAATTATAATTATTATAAAAACAAACATAACTGAATGAACTTTATTTTTTTATTTTTCTCTTCAATACTAATGGCTATCCTGATGTTGAACTCATGACATCAATTTAGTCAAGTTTGGCTTCGTTTTCACGTGTGAAAATATTTGCTCGCATTTATAAGTTGAACCGAATGCAGATAAAATGGCAAAGCTCCTTTTTTTTTTTTTTTTTTTTTTTTTTTTTTTTTCCCCACTTATGAACAAGTGCTACAGCTGAGAGTGAACTACAAAAACTGAGATAATGACATTAGTGCTGTCAGATGTCTGTCAAGGAATTATGGATTTGCGTTGCCAAACTTATCAATTTTCCCTTGAAATTGTTACAATTTTTATCTTTTAAAAATAAAAGCATATGTTTGTTACTGCAACTTTGCAATTAAACAAAAATGTTATTGTTATTATTTATTTTCAGTTTATTTGTTTGTATTTTCAAGGTTTTGTTTCATATTTATGTTTTATAATTTATTTTTATACATTATTCTTGATTTTTGGAACTCGCTTGAAATTACAAAATGAGTCACTTAGTGACTTGCAGGTCAATTGTTGCTGAGGCCTGCTCTAGAATATGCAACAGCCTTTTGGAATAGAAATCCTCATCATAAGATTCAACACAAAGTGAATATATTTCTGCATGCATATGTTAAAAGGAACATAATAACCATATTGAAATCATTTTACACATATTATCAACAACCTATCTAATTTACAATTATAAAATGTGTATTATGCTAAACCATAAACTCTATCTAAACCATGTATGAATAAAAAATCTGACAAACATTATTAAATGCATCTGTTAATAAAAAAAATCTTTTGTTCACTTCTAAAATTTGTAGCTTTTGATAATGCTTCTTGCTTTCACACAAACTATATAACTTATGCTGCTCCACTCTCCAAATACAAATACAGTTGGTAAGTTTTACCCTTGCCTACATGGATGACGAAACACGAATTGAATAATTGAAGAGACAGGTTTGGAGGCAACTTTCGCTAGATAAGTCTGTCTCCTGCCTGCTCAACAATTATTCACATATGCATTTTTATAAATTTTTAGGATTAAAAAATTTATTGGAATTATATATTATATATTTATTATATATTCATAGATTTTATTTATTATATATTCATAGATTTATGTACTTGCACTTGATTTACATATGCTCTCAGAATTTATATGATACAGTCAAAAGTCGTTAATCCGGACTCGTCTGGACTGCAGCGATTCCGGATTATCGATTTTTCCGGATTATAGATCATCAGTTTAAATCTGGTAAGATGGCATGCAGAAATTATAAAATTAAAAATATGAAACCGTAATTTATGAAATAAAGAACAATTATGATCTAAAGGGTATCAAAATTTACAAAAAAAAAAAAAAAAAGCTTAATATTTATTTGTTTACTTTATTAAACATTTCTTTCAATGTAAGTTGTTTAAGTTGCTTCATTTTATGCGATAATACATTCTCTTTAATTCCATAAACAGACATAATTTCTTGTTCAGTTACAAAGTTCCGCTGTTCAAGTCCTATAATTGCTGTGTCGAGAATACCGACTAATTTGTCAATCGAAATTTTTTCGTTTTCAATAACCTCTGTCACTTTCTTCGCTATCGGAAGCGATTTATAATGACGAGGCATTTGATTTAAATCATATCACAGACGGAGTACATCGAGAGGAAATACCACATTTAGTAAGCAATTATAAGCCAAATAAAATAAAAACATCTGCCCTTAAGATAAGGATAGTGTTGACAGATCAACTTTCAATTCATTGCGCTCCGCGGCGTTAAAGATAAACAAAGGATATGTCTTTATCCATTTTTTGCAGCAATTCCACTTTTTATTTAATGGACTCCGAAAGATACTTTCGCTTTGTATATCCTTTACATATTAGTAAATATATATCGGAAATTCTATTTGAAATAATCGAAAGTTCAAGCTTACTTTTATAAAATTGCTCTAACAGTCTGCAAAAAATAATAAGCCGGATCCAATTCGAAGATTAAGGAACAATGTAATCTGCAACATTAACTGAAATAGATAATTAGATAATTTTAGTTTAGCTTATCCCGTCCGTTATACATTAGACGCGCATTCGTAAACGTATTTTGCGCACGCGCAAATTCTCAGCCGTAAAGGTCTTACGCGCATGCGTCAACGAGATGCATGTGCAGAAAGTTTGTAGCTTTGAGGTCCGGATTATAGATCATTCCAGATTATGGGTGTCCGAATTAACGACTTTTGACTGTATTGTAGATTAATTCGCAGCAATAATTAATCATTTATTTGTAATTCAATTTCATTTAAAATTTAAATTTGCTTTTTAAGAATAGAGAATGTTTGTTAACTTATTATATATAATGTCATACTTAACTTGAAGTAAAATTAATCTTCTACAAAGATCTTCTAAAAGAAGCATATACGTAACGTAAATATAGAAAAATAGCTTATAGATACACTGTAGTTCCATTATAACTATGAAAATAATTTATTCTGCTCTTTCATTACATAACATATCTCCTTTTCTTAATGTTAAAATGGTACTTACGTATTAACGCAAACAGGCCAAAATTCGCATAAATCGCCAAATTTGGCGACCCTACTTACGGCAACCCTCCGTGTTATACGTAGTTTTGTAAAAAGAAAAAATAACACTGAGCGTGTACTACCACAGCAATGGGTTTTCGCAGAATTTGCCGAGAAAAGAAAGAGACTTTTTTGGTTACTGTACCTAACAGAAGCGCCGTTACCCTCATGGAAAAAATTTGCGAAAATATCAAGGAAGGAAGCATCGTTTATTCGGATTGCTGGAAAGGATAGAATACAAGTGAGTTTGAAAATGCTGGATTTCTGCATGGAACTGTTAATCACAAATATAACTTTGTGGATCCCAACACAGGCATTCACACACAACATGTAGAGCGCATGTGGGGCTCAGCCAAATGGCGCAACAAAAAACAGAGAGGAACAGCCCGTCATCATCTTCACTCATACCTTATCGAATTTATATGGCGCCAAGCTCAAGCTGTTAATGGCGAAGATGGTTTTCAATCAGTGCTAAAAGCAATAGCCAAAAGATTTCCGCCGAAAAAATAATTCTGCAACTTATTCAAATTCAAAACCGGAAGGGTTTAACTGCTATTTTATATTTTAAAACAAAATAATATAAAAAACTGTATTAAAAATTATCTGTAATTAATAAATGTACATTTTCTTTCTATTCATACTTTTTTACTCAAACTGACAAATCGTGCCAACCTGGTTGCGATAATACGTAAGTACCGTTAAAACATATATATATATATATTCAATCTTTGACATTTACCATAAAAATTCCGATGTGGAAACCACATGACTTCCTTGTACGGCCTATTAAATGAAAAGTGAGGTGGGATTCTATCTTGTTGAAAGAACATTTGCCACTCACTACAATTTTGAATTTGCTTAGTTTGAAAAGTAAAGAGATCTGTTTCCTGGATTCTATCTTGTTGAAAGAACATTTGCCACTCACTACAATTTTGAATTTGCTTAGTTTGAAAAGTAAAGAGATCTGTTTCCTGGATTCTATCTTGTTGAAAGAACATTTGCCACTCACTACAATTTTGAATTTGTTTAGTTTGAAAATAAAAGAGATCTGTTTCCTATCAAAGTATCCACTGAACTTGATAGTGGTTTAAACAAAGAGGGGGGGAGGATAAGAAATTTACAACTCATTCACCCACACTGGTCACTGACCTCAGAAGAATCTCAAATATGCTCATTTATGGACATTTACAGCCCTAAAGTAAACAAAAGAGCCCACAACCATTTATGTGAAATGTGGTCTTATCTGATAAGGCTATTTTAAAGAAATTCTGATTCATTAACTTTTTTAAACTTCTGGAGCATGCTAACAATGTATGTAACTTCTTGGCCTGTTATTCACTTGAATGCAACAGTTGAGTTTATTAAGTATGAAATGCATGAAGTTTTATGTGGTTGATTTAGGAAGAAACAAATATTGATCTTGGCATAAGATTTGTGAAGACTACAAATACAGAACTGTTCAATTCTTTTAATGTTATTGCCAGATGATATTCAGGTCTTAATGCTGTTTTTCTCTTTTGCACACTGCCAGTTTTCTTGAATTATTTGTACATATTTTTTTTGAGTGACTCAATTAAATGAACATTTCCAGTTAGTTTCCAAAATACATACATACTTCATAATTCCCATCATTCATTCATAAAGCTTTGTATATTAGCTACTTATTAAAATGCTGAATTGTACGTTGTTTGGTATTTTTTACTGTTCAAGACCATGCAACCAAAAAAGAACAGGTAGCATATGGAGATATTTTTGCTACTTTCTGATTATTCGCACTCCAAAAAAAGTCACCAACTCAATGGGGAAAAAACATTTGTTAGACTTTGGCAAAAACATTTACTAGCCTATCTTTATAGCTTTTAAGTACTATTCTGTTCATAATAATAATATATAATTTATTTTTTTAAAAAAAGAAAGAAATTTTCTTTAAAAAAAATTGTAGGGGTGGGGGAAGCAAAAATCGGCTGATCTTTACTGTATGGTACTCTTTGGATTTTTTCCGAAAAAAATCCCCAAGTGGTATTGGTTGTTCATGAAATATGGAAGCCCGCTGCACTTTTTTGTAAGAGTAACCCTTTCATATGGACCCAGGTTTTTGTTTCTTACTATTCTTTGCAACTGCTGTGTTTGCTTGCACGTGCATGGTATGGTCTTGGATTTTGAACTTGCTATTAATTTGCTGTGGGTATTATCATTTCAGTACGTCTGAGGTGGGTAAGAGGATGAATGTTGAACAACAGCAGATGAGCCGAAATGACGAAAAATTTAATTGAATTGCTTACCTGGAGGATGGAGGAGGTGGTGCTGGAAAGCCTAAACGTATACATGTGCAAAAATGGTACGTTAAGAAATTGACATTTCATTTATTTATTCATCTCTGTGCATTAATTTTTGTTAAAAAGGCTTGTTGCTTAATGTTTTTATGTTAGGAAATATGTCTTTTTGGTTATTTATTGCTCTCTGTTTGTGTATTTTTGGTTATTTGCTCGTCTCTGTGTGTTACAGCGGCGAATTTTTTTCTGGTTACCATGATAGTTTTAACTTTGTTTTAGTTCCCTGATTTAAGTGAAAATAGATTGATGTGTACATGGACAAATTTAAGGCAGTGCACAGTGCCTAGTTTGTGCAATTCTCTGATGTATTTTAAGTGAAAATAGGTCGATGTGTACATGGACACCAAGTTTCTGTAAGTCTTTGATTTCTTATTTTGGTTTTGTGTAGCGGCCATCTTGAAATAGCTGCCGATCCTTCCTGGCGGTGATCTTGGCATCAGGAAAGAAAGGACTTGCCGAAAGGTACTTTAGAGTAAATTTTTACCGCAAATATCTAGTATATGGCAGTATTTACCTTTTTTGCAGTCAATGAATACTATTCAATAATGATGGTTAAATAAGAAGTATGCAAATGCACATGTTCTTAAACAACTGTATGGTATGCAAATTGCAAGGATTATGTTAATTTTATTAACAGTTAAATTTTGAGTTAAACTTCCTTTCCTATTGCTTCGTAATTTCAACTTGCTACTTCCAGCCAGAACGTAGTTTTAGAATCACGTCTGAATTCTAATGAGGAAGAGTGGTATTTAACCAAGTTCTACTGTCTTAGTGAGAGAGATACCAGATATTCTGGCAGCACGCGTCCACCATTTTAGGCTAATCTCTTGTAAGCTATTATTATGCTCGGCAGTATTTTAGGCCCTTGATAGCTTTACAGTCAATTAGCATTAAGAGGTCAACTCTGTTAGAATTTTGATAGCTTCGGCTATATCTCTTTAGTTAAGATTAGTTTAGTTTAATTCTTAGTTTCTTAAGTTCAAGCTCGAGTGTTGGCTTTATTGTACAACTCCAAGACGGAGTTCTGTTAAACCTTATTTGAATAATAAAGAGTCTTTTAACATTTTCCAAGTTTATTTACTGTCTCACGAACTCAAGCGATTATTCGCTTACTAGTTCTTAAGATTCTTCATATCCAACTGTAACTTAGAATTACACAATGGAGAATCCTACAACATGCATGGGCTAGCTATTATCACATGTGCACTCAAGAACACAGCAATTCTATTGCGTGTTAAAACAAGGATAAGGGGACAGATAATCAGAAAGTACTGAAAATTTTATTAGCAGTAATAGTAAAAAATAAGAAAGCTGAAATAAACGGAAGAAAAATTGGTACTGTTCTGTTATTGGGGCCGAAGTCGTCGCCAAATGTTTTGCTAAAGTCGCCAAGAGATTAGTTCATATGAAGTCACCAATGTTTACTTCTAAAGTCGTTACAATATTAACTTTTTTAACAAAAAGTAAAAGAATGTCTTCTCAAAATTGGCAAAGAAAATACAAATTCCAAAGATGTAATGATCACTTGTGTTTTTATTGTATTTTCCATGTGTATGAAAATTTGAACATGCCCAATTACGAAATATCTTCCATACACTTTCCTCAGGAACGAGGTATTATTCAGTTTGAAAAAAGTGCACGAAAAACCGTAAAATGATTCCCCCCCCCCTGCCACCGATCTTTGGCAAGTTGTTTAATTCACACTAAAAATTTCCATTTTTACTAATAGTATCTGGTGCTATTTTTTCCCTTGGATTTTTCTTCAACTTTACGATATTTTATTTATTGTCAATTAAATATGAAAGCAATTATTTTTATGCTTCGAATTTTTCACCAGATCATCAAGTTTTGGCAATATCTGAATCTGGACCCCATAACAGAACAATACCAAAAAACTCCATGCAAATAATGTATTGATTTTTAAAAGTTAAGCATATTATTACAGTGAATTCAATCTAACAGGAAAAGTTATGCTGTGACAATAAATTTCACATAAAAATATGCAATACAAGTGAAATACAATAACACAAAAAAAATTAATAGTTAATAAACCAAAATTATGTATTATAAAACAAAATATATTTAGGTAAATTTATATCATTTATTAAAGTATGATAATTTTATCATGCACTTAGAGATATACTATACTGAGGGGGGGGAGATTTCATAGATTCAGGGGGAATGCAGTCAGCATTTCATTTACGCGTTATATATTTAGTTTTGGTTTATAAACACAAAATTTACTTTTATTCAAATGTTGATATTTATAAACATTTTCTACACCTTCTACACATGTATTGCAATGATAGAAAGGCAAACAATATGCAATATTTCTGTCAATATTCACAGCTAAGTTGCCAGAAAAGAAAGCGAAGCAGAACAGTCATTTGGTTCCCATAGGATCATATTAAAAGCTAAAAAGTGATATTTCAGGCACTTTTACCATTTAATTGATCTAGCAGCAATAAATGCTGGGATCTCATACAAAGATGTATCATTAAAAAAATTAAAAAAAAAAAAAAAAAAAAGATACCTAAACTAAAGTTTTGAATCAAGTGTGTTTCAGAACTGAAGGGAGTTTTTGCAAAATGGGAAAATGCAGCACCATCTTCTTGTGCATTTGGACCATCACAGGTGTATGTCAACAATCACAGATATACTATGGTGGAGGTCGAAAAGAGAAGTCGAGTTCAACAGAGGGGCGACTGTCACCAAATCCTTTGCTTTGCTGCGATTGAAGCTATGTAGCATGTATTTGTTATACTCTGGAACACTGCTTGTCAGTCTTATGCTAGGTTTGATGGTATGCGCGACGTTTTCTTATTTTTTTTTTTATCCAATACCATAATTTATGTTGAATAGATACTACAGTGAATCATAAACTTTTTCTTGAAAAGTTAAATGCATTAATTGCGAGAAAACGAGAAGACAAATGTTTTTATTTTTCAAACACATCTCTCCTCACTGGAATTGATTACTCCTTATGAAGCTATGTTTGGCATTAAACCAAGAAGAGGCATAGCATAGTCTTTTTTGCCTTGCGAACAAATCGCAAATATTGAAACTGAAGAACAGCTCTTAAAATATTGCTAATATTTTTGAAACCGAAGAACAGTTTGAAGAAACTGTTAATACTTTTGAAGAAAATCTGAGCAGCGGCCATACTGAAAACCATATTCTTAAGAAAAATATTGAGGAGGACCTGCAAACTACCATGTCTTCGTATCAAGCCTGGACTGAACAACACGAGTTAATTGCTATAAAAAGATCAGTCGCAAAAGAGAATCTTTTACTGCAAGCAACGAAAATTTTATGAATCTAAAAAAAATTTTTCTCCTGCTCAGATTGGTGATACCGTACGAATACAAGTCCCTGATGTAGACCGTGGTCTTACAAATTGTCGAAATGTGTTGGCAGTTGTTGGAATAAGACTCCGGCTTTTATAAACTAGCAAATAAAAATGACACCTTCAAGCAGCTTTATACCCGTAATCAGTTCGTAATTTGTAAAGAAAAGTTACTTTCCGTAGATGAGATTCCTTCTCAATTCAAAATGTCATAAAAGTTTATGTTGTTACAATAAATAAGATTTCAATCACATAATTAAGTTATTTTTTGTATTTTTTTCTTTTCTCATTTAGAATTTATCATTTAAGTTCAAAAGTTTATTTACATGTGCTATTACTTAAGCTTTTTCATATTTTGACATATGCAGTATAAATGCAAAAGTTTAAAAAAAAAAAAAATCTTTATTGACTAAATTTAAAATTAAATGCTTAACATTTATCCAAGCACGACTGCTGACATTATTAAGAAGTCAAGCAATATCGAGTAGCCCTTCTCGCGTTAGAATCAAAAGCTACATGTCATGCAGTGTAACACCTCTATAAATTACGAACAACTCTTCTCACCAAGGATTGGTTACTCCTCTCAGCAAGACAGGCGAAAACGTTACGTCACCCTTGAAGTTTTATGGCGCCTGAAATATGGAGAACAAAATGCAAATCTCCGACGTATTCAACATTTACCATTAGGGCATGGTGAATGTTGACATTTGTCGGTGTAAGTCAGAAATAAGGATATTTGGTAAATATTTTGGACATGCACCAAGCAACTATGTGAATGTCGACATTCTCCAAATCTCGGTCTTTCACAGTAACACAGGAACTTACAACAATATTAATTCTAAGCACAGAGGTGGCCAACTTTTATATGTATATCACTTACCCATCACATTACGAACAAATTCTGGGACAGTAAATCCTTTTTTCTCTTTAGGCATTTCTGGAATGATAACTGGTTTATCCTAAATTGGAAAAAAAAAAAATTAATAAATACAAAATCAAGAAATATTCTTTATATATCTCTCTCTATGTAAATTCATCAAATATACATACTGAATAATATAAATATATATTAGTATCAAATTACATATATTTGAACTTAATAATTGAAGAACTCTATTATTAAAAGTTGGTATATATGATTACGGCAAAGCCTCGAGGGCTATCAGCCTAGATGAAGGGATGCCGTAGTGAAAGATGTTCCAACAAAAATGCCCATGCAGCCAGCCTGTTCGCAGGATTCGCACCTCGGACCAACTACCAGTATACGGGGACTTCACCACTTGACTGCTAGTGGGTCCACCATTACTGGAAAGTAGTACATTTTTTAAAATTTAAATAAAATATTATATTTTTATTTCAATACATATATACATGTGTGTGGGGGGGGGTAAAAATGTCTTACATCATGGTCTAAGTATTTTACTCTCATGGCAGTGCAGCTTAACTATTATTGAGAGTACAGAAAGAGATCTCGTCTTGAGAAGTGCAAGAAGCGAGTAAGGCATATGATGTTTCTGTAAGATAATAAGATGTCATTAATGTTATATATATCTTATAAATAGTTTATATGTTATTTAAATATGTATTGTGAATCATATTGTATGCAGGTTGTGTATTGTACGCCCATGGTAAAGTCCCATAATATTTGGGGGCTTAACAACAGATGGAATAACAGTTTCAGGAAATAGCAATTTTGGTTTCCCACTACTTCTATATTTGCATGGATTGCATTAAGAAATGATGGTTTGATTGATTTTATTCATCTGAACAGGATAAAATTCCATTTATATGGGACTAAATACTTCTGAAACGGGTAAGTCAACTTTAAATTTTGTTTTGCACTGCAATAGGAAGTTAACAGATATAAAAGAAAGGTTAGTCCATATTTTAGGGTACTCCTTGGATTATCATCAAGTTGTTGTTTCATTTATTGTAACCTCAATATTTTACGTTGTATATTTTGGAAACTGAATAATGACATGATTGGTTGTAATGCGTCATCTCAGTGATTTTGATTTCTCAAGGCTCATTTCTGCGTTGGATATCGCCTAGGAAATACGTTGCTTATTTTGGGCTGTACACCGTAAAATGGCTGCCTGTGATAAGATTAATTTGAAGTTTCTGTACGATTTGGAATGAATGGGAAAAGAGCACTAATTTTCTGGTGTGTAAAAGAAGATTTAAATGTCTTCGTTCACTTCTCGGTAAATTGTGCAGTGAGATTTAAGGATTTGGAAACCAGAGCTCATATCAACGCTATGGAAGATATGTGGGGTGTAATAAAAAGGGATTTTCAAAAGAAATGCCAATAGTCCAGCAGTGTGGAGGAGACTTGATTTTTACTTTTGTGAATTTATGTGGCGACGACAGTATATGATTCTAGTTTACGTAATTTTAAATAGTTTTTGGATGCTGTTAAGAAAATCTGTGTGTCACACATACCAAGGAAACAGAATTTTAATAAGGTAAGTTGATATTCCCTTTTTGCACTGCATAGATTAGATAACATGTACAGTCAAAAGTCGTTAATTCGGACCTCAAAGCTACAAACTTTCTGCGCATGCGTCACGTAATGCATGCAAACTTTCTACGTAAGCGCGTAAGACCTTTACGGCTCCGAATATGTGTGTGCGAGTGCGCAAAATACGTTTACAAATGTGCGTTTACTGTATAACGGACGGTATAAGCTAAGCTAAAATTATCTCATTCAGTTAATGTTGCAGATTGCGTTGTTCCTTAATCTTCGAATTGGATTCAGCTCATTATTTTTTGCAGACTGTTAGAGCAATTTTATAAAAGTAAGCTTGAACTTTCGATTATGTCAAATAGAATTTCTGATATATATTTACTAATATGTAAAGGATATACAAAGCGAAAGTATCTTTCGGAGTCCATTAAACCAAAAGTGGAATTGCTGCAAAAAATGGATAAAGGCATATCCTTTGATTATCTAAACTCTGTTTATCTTTAGCCGCGGTTCACAATGAATTGGAAGTTGATCTGTCAGCACTATCCTTATCTTCAGGGCAGATGATTTGATTTTATTTGGCTTATAATTCCTTACTAAATGTAGTATTTCATCTCGATGTACTCCGTCTTTGATATGATTTAAATCAAATTCCTCGTCATTATAAATCGCTTCCAATAGCAAAGAAAGTGACAGAGGTTATTGAAAACGAAAAAATTTCGATTGACGAATTAGTCGGTATTCTCGACACAGCAATTATAGGACTTGAACAGCGGAACTTTGTAACTGAACAAGAAATTATGTCTGTTTATGGAATTAAAGAGAATGTATTATTACATAAAAAACATACATTGAAAGAAATGTTTAATAAAGTAAATAAATAAATATTAAGCTTTTTTTTTTTTTTTTGTAAATTTTGATACCCTTTAGATCATAATTGTTCTTTATTTCATAAATTACAGTTTCATATTTTTAATTTTATAATTTCTGCATGCCATCTTACCAGATTTAAACTGATGATCTATAATCCGGAAAAATCGATAATCTGGAATTGCCGAAGTCCCGACGAGTCCGCATTAATGACTTTTGACTGTATTTCCATTCTTATGTTATTTCCTTGTTTGACTTATAATGGAGTTTATTGAGATTATATATTTTTTGTTTTATTGCATCATGTTTTGGATGTCGTTTTACTCTGGAGGGCGTTGGACATGAATAGGAATGGTGGCAAAATATCACTAATTTTCGCTTGAAATACATTTTTACCAAAAGATATAAAAAGTAGGAAATGTTGTTACATAAATTTATATTCCATAATGAAGGAGAAGAATAGAATAGAAAGGAACTTAGATTTTGAATTTAAACTAGATAATAACTTTCAAAAACAAACTAAGTATGCTGAAACTAATTTTTCTTTAAATAAAGTACAGTCAAAAGTCGTTAATCTGGACTCGTCAGATTTTCAATTTTTCCGGATTACAGATCATCAGTTTAAATCTGGTAATATGGCATGCAGAAATTATAAAATTAAAAATATGAATTCATGAAATAAAGAACAATTATGATCTAAAGGGTATCAAAATTTACAAAAAAAAAAAAAAAAAAGAAAAAGAAAAAGCTTAATATTTATTTGTTTACTTGGCTTTAGTGTAGAATTGGGTGCCGCTTCGATTGGCGACATTTTTAAAAAAGTTTTGGCGATGAAACCTGACTTCTGGTTACGACGATAGTTTTAAATTTGTTTTAGCTTCCCGATTTTATTTAAATAAAAATAGATTGATGTGTACATGGACATATTTAAGGCAATGCACAATGCCTAGTTTGTGCAATTCTAGGATGTTTTTTTAAGTAAAAACAGATCGAGGTGTACATGGACACAGATCTTATGCAATTCTTCGACTTCTTATTTTGGTTTTGTGTAGCGGCCATCTTGAAATTGTGACTTCCTGGCGCTGATCTTGGCGTCAAGAAAGAATCGCCAATAAACAAGGGGCACCCAATTGTAAACTTTTACCGTTTACTTTATTAAACATTTCTTTCAATGTAAGTTGTTTAAGTTGCTTCGTTTTTTTATCTGATAATACATTCTCTTTAATTCTATAAACAGACATACAAAGTTCAGTTACAAAGTTCCGCTGTTCAAGTCCTATAATTGCTGTGTCGAGAATACTGACTAATTTGTCAATCGAAATTTTTTTGTTTTCAATAACCTCTGTCACTTTCTTGGTTTAATCCTAGTATCCGGTGCACAAGGGATTTGGCTACTTTTGGCGACTTTATGATGAGCAGTAAAAACGGGACATCGCGATGAGTAGTTAACGGATCATTCAAGGAAAATATATAGTTAAACATAGTATATACTATGCATATAGTATATATACTGTGTTATATACACACATAGTATATAGTGTACAGTATATATATAGACGTTCTTTGGATCATTTTTGGTGTTGGCGATAATTTTCAAAGTCGCGCCAAGGCTGCACCGTATACTAGGATTTTACTCACTTTCTTCGCTATCGGAAGCGAATTATAATGACGAGGAACGTGATTTGAATAAAGTACTAATAAAAACATTTTAGAAATTCACGGCAATTTGAAATACAGTTAATTAAAACAATGCACAGTAAATATCGAAAACAGTATAACAAAAAAGAAAAAAAAGGTAAGGGGAAAAAAAAAAGGAAGATATGTAAACACAGCAACATTTTCAAGATATCAAAAATGTAATTTACATACTGGATTTGCCATTAATCTTTCTAATTTTAATTTCTGAAAATCAATTGGAGTTTTTGGAACAAAAGGTTTCTGTTCTTTATCCATTGCTTGACTGCAATCAAAATAAATTTTTATATGAAAAAATGCAAAACGTATGTAAGACCACAAAGAACGTTGCAAGAGCAAATGCCTTGGGATCAACTCAAAAGTAAACACCGACTGACAGACAGACAAAGTAGACAGATGTCTTTTGTTGCACCCGCTAAGTCTTTCTGCACCGATGGGCGAAAAATCAAGCATAGGTGCCAAGGAAAGGTATATAGAAAGGGGGGCAATTTCGTATTTCAGAGGAGAGTGAAAAGGAACTTCGTATATTTTATACGAGTTCGAAAGGCCAGGAAGAAAAGATGGGACAAAATAAAATAAAAAATAAATGGCCCAAAAGTAATGGAGAGGAAAAAAAAAATTATTTATAATTAAAAAAAAAAGGGCCTATAGAAAGAAAAGGAAAGGAAGTAAGAGAATTTTGTTAAAAAAAAAAAAAAAAACACAATTGTGTTCATGAGTGTAGTCAAAGTTGTTATCATTTACATTAAATACAGTCTTCCAGGTGTGTGTAATGAGTGTGTTTTGTAAAGCTGAATAGAGGTAAAGATGGGGAAAATTAATAATAAAATAATAAATTTTGGGGGTCCAGTCACATAACAGTATAAGTCAAGTTTAGAAGCTAACTTTTGCTATAACAGGGAAACTAAAATTTAAAATTTTTTAAATTTAAACTTTTATTTTTTTACATGGAAACCAATATTAGCCTCTACCTTGAGACACAGTAACAGAAGACACATAAGATCAAGATACATATAATATCATGCAAAGTTATACATTAAACTAAGTAACATCATCTATTGCGGTTTCCAACATATTTATATATTCAGAAAACACCATCAGATAAAATCATAAATCCAAAACAAGGCGAGAACATATCAGCAAAAATAAATAAGTAAATAAATTACGGAGTTTTTTTATTATTATTATTAATTAATTTTTTTTAAAATAAGCATTTTATTTATTTATTAAGTTAATGGTTATAATTTATTATATGTGTACTATTTTATCAATTTGAGGCACACTGTATTAATATATGCTTTTAATTTAAATAGATAGGAAATATAGATTAAAGGAGCAAAAACTACAACTCTGTACATTCATTGAGGCCCGAGATCGTGTTTTTAGCTCTCGAGACATTCCTCAAAGGGGCCCCAATGGGTAGGGCTAACACTACTGATAAGGGCTACTGATAAGGATAGCGTCCCTACGAGATAGTAACCAAAAAAGAACCACATGATTTAAAGCAATTACTAAGTATTTAATGCCAAAACATAATAAAATGAGCATAATAATAATAATGATCATAATAAATGAATGAATTTAAAGGTACTTTAGTGACAGATATTTGATTTAGCTTAGAGAAAAGAAGTTCTACTTATCTGAACGCTCCGTCTTAGTGCTGCAAAAGATTGCAAGGAAGACAAGACCCCCCAGGTACAGGAGAACTCCCAGCTTTGAGAACGGGACAATGCAGAGGATATTTGCGAAAATTTTCTGAAATAAATGAAGATTTTCCGGAAAACACCTTTGAAAATTCAGGAGCTCTTCCAAGATCCTGCCTCCATCGTACGTGATCACAGCGCCCTCAGTAAACACCGACTATGCACATTCTTTTTTTTTTAGCGAAAGTACAGTTATAGTGTACTAGTAGTAGAGCTGGAGCAAATCGCATGTATTCGTTACCGAGTAACGGGTACATCGGTTGACTCGAAGTACCGATTCGGTACTCACAAATTCATTTCGTTACTCGCATCTGTCGTGTGATGCGGTTTATTCGAGTACGAATGATGCGGTTGCTATTCGAATACGTATGGTGCAGTTGCTATGCGAATACGAATGATGCGGTTGCTGTTCGAATACGAATGATACATTTGCTAACAATACCCGTGTGCCACACATAGACCTGTTATATACTAGACGGAGCATCGCCATTCAAAACCGGGTGAAAAAGTGGCACAGGAATGAGCTGCAGGAGTTTGGGCATGAAATGGAACTGAATCCAGACTTTGGCGTACTATCGCCATGGCTGGCGATTTTTTCCTCTCTTTTCTCTCAGTTCGAAATGCGAACTTGGAAAGACGTCATTTCGCAGAGGCTGCCGTTGAATTTGCGGAAGAGGTTAGATCGATAAACACCAGCCAAAATTAATAATTTCCCTAAAATTGGACACTCTATTTTAAAATTTAACTTTATTTTAAATTTTAATTTTTAAAATTTAAATAATTTTCATGCTGTAGAATAATATTTTGCAATATGTCCATCGGCGTCTACAAAATTTTAAATAAAATAAAAAAAAAACTGGAGAGAACAAACTAAATAATAAATAATATACTAACAGCAAACTAAAAAATAAATAAGTAAAATAAATAAATAAAAAAGAAGGTTTTTAGTACTTAGGACAGAATAAAAAATAAAAAAAATAGATAACATAAAAAGAATGAGTGAAAACAGAAAATAGTACAAAAAGGAAATTTAATATTAATACGAAAAGGAAATTTAATACGGTGTATTACAGAGAACTACAGAGTAGGCAAATCAAAGTGAGAAAGATATTAAATAAAGTGAACTAAAAATGAATGTCAATATAGCAGATATAAGTTAAAAGGAAGAGAGAGAGTGGTAAATAATTAAATTATGAAACAAAAAGGTGGTAAATTAAGACTTCCTTTTACTAGCAAATATATATATATATATATATATATATATATATTATGCACGTTGCACAATGTAGTCATACTTATTTTAAATAATTTTAGAAGGTAAAATTTAAATAATGTTCATTATTTTTAAAAAGAAACTTAAAACTATTAAAGTTTTGAAATTTAACTGCTATATAATTGCTATTTTCTTAATACTTAACATTTGAATAAATGCCAGAAACATGATATAAGAAAGAAAATACGTGATTGAAGGTAAACAAATTTGTTATATTTGGATGCAAGAAAAGGGGATAAAATAAAGTCATTCATATCCCCCAAAAAAACATAATTTTATGCAGTTCTTACACAGTGTTACATCAACGTTACCAAGTATTAAATACTACTTCGCACATGTCCGCATGAGCAAACGCATACAAAGAATATATAAACAAACGTATTCAAAGCAGTCTGTTGGCGTATAAAAAATGTCGCCAAAGCAGAATACTAGACTAATTAAAATTATATTGTATTACTAAAATTTTAACATTTTTTTCAGAAAACAGTTATTAGAAACATACATATATATTAAGATACTTTTATTTAAATGTTATTTCAAGTATGCATATATTATATAAAATTAGAAAATCTCTTTTTTATTAGAAAAAGGCAAGTAGAGTGGATAAAAAAACCTCTATATTTTATAAAATTAGGTTTTAAAACATTAGAAAAAGCTCAGTTGTGAAATGTTACTCCTCCATCTTTCACATATCTGGAATTACATCCATATGCGGAGCACGAAAGTATCATTTTTGAAGTCCGAAACAATGCGCTTACACGCAAAACACTTGCTTCTCACAAATTCTCCATAGAACTGTAATGGTAAGGAAGATTCGCGGGAAATAAGATGTGGGAAATGTTCCAAACGTCACGTGGTTCGCATTCCTGTTCCCCTTGAGGGTTGCCGTTTCTCTCTCTAGTACATTACAGCTCTATGGTGCCACATTTTTCATTGATAATTTCGAATTTTTTTGGTTAACTCATCGGGCAAACTCTTGTTTACATTATGTGTTTTAGTTGAAATATTGTTTAGTTGTTGATATTTAAGAAAATGATCAATTTTGATAGCGTGAAGCGTTATTTTGTATTTGCTTTTCACATTTAGATTTATAGTGCATATTATGTTTGTAATTTGAAAATTTAGATGATTATTGATTTTATTCTTGGCCATTGGGAGATTTTATTGAGTTGAAATATTTATATACTGCACTTAGGTATTGTTTAAATAAGAATATGTAGGTTAATATAAGTTCTTTACTTCCTTGTACGAAATAAAAAGGAAGTTAATCGAGAAAAATTTTTGGGTATCATATTTCAACGGAAATATCCATTTTTGACGATTAGAGAATCCATCTGAATTATTTTTTTGGATGACGTCTGTACGTACAAACGCAATTTTTTTTTTTTTGTTTTGTTTTGTTTTGTTTTTTCCAGAAACGGATTGTTAACCTTCCTAGTGGCCGAGACCCTCAACTAAAATCTCTTCATCTCAAGTCTTGAAAAGAAACCAGATTCTACTTTTTCTTCTGCCCATACTGTATCCAGATTAAAGCTAAAAGCGGCAGACGTTTCGCTGTCTTTAGTTGCATTCCCCCCACTCAAATGACCGTCGTTCAGCGGGGCGTATTGACGTGTCCATGTCCTTTTGTCCAGCAGGCTCCCGTTATGGCAAGAAAGATAATTGAATGTATACCAGATTTTAGTGGTTATCGCCGTGTTGGCTGCGTAACTAAGCAGATTTTAAACAGCGTACGTACTTTATGAATATGTGTTTGAAATTGATATTGCTTTGCGTTTTTAGTTTTTTATTTGGAAAATTATTTACTTTTATTTCTCCGTGTTTTACTAAAATATTTCACAAAATCTGCATAAAAATTGTAGTCATTCCTCACGCAAAAAATTTATAGAAAATTACGTTTTGATTCCACCATAACTTTGTACCATTACTCATTTGTATTACGTAGCAAGAAGAAGAATAGAACTAATAATTAGGCCTAGAGAAAAGATACGGTCATCAAAATTTTCTACTCATCGCATTATACAAATAAAAACGTACACAATTTATGTACTAAATAAAATGCATTACGTTAGCCTATAGTTTAATAAACAACTAATTTTACTTATTTTATCTTTTAATTACTTCAATTTATATTCTAATCAATAATCTTTTCTGAATGACGTTAACATGAATATTTTCCAACGACATTGGCTTGAATTATTACTAAATCTATTTGAGATGAATTTGAATTTCAAAAATGTTTCTTTACATGGTAACTTTGAACGTTGATCACAACGAATTTATATGATAGAATATTAAATTAAAATTTTTCCTATACCATTCAGTTTGTACAAGTTCTGCATTTTTCTTTTTTTCCTACCAAAAATCTTTACTTTAATTCTCAGCTTCCTATTCATCGTTATTATAAATACTTTTTTTAGATAAAAATAAAATATTCTTTGCTACATTAAGACCCTCAATGCCTTCCCCCCGTCGCTGCAGAGATTTGCGGAAAGAAAACTGTGTTATGAAGTACAGTGCAATGATAAAAGATCGTCTAAAGTGAAAAGCCGGCGCATAAATGAACTCTTTTCAAGTAAACTATATTACTATCTAGATTTTTGAATGATTTTATTTATTAAAAATTCCTTTTCCATATTAAAAGTTTATAATGATGATTTTAAATCATGTACGGAAAAACGATAAATTACTTGAAATTTTTCTAAATTCGTACATACGCACAGAAAACTTCCAAAATATAATTTTTTTCACTTTCTTTTATTAATGCTTTAAGTATTTCTAACTTAAAATGAAAATTAAGACTAAAACTATCGTGCGAATAAACGTAGAACTGAGAAGAATTTGGCTAATTTAGTGCACTGAAAAAATCTAAAATTCAGTTTTAAGATGCTGTATTTTCAAAGTTAAAACTGTTTTTAAACATTTCCCTAAAGAAGCGTCTTTTTTTGTTATAAATTCTAGGAACACATTCTTGAACGGAAATATAGTTTCAGAATTAAATTAAAATGCCTTGAAATAATCGTGTTAGATGAAATTATATGACATTAAATAAGAAATGTTTTTTTTCTCTGTACAATGTTAAAGCTGATGCTTCCCGTTTTTAAAGTTGTCTCTGCTACTCCTAGGCTCCAAGACATCCGTAAATAATTAGAGTAGAGGAATGTGTAGCTGACTTAGATAAATCATAAAGTGAATGTCAGTTCGCGTTTACTTCGCTGTTATTCGTCGGTTCTTGTATTAGGCATAAATTTCAAGAGTTAGAAGGGAAAGGTTCGGCGTTACCTTCACAGGTAGTTTGCAGGGATTAGTTTTTGTCAATAAGATGAAAACAATCACGACGTGGACGAATCCAATTTTTAAAATTTAGAGGACTGCGTCCTCTGAACGCATTGAGGAAGGGGAAAGCTACAGGAATATTTTTTAATTTACGGAGCCTGCAGTTAAAACGATAGTGGGAAAAATACGTAAGGATATAATACACTATCGATTTCTAGAGCAATCTTGAGCAATCTTGAGCAGACAAATTGCAGTAAATCTGTTTCGCGTCTGAAGAAGAAGGACTTATGCCAGTTCGCTCTTGAAATTGATAAATGTTTATTTAAAAATCTACGCGAATTTAAAGTTTACTTTTTTACAAATTTTAACTATTATATTGGCATGTTTCTCTTCTTATTAATTTGCTATATTGAAAATTCAAAAATATGATACTTGAAATCATGCTCTGTGTGGAAATTTACACATACATGCATATGTATATATATATAAAATCTTTAATATGCAAGTTTTATCAGCATGCATTGAAAAATAAAAAAATAATTCTTAAATTATCCCAACAGTTCTGATCATATGATACTAAAGTCAAAATCATACAACACTTTTCAAAGGATCCTTGTCCTCATTATTTTTAAACACTTATAATTAAAACACATATACTTTAACGTATATATTTTGAACTTTATGTAAATTCTTTTATTTAATTTCGTCTCCTTACCCAGGATAGCTATAGCTTAAAATTTCAATTCAACAAGAAAAGCGATTTTTCCACTGTATAGCATGAATGGGAGTTAATTTTCCTTAAAAGGTCCTCCATGAAGGCATCCCTTCCCTTAGGTATGTAGCCTTTGTGTGCATCAAATCCAATCAAGCGAACAATCAAGAATGAAAAAAAAATTCTGTTTCGTTAAATCACATGATCTGCGGAGTAGGGGCTCCACTTGTGGTCGAGAAGTAAACAGCTGTATACTGGTAGTTCGATCTAGGTTATTGCGCAGAAGAGCGGGTTGTTATTATATAGACCATTTTGTGGCTTTCTGCTTGTGTAATGTGAATACGACCTAGTTTCGCTGAGCAAGTCGTGCTCGAAAATATACCTTCCCTTAGGACAGCCGTCGTGTGCTTTGTCATATCCAAATACCCTGACCTGATAACCCACTAGCTACATTTTAAACCGAGGCGTCCAAAAACGTTTTGAAAACTGAGTAATTAAAAAGATTTTTTAATACGTTTCATTTTGCATCTTTTAATTTCCTACACTTTTGTTCGTTTTGAAATTTGAAGCATCTCCATGTCTTTTTAAATCTAATAATGTGGTTAGAAACACAAACAAAAATTTGAACCTTATGGACCCACACTGAATTTTCTGTCAGAATAAAAATACCAAATGGGAAAACTCGTATTCGGTGAAATATTGTACTAGCGTTGCAGAAACGACTCTGCAGAAGCAACTGAAATTGGCAAAGCAAATCAGAAATTTATTTCAAAATTTGACTCAGTCAAAAAAGTTCTTAACTGCGTAATTCTTAACCTTCAGCTCTTAACTACACATTAGACGAATAATTTAATGGAATTCGATAAATATACCCCAAAAAGGGAGGACTCTCGAACGATGTACTTTTCTAGCTTTCCTTTTGAGTAAGTAAAGAAGAAAACGAGAACTTTACTATGAAAATGATATATATAATGAATGGATATTTAATAATTCAAAATGCTCGATTGATTGAGCGAAAATTGCACACATGGAGTTCATGATTACCATGAATTTACTTGCAACGCTGAATGAGAATGATTACAAATAAAGTGAAATTCTTGATGTTTCCTGAACATTTTATAATATAACTAACATTGTACAGTTTTATATGCAGAACCTGAAGTACTGTTCTGTTACTGAGAATTATTCTTGGTGGCAAGTATTGTATCATTATTTCCACCATATGTAAATTTCATTCTCATTGTGCATAAATTTATATCTGCAATTCTATTCAACATTTAATTTAAAAACTGGAAGGAGTACCTAAAGTATGGTCATCAGAATTCAACAGAATATTATAAATGTAGTTTCATGATAGTAATTTATTTCAAAAACCAAAATCTGCTTTTGGTATTTCATATTATTTTATCATAGCAACAATCAAAAATATTTTGAAATGCTTTTAGAAATTTAACGCTTTTGGAATAAGATAGCTCAAATATTTTTTATCCATTTTTTGTGTAGACTATACCTATTTCCAAAATTAATTAAAATCTTTATTCATCTACTTTTTAAAATTTTTATGTTTTGAATGCGCACTCATCGTTCAGTGGATAATACTTTTAATGGATGGACAACAAGAGGTCATCCGAAACTCTAAAACAAATGACGTAAAAATTTTAAAATATGCCATTATACGAATGATTGATATTTTATCGTAAATTATTATTCAGTGATTTAAGAAAATAATAATTTTAATATGATTAAATTTGATTGAAATTGAACTAAGGATTTACATCTTCTGTATTACACACTTTTAGACAACAGATAGGAAATACAAAATATCAGAATTTTTCTTTAATGTGAAAGCTTAGAAAATCCTTCAAAAGGAAAAAAAAAGAGGGACCAAAACGTTACAATTATTGCAACCTAATTTAGATGAAGGGACAACTTCTCCAGCAGCGCGGGAAATTTTATTACCCTCAGTCACAATGAAACAGACAGAATGGGAAAGAAGAAAAGGCAGGGACAACCTACTGCAGGGTTGTCCCTGCCTTTTCTTCTGTTCCCCCCCCCGCCCCCGCCGCATTCAAGCAATTTTGACTTGGCCCTGTATCCAAAAGGAAAGATGCAGACGATATATATCTTTGATTTTTGGAATCGTGAGAAAGTATTTGTCATTTCATTTGAAGATTTTTTTTCAAGCTTTCATTCCTGTTTCAAGTTAGAATTACGTTTCAAGAATAAAACTACAGTTTGTTGCAACAATTTTTAGAAACAAAACAAAAAACTAAAAACAAAACAAACAAAAAAAGGATAGTAAGGATTTTTTAACACTGTATGATAAGCGAAACTCTTACGTTATTCCCTAAATTCTCTCAAAGGTTAATCTAACGAATAATGCTTAACAATTTAAAGAAAAATGTCTAAGTCTTTTCACTAATATTCTTTTTAGTTCAAAGGGGCTTTGTCCTTGGAGGCTATTGCTTTCGTATTGCGATTTTGCGTTGGTTCACTATAAATGTCCGTTTCAATTTTCAAACAGTTGCCATCCAATCTTAGAGTCCTGCATTATATTTGAAAAAATTAAATGATGAAAAATCTGCATAAATGTATGTATATTTCACGCATTGTGATAAAACATTGGTACATACAGCCATCGAATTTTGAATGACGTAATCCTACTGCGGATATGGGTATGTGGAAGCCCAAATTTGAAATCTGGAATTTGTTTTGTGATCGATTTGATATTTTGTAAAACTTTAACGAATTTTTGAGTAGCAAACTAAACGATTTAAAGACGAGCAATGGCAATGTTGTACAGAAAAAAACCTTTTTATCTCCAGCGTGCGGAACTGTGTATCGGAAATTCTAAAGATATGCTCAATTTAAAACTACTTTGCGATATTGCTCTTGAACTGAATTTTATTGTTTAAGTGCAAAGAACGTGATATTTAATAAAAAAGGTAACACACAAAATGTTAAAAAAAGTCCCTTTGGACGTAATTTAAAATCTGAAACTTTTCAGATTTTTCTTTTATTCTGCAAATGTAAATAACTTGGATAAATAAAAAAAAATCATTTTGTGTAGTTTCATTTTAGCCCAAAGGGCATTAGCCCAGAAAGAATATTAATTTCGTTTTGGCATTTTGCGTCCATTCACTTTCTGTGTTGATTCACTTTTCTGGAAGCCCTAATTTGGAGTTTGGTTTACTATTTATTTCATATTTTGTCAGACATTAAAGAATTTTTGATTAACAAACTCAAAAATTTTAAAGCGAGAAATGACAACATTGTAAGGGATTTAAAAAAAAAAAAAAAAAAAAAAAAATTACCTTCAGCGCGCGAGACTCTGAATCGGAAATTCTAAAGATATGTTTATTTTAAAATTATTTTGCGATATTGCTGTTGAATTGAATTTTATGGTTAAGTGCGTAGAGCATGATATTTAATAAATAAAGGTAACGCACAAAACATAAAAAAACGCCCGTTATTGCATAATTTATTATTTTAATAATATATATAAAAAAAAAACCTGAAATGTTTCAGATTTTAAATTACGTCCAAAGGGGCGTTTTTTAACGTTTTGAGTGTTACCTTTATTTATTAAATATCATGTTCTTTGCACTTAAACCATAAAATTCAGTTCAAGAGCAATATCGCCAAATAATGTTAAATTAAGCATATCTTTAGAATTTCCGATATACACAGTCTCGCGAGCTGGAGATAAAAGTATTTTTTTTCTATATAACGTTGCCATTTCTCGCTTTTAAAGCATTGAGTTTGTAAATCAAAAATTCGTTAAAGTTTTACAAAATATAAAATCTATAATAAAACAAATTCCAAATTTTTGATTTCAGATGCCCATATTCGCAGTAGGATTTCGTCATTCAAAATTCGATGGCTCTATGTACCATTGTTTTATCACAATGCGAGAAATAGACAATCATTTATGCAGATTTTTCATTATTTAATTTCTTCAAATATAATGCAGGACTCTAACATTTTGTGGCAACAGTTTGAAAAGTGAACCGACGTTTATGAGTCCGACGCAAAATCGCAAAACGAAAACAATAGTCCTTCAGGGACAAAGCTCCTTTGGACTAATAATATTTTATAATTTATTATTTAAATATTATTTTATTATTATTATTATTACTGTTTTATCAGTAATGTTCACAATTTTGAAATTCTAAGTTCCATAACCGACAAAATAATTCAAGCTTATGATATTTGTTATTCTTCTACAAAATCGCTTATCCTATGCGCTTTTTAATTGCAATTCCACACCTGCGTCGTTAGATATCGTTTTCAAGTCCCTAATGAAGGAAGTGCTTTTAATCTTATATAAATCCGTGAATTCCATTATATAATCAACGCATTCATCTTTGATGTATTCCTAGGGAATATATGCATTGATTGCAGATAACTGAAGTGAGTTCTAATTTGTTCATTGTTTTCATGTATATTTGATATGATAAATTATGTTTCTTTTTCCTAGTACATTGATCTCAGTAAACAGTAGATCGTTTATTTTCATAAAAGGAAAAAAAAATTCTTTAAAATAACTATATTTTCAAACGAGGAAAACTCAAAATTGATTACAATCAAAGGACATAATATTTCAGTAGTTTGTTTTCCTTTACTTCGAGAATAAGAGTTACTGCAGAGCAACTTTCTTCAATGCCTTGCTTAGAAAAGAATAGCAGAGTTTGGACACTATGATAGTTAGTTTAATTAATAAGGTATTTTTCCCCTCCTTTACGTAATCCATCGCGGTGTAATTAGAAGCATACTCGACGCGTATTCGAGAGCTCCAGGTTTCGAATCCCGGCAAAGGGCAATGTACATTTTTCACGTCTGCAGCATCAAAAGCCGTAATGATTCAAAGTCCGTAGAAGAACAGGTTAGCTCACTTGCGTACCAATGGTTATGTTATATAAATTTAATAATATTTGTGACATAAAAAAATTAATTTTACAGTCACGTTCAAATTTACATTAAACTTAAATCAATGCAAAAGTCTACAAGAGCCAATATAGAGCGAGAACTCACTTTCGTTTGTTTATGCAAGTGAGGTAACCTACGATTCTTCTTAACTAAGAGACTAAAACTATCTGCCTATGAACAAGGATGCTTTCGTGAAGACTTCTGAAGGGAAAATATCTCGTATTCACGCTACAGAAAAGGAAACCATTAAAACTCCCATGCAGTCCACCCGTTCTCTAGGATTTCAACCTAGGTCAAACTACCAGTTCAGCGACATTACCGCTAGGTCGATACTATGAAATTGAAGAATTCTTAAAGCATACGAAAAATTTACTGCATTTTTCTACTTCTTCACAATCAAATTGAAATATTTTCCTCTTTTGATCTTGTTTTTGTTATAAATACGTATTTTTTAATTAAAGATTTGTTCATAACATGTTGAAATGAATGATAATTTGGAATTAATTGTTTTTCTTTAATACATAGCCAATAGATTGCAATTTTCTTGATCTAATTTAATCCTATCAAAAATTCTGTTCTAGTAACGCTTACAAAAGGCACTAGTAGTATGTTTTTTTAAGTCTTGAATAACTTCTGAAACATCCATAAACAGTATTATTGGATTTGATTGCTTTTTTAATTAACTATAATGAAAGAACATAAACTTTCCCGAGTTTGCAGCGCATCTGATATAGCATACGAGGGCTATTACCCTAAGGCAAAGGACGCATACGAGGAGGATTTTTCAAGGGCAACTAGCTCGTGTTCGCATTGCTCATGAGAAAAATAAAAATACAAAAACGACTAAGTGGCCACCTCATTCTCTGGTATTTTAACGCCGGCTTAACACAATTACAGTAGTCTTATTCACTCTGCCAGTGGTTGGCCTTTTACTAAGGCTGGGAATTTTAATAATATTAGTATTTAGTATTGCAAAACATTTACAAATGAAATTGATGCTTTCAAGGAAAAGTTTAATTGAATTACGTATCCAATCTATTAATACCGAGAAGAAGATAAAACTGAAAGCATATTGATCAAATATGAGGTCTGTCTTCTAAATTGGGTATTAAAAATCATTCAAGTGATTGTTATAGATTTGTGCATATTGTATGGATTTTTTAAAATTCGCAAACCGAAATTGCGGTAACACCATTAATTTCTTTCGACATATTTCATTCTCTGAAAATTCTCTATTCTGAAAATTTCGTTCTCTGTTTGAAAACAAAATAATGACAGCTGTACGGAAAGTGAGAAGCTCTTTTTTTTTCTTCTCATTCACTGCTTTATGACAGTGTTTAAGCAACACTTTTTACAATACACTGTAATAAAATATGTATAACATTTTTTTACGCATATGTATTAAACGACTACGTTTTTATACTGTTTAGATAATCACTAGACGTCTGTGTTTGTAGACAGATTTAATAAAATGGAAATGCACGGAAAAGCTATTTACCTTGAGGTAGACATCTTTATAGAGATACTTTGTAGGAAAAATTGCTGGTATTCACGTCACAACTGCAGTTTTAATGAGAAGAAAAAATAAATAAAATCTGAAAACGTTTTCAGATTTTACATTACGCCCAATTTTAAGGTTTTGTGTGTTACTTTCATTTATTAAATATCATGTTCTTCGCACTTAAACCATAGAATTCAATTCAACAGCAATATCGCGAAATAATTTTAAAATGAGCGTATCATTAGAATTTCCGAAACACAGTCTCGAGCGTTGGAGATAATTCCCCCCCCCCCGTACAATATTGTCATTGCTCACTTTGAAATCGTTGAGTTTGTTTATCAAGAATTCCTTACAGTATTCCAAAATATGAAATCGATAATAAAACAAATTCCAAATTAGGGCTTCCAGATGACCATATTTGGTGGAAGATTACGTTATTCAAAATCTGATGTCTCTAAGTACCGTTGTTTTATCACAATGCGAGAAACATACATACATTTATGAAGATTCTTCATTATTTAATTTCTTTAAATATAATACAGGGCTGTAATATTTGATGGCAACAGTTTGAAAAGTTAATCAACGCAGAAAGTGAATCGACGCAAAATGCCAAAACGAAATTAATAGCCCTTCTGGGCTAATTTTATTCGGATTTAAATTGCTTATTATTTGTAAGATTGCTGTTATGAAAATTAGTCCATTTTCTCAAACATATACGAAACAATAAGCTATTTAAATATATGTTTATTATACTATAGCTTACTGCGGGAGATGAATTTAGCTATTGCCTTTAAAATATGTAGTGAAAGATCCATAAGTAGCTGGTATTGGTATAATAATAACAATAATTTTAATAATAAATGAAGTTAAGGAAAAGTTGTATAGAAATGAATGATAATATTTATTTTATTACTCGTTTACTTTTATATTTAATAAAAATCACTTTGCTCATTACTGTGCTTAATAAAGTTCAGAACCTCTAACATATGATAGCATACGTCGAGGCGTTGCAACCATGGCCGGCGCTAGGCATTTTGTCGATCGGCGTAAATTTTGAAGGTTTTTAAATTTTGCTTTCCAGTGCATTAATAAATTAAAAACCATTTTCAGCTTCTAAATGCCTCTGCCTTGTGTATTACCTAAATTCCAAAATTTTTGCCATCCCTAAATTTTGCTGCTCATTGCTTTTCTAAATTCTAAAAATTTTCCCGCCTTTTAATTCTACCGCTCCTGCTGTGACATCAGTCCTGGTTTCAACGAGTATCAGTTTAAAGCTTACGATTATTTAAAATTCTTGTAACATGTTTATTATTCTAGTATTTCCGAAAATAAAGATGTTTCTATGTTTAATATCAGTCTTATGCTGTCAAAAGTCTGTGATTAAAACATCTCTTGTATATTTAAATTTTCAATACTATACCGATATGCTTCTATTAAAACAAATCTTCATTAAATGTTAAGGTACGTTAAATCATTAACATTTTAAAAATTTATTTTAATGATTCTGTTCAACTTATTGTGTTGCGAATATTCGATTCTAATTAAAAAATAGGAACTTTGATTAAATACTCTGGATTTATATATTAGCTTCAAACTGTCAAATCAGATTTTAGTTGAAGAGCGGTTATTATTCAATTATTTTTATTCTCCATTTCAGATATTAGATGAAGAAATAAATTCCATTTTTACTTTCAGTACGTGTTGAAAGTATTTCTGCTGTCTTGGCTAATTCGATAGCAGTATTAAAAATTCGAACAAAACATAGATGTTTGGCGACTTAACAGTTATGTGCAGCAACCCCAAAATAACAAGCTAAATTTCAGAAAAACGAAACCCTTCCCAGCAGGGAGCCTATTAGTGCAATCACTCCCGTCAAAATTGCTGGGGGAAAGAAATCCTAACGCGAGCGTATATATGCTTGCTGGCCGCTTAGAGCAAGATTTTAGTTGGACGTATATATGCTTGCTGGGCGCTTAGAAGAGGATTTTGGTTGGACGTATATATGCTTGCTGGCCGCTTAGAGCACAATTTTGGTTGAAAGTATATATACGGCTCGGCCACTTGGAGGGTTAAATGTAATCCCATTTACTCTAAGCTGATACTTATGACTAATGATTATGACTCTAAGTTGATACTTGAAAGGGATTTTTTCGTGATGTGTAAGTACGTATATATGCATTTCGCATAACTCAAAAACGATTAGTTCTAGAATTTTGAAATTTTGTATATGGGCCCGTTATAACATCTAGATGTGCACCTCCCTTTTTATTGAAATCGGTAATACTACAAAACGTAAATATGTATATTTTAAAGAAATTATAATTAAAGTACATATATATATATATATATATATATATATATATATATATATATATATCCTTATAATTAAATGTAAAGTACACAGATATATATATAAATATAAAATAAAAGCCAAGTAAGGCGAAAATAAAAGCCTTGGTTTTTATTTTATCTATTTATCACTAAGTAAGTTACTTGGCTTTTATTATTTTACCAGAGTATAGATAGAAAATTGGTTATGTAGCCTATTCTTCTAAAACGACGTTTCGTCGCTGCCTTCCCCCACCAATTCCCTTTTTTTTCGGTTTCGGATTATTTGGTTACGGCAATGCACACTACGGCTATTGCCCAAGAGAAGGGATGCCTTCGTGGAGGACTTTTTAAAGGAAACTGACTCATATGCAAGTTACACATGGGGAAAGCCATGAAAACTCCCGTGCAGCCAGCCGTTAGCCGGGAATTGAACTTCGGAACGAACTATTAGTCTTCAGCGACTTTACCGCTCGAGCGCTGGTGGGTTCTTCGCTGTTTGCAAAATAGGTGTTCACTTTACGATAAAGCAAGCACCTGTTTTCTTCAATTAAAACAGGTTAGACGATTTGACTCTTAGTACTTCATTCTCACTTAGCTTTTGATTTCTAATATTGATTCAATATTTTCTGTAGACATTCTGATTAGAATAATGGATTTCAAACATGTGCAAAAGGTGTGTATCTGAATATAATAAGGTTTTTATAACATACGGCCCATTTTATTAATTTATAAAACAATATTATCGCTGTTTAGAACCACATTATCGCTGTTTTGAAAGAAAGCAAAAATGTGACAAATGTATAATGAACATTAATATACATGCTTTACTAGAAATTCACCCTTTCGTCATTAGCGGTTCTGATGAAAGGAATGGGGAGAAGCAGCAAACGAAGTATCGAATAACCGACAAATAACGAAATCTAATCTTTAATGCCGTCTGCCAGTTTCTTTAGCCCTCCAGCGGTAACGTCGTTGAACACTGGTAGTTCGGTCCGAGGTTCGAATCCCGCGAACGGGATGGCTGCATGGGTGTTTTCGTGGTTTTCCCCATGTGTAAAGTGTATATCAGCCATTTCCCTTAGAAAGTCCTCCACGAAGGCATCCCCTCTTTAGGCAGATAGCCCTACTGTGCTTTGCCATAATTAAATACACCAACACCAACCCAGTTTCTTTATTTGTATTTGGGAAAGTTTTATTGTCATTATGAAAAGTGAAATTTGATATAGATACCGCATAACTTTTTAAATTATGCTTATTTTTGCTGCACTTCATTTAAACTTATTTCCTCGAATTATTCTAACTTAATTAAGCGATACCCGAAGGCAAGTTACAAATGGCATCAAACACTGCAAATTTTGAAATTAAATTTCCCGGTCAATCTCTGTCTACGAGACTCAAACTTCTTGTATTTTTATTTTTTCATAACGAGTATAAAACTTTGCCAGCTATAAATATAGGAACCAGAATACAACATTAAAAGTTAGATTTCATAATTTGTCCAAAATTAATTCTTTTTAAAATTTGACATTGACAAAATATGAATATTTTCGTCATTTAAAATACTTCTGTATTTTTGTTGCACCGTACTTAAACTTGCTTCTTCGAGTTATTGACATTAAATTACATTAATTCCGTTATCTATTAGAAAATAATTATAGCAAATCATCTAATTACGTTCATTAATTAAAATCTATCATTAATTAATTTAATAACATTTTTCTAAGGTCACTTTCTAAGAGATCTGTATTTTTGTGAACATAAACAAACATTGGTAGTGAACATCACCTTTTTAAGACCACGACATGTAAAATCCTCTAAAAAGCATGAATGGTTGCATTTAAAGAGGACCCATTGCTTTTAATAAAGAATGTACATTAATGTTAATTATACATGTTTTTGGTGTGTGTGCCAAAATAGTGATACCGTGGTTCTGTTGCTTTAGAAATGTGTGAAATTAAAAAAATGGATACAATATAACAAAAATGTTGTTATATTTAGATACAACACCTTCTGAACACGTCTGAAATTCATTCTTCTGCTCAGCATAATTCGTCTGCGTAAAATAATAAATAGTATTAGAAATCAAAAGCTAAGTCGAAGTAGAAACAGTCATCTCTTCTAAACCATTTTAATTGAAGTAAACAGACGTTCGTCTTATCGTAAAGTAAACACCTATTTTTCAAACAGCGGATAAAACGGGAAAGAGGGAATTGGTGGGAGAAAGGCAGCGAACGAAATGACACTTTTTGGAGTTGGAATGAAATGAGAAAGGACGAAAAGGTACTAAGCCAATAAGACAAGGTCTGGTATTTTACTTTATTATTTAACTATTCATCATAAATTTAAGAATTATTTTAATTTTTATTTGTCTTTACATTTTTGTTAAATTTTACTTATAAGTATTTTATATTTCAGTTGCTAATTATTATGTTACTTTAATTATTCATTATTTTAATCACTATTTTTTATTATTTTAATTAATAAGTTTTTTACTAAGTAATTTTTTATTATTTTAATTACTAATTAATGATATTTTTGTAATATTTATTTTATTTATTTATTTTTTATTTTATTTTTTCCTATTTTCCTGACGGCCTTCCGTAGGCGCTTCTGACTTTTGTGACACAACAAAAAGAGGTGAATTATTTCCATCCAAGAATACGACGTAAAACTCCCTATCGCATAGGGCCGTATACCGATCCCTAGAGCTGTATACCGATAAAATAGGCTCAGGATACGAATACCGATGGATTTTACCGAAAGTAACGAGAAACGATACGATAGTAACGAATACTGGTTCACCGAGTAACGAATACATACGGGTACACAATTTCTCGTTACTTCTACAGCACTAACTAGTAGAGTTGACAAGTTCACAGCAAACTCATAACCAAAATAATTAACCAAATTACCAAATTACTAACCAAATTACCGAACCACTAAACGAAATACTCTTCGACAAATGCACAGCTTCCTGTTTCATTCTCACAACTGAGTTTATACATTTATATCTATTAAAAATATAAAAAAATATGAATGTAGTTAAAATAAAAGTTGTGTCTCTTTCAAAACAAAATGAATTCATCAGTGATTTATTTTTTTACCCTCCCCCAAACATGTTCAAAGAGCATATACACTTCAACTTCGACTTCGTAGACTTTGTTTATTTGTTGTTCAGATGGTTAAATAGTGTTTTGATGAGAAATTTTTTTGTATATTTTGTTAAGGTTTGATTATTTAGTGTTTAAATCCAGCTGAACTTTAAAAAAAAAATAACGTTTTACGGGCTTTTCAGTTTTTATTTATGTTTACGTGACATTCTGAGGTAACGTACTTTTTTTTAATGTTTTAGCTAATTGACTGCATTTATTTAAATGCGTTGATATTTATCCTAGTTGCCAGCCCTTCCAATTTTCATCAAATCTCCCGGTGATAACTGATTCCCCCGTTTTTAGCCGTTGATAAGGAAAATCTTTCTCAGCTCTGAACAAAGTGTAATGACAAATTTAAATTGTGCGAATTCCATTTCCTATTAATCTATCTGTGCAAAGGCACAGCTTTAGTATTAGTCCTTTTTGGCGAGAAATTTGTTTGGCGACATTTTGGAGTGATAAATGAAAAATTATGATAACCTTGGTATCCCTAAATACTGAGCTTCAAACATGCTGCCATTTCTGTCCACGTAACTTTAACGAATTTGATAGGTATCAGAGCTTTGATGGCAGGAGGGATAAATTGTGTGTTTTTCTTAAAGTTACTTTTGTGTTAGGTAAGCACAACATTTAAAATACTTTTTAAAAAGCCAAATTTTTGATAGTTAAAACTGGTGCTTTTAATATTACATCACATGAGACTTGACATTTTTTCATATGTCAACTCTGCATATTACTATAAACTCCACCCCCCCAGGAAAAAAAAAAAACACATTTTCAGTAGCATGAGGTAAACTCTTGGTGTTTCCTTTGCTAAGGAGATCAAAATTACCATGGTTACCTCATTTTAGAACTATAGGGATGTGTAATTGCATGAATTCATAGGTTCAAATCAGGACCAAAATCAGGTTTCATTATTGCTTTTATAACATTTTCATAATTTGTCTGACTATAAAAAATATAATGTTGCTTAGATTATGGAATATATTGCTTATAATTTAGAGTTCTCAAATTTTGTAAATCTTACAACCTAACAGCTGTATTATTACTTCACTGAGTATTATTACTTTTATTAATAGTATGTTGACATAACAGTCGACTTTTTATTTTAAATTTTATGCAAATTTTCTACATTACTTAAACATTTTATCTAACAGAAATCTGAATTTTTGTAATAAAAACTCCATAATAAAAGTAAGAGTACAATTTATATATAAAAGTTTGACTACATGGCAAGCACTTAGATACTGATTTCAATGTCTTTAAATGTTATTATCATTAAGTTTAGATATATTCTTATTAAGTTAAGATATACTTTTATTCTATTATAAAGTTTAGATGTACAGAACAGAAGGCACACTTTGTGCTTACGACTCAGTCAACCACTTGTGGCAAGATAACTTATGATAACAATTAAGTTCAAATGTAAAATTTAAATTCAAATAAATTTGTAGCCCAAAGGCTGCACAAATCAATTTAATGCAAAGTTGGTTAAAAACTTAACTGGCATGGAATTCAACTATCAGCAATTATAATGCAAGGCTGAAGACTACAAATCTTTTCTTATCTAGCAACCTATTAATGTGGCCTGAAAAGGCAAAACACGGTTTGTTTTACAAAATAAAAACTTCATTTGGATTCTGGTGAGAAAACGGATGGAGGAAATTGACAGTAAAGATCCCAAGCATGAAATAACTCTGGTTACAAAATAAAGGAACGTTACAATATACTTTGTTCTCTCATTAATTATTCAGTACATGAAATAGTGTAATGCGTTTTTTTTGCATCACATACAAATTATTTAGTTTAAATGCTTTCCAAAACTGACAGGATTTTGCAAACATATTGACCATATTTTTTGATCTATAGATGCAACACTTCTTCTCTTCAGAAGTAAGATTTAGAATTAAGAAATAAGAAAATAAGAGAGAATTATGAATAGAAAATAAATACATATGCTGGCTAGCAGAAGAAGGATCCCTTCATAAAGTACTTTTTAAGAGAAACTGGCTCAGATTCACATTACATCTACGGAAAACTACTAAAACTCCCATATAGCCAGCCTGAACTACCACTGTTCAGTGGCTATCATTCCACCACTAGTGGATTCCAATGACTGTTCGAATTTTTCACAGAAATCATCATTTACAATGATTGTTGTATTATTACCATTGGTACAAAATTTACTCATTATGATAATTTAATTTTAGCTTTTAAATTATAACCATAAATTACTTGTAATAAATTGAGGGATTAAAAAATACACACTTCTTAATATTTTTACCATTTACAATATTTAATCATAAAAAGTATTTCTAACACTGGTACAAAACTTGCCCATTATAATTGAATTTGATTTTCTTCACTTTGAAATATTTTTTTATTTCCTTTTAATAACAGAATCTAAGAAACTAAAGTAACATATACTAGTTTGAAATGCATTTATTAACCTTTTGTAAATTTCATTATTCATAAACATAAAAATTAACCTTTTTTAAATTTAAAATATTAATGTTTAATACATTATATTTTGTAATTAAAAATATTAACATATTGTAACTTTCATTACTCATAACATAATAATTGTCATAAATTCATTTACAGTAGTGTTTCAAGAATTTATCATAGCAGTACTAGAAATATTGAAAATTAGAGAAAGACTGTTTATTCTGATTAAGAGCTTATTTTTTAGGATTGTTATTTAGTCTAGATCGGGTTTTGTTGACAATCCACCATTTTTTTCCGATCTTCAAAACCGGGTCTACCTTGGCGACCTAAGTTTGTCGCCAAATAAAAAAATCGCCAAAAGGACCAATACTAAAGCTGTTCCTAATCTGCTGCTTTTCAGCATTTCTTATTAAATTTTATCTGAATTGTCTTAATTTACTATAATCATTTATAAAAATTATTATTTATGAAGATTCAACTAATATTTAATCAGTTAATATTTGTAAATAATTTTGCCTTATATCAATGAATGGGTTAGAATAGAGAGAAGGGTATCTCTTGTATTATCGTAAAATTGTTGTTCGTAAGGGCTTGGGATGTTGGTTAGGAAGTACATTGTTTATTTTTAGGTTTAGATTGTAAAATGGCTTAATGTGGTAAGATTAATTTGAAGTTTCTGCATGATTTAGAAAGAAAGGGGAAAAGAACATTACTTGACTAGTGTGTAAATGAAGGTTTACTTAGTAGCCATCATTAAGTGTCCTGTTTGTAGGAAGGAAATGCGTATGGTCGAACGTCAGATGATAACGGCGCTACAGAGGGTATTTTTACTCTTATTTTGTGAATTTATGTGGTGATGCCAGTATACAAATTCTAGTTCAGATAATTCTACAAAGTTTTTGGATGCTGTTAAGGAATTTTTTTTTTTGGTTAGAGTAGAGAGAAGGTGGGTAATGTACAGAATCGCCCACTTATTTGGCACATTTTACAAGAGTAAAAAGAATTGGATTTTTGTCAATTTCAAGTGAAAATAGGTTAATATGTACATGGAGTCAAGGGAGTATTCAGTGCCATTTTTGTGCAATTCTGGGATTTTTTTAAATTTAAAATAGGTCAATGTGTATATTTGTACCGAGTATGTGCAATTCTTAAAGACGCGCCAAACAGTGGGTGATTTTGCACTTTTCCCGAGAAGGGACCCTTTTTATTATCGCAAAGTTGTTTCATTTATCATTAAGTTGTTTAATGTATGGTAGCTTGAGTAATTGTGGAAATCCTATTATGATGTAATCGGTTGCATGATTGCAGTAAATTTGTAAGGGCTTGTGGTATGTGTTGGTTAGGAAGTATATTGCTTGTTTTATGGTTTAGATGGTAAAATGGCTGAATGTGGTAAGATTAATTTGAAGTTTCTGTACAATTTGGAGAGAAAGGGGAAAAGAGCATTATTTGACATGTGTGTAAATGAAGGTTTACTCAGTAGCCATTATTAAGTGTCCTGTTTGTAGGAAGGAAATGCGTATGGTCAAACTCGGATAATAATGACGCTATGGAGGATATCTTTTACTCTTATTTTGTGAATTTATGTGGCGATGCCAGTATACAGATTCTAGTTCAGATAATTTTGAAGTTTTTAAATCCTATTAAGGAATTTTGTTTGAATGAAGACATGTTAATTCGTAAATAAGGTAAGTGGATATTTCCTTTGAGTAGTGCAAAGATGAATTTCCTTATGTTATTTTATTGTTTGATTTAAAATGTAGTTTATTGAGATTATGTATTTTTTTCTTGGCTGCTCCTTTGACTTTTTAAGTGAATATAGTTCAATGTGTACATGGACGAAGTCAAGAGAGTGTGCAATTCCCTGATATTTTTTCAAGTGAAAATAGGTCGATGTGTACATGGATAAAGTCAAGGGAGTGCACAATGCCAGGTTTGTGCAATTCTCTGATGTTTTTTCAAATGAAAATAGGTCAGTGTGTACATGGATACCGAGTTTGTGCAATTCTTTGTCTTGTTACGAGGGCTATCCAGAAAGTAGATTACGTTTTGGAATAAAAAAATAAACAAAGTATAGGAAACAAATTTTATTATATACAGATGAAAGCCACACTCAAATACTACTTTTCTACATAGTCACCATACAAATTAAGGCATTTATCGTAGCGATGTACGAGCTTGGAAATTCCTTCGTCGAAAAATTCGGCCGCCTGCGCCTTCAACCACTTCGTTACCTCTTCTTGCAGCTGTGCGTCGTCATCAAAACGCTGCATAGCCAGCCACTTCTTCATTGCTGGGAATAGGTGGAAGTCGCTCGGTGCCAGGTCGGGACTGTACGGCGGATGAGGAAACAACTCCCACTTAAAAGATTCAAGAACTTTACGAGTGACATTTGCCGTGTGGGGCCGGGCGTTGTCGTGAATCAACAAGATCTTAGAGCTCAACATTCCTCTGCGCTTGTTTTGAATTGCTCTTCTGAGTTTTTGGAGAGTTTGGCAATACCTTTGAGAGTTTATTGTAGTGCCTCTTTCCAGGAAGTCCACCAAAATTACACCTTTTCTGTCCCAAAAAACAGTCGCCATCATCTTCCTTGCCGACATTGTTTGCATGCATTTCTTGGGTTTTTGGGGAGAACTTGTGTGCCCCCACTGCATTGATTGCAATTTCGTTTCACAGTTCACATGTTTCACCCATGTTTCGTCACCAGTAACGATGCGATCGAGTAAAGAGTCACCATCCTTATGGTAAGCGTCCAAAAAGTTCAACGCTGCAGCCATTCGCTGATTTTTGTGGTCCTCTGTCAAGATTTTTGGAATCCATCTTGCACAAAACTTGTGGTAACCAAGCTTTTCGCTGATGATTTCGTGCAACAAACTTCGCGAAATTTGTGGAAAACTCAAAGAAAGTTCCGTTATTGTGAAATTTCGATTTTCACGGACTTTAGCATCGACTTTTTCGAGAAGTTCGGCGGTCACTATGCTGGGTCTCCCACTTCGATCTTCGTCGTGAACATTGGTTCGGCCATTTTGAAATCTTATGACCCACTGACGCACTCCACCTTCAGTGATAATGTTGTCCCCATACACTTCACGAAGCTGCCGATAGATTTCTATCGGTTTACAGTTTTTTGCAGTCAGAAACCTTATTACTGAGCGCACCTCGCAGCTCGCGGGATTTTCAATTAACGCAGACATTTCAAACCGTCACAGTATCTGAACGGAGCACAGCACGAACCTCTCACTAGCACGGCTAGATGCAGACTGAGCTGCGCAACGCTCTGACCCCAAGATGGCCGCGCTAGCCCCGCCCCTAGCGGACACAGACGGAAACGTAATCTACTTCCTGGATGGCCCTCGTATTTCAGCTTTGTGTAGCGGCAAATTTTAGAACAAAAAATTGCCACTACACAAGTCAAAGAATTGCACAAACTCAGTGTCCCTGTACCACCAAAATTAGGTAATTTTCGCCAAGAGGTACTCGTAAGTATAGTTTTACCCAGTGAATGTTACAGTACTAAGTTTATCTGCAGAATAGAATCTACATTAATTATTAATTTATTTTCGTCATATTTTAAAGTACACTGATAAACAAAAGCTTTCGATTTACATTTTATATATTGTACATAGGTAGAGGATTTTAGTGCAATTGTATTTTTCTGCACAATGTAACATGAAAAATATAGAGAAGAAAGTTATGCCAGAAAAGTAAAAATACAGGATAAGTCCATTTAACACTGAGTAAATGGGTATCTCGCTAATTTGGTGAGATATTGATCCAATCTCTGTATCACCATAATAGATATTGTAATTGAACATCCTCATATCACCATCTAGTTATTGATATTTGCTTGTCTGCAGTGGTACATCACAGAAGGATTATCGCCTTCATTGAAAATATGTTCACAGCAATTAACGGATCAGTGGAGATTCTGATGTCTCTTATTAAGGAGCACTTGGCAAAGGGAAGAACTATTACAATTGATGAATGGCAGGCATGGGTATTATGTACATTAGACTGTTAATCATTCCATAAATTTCTTTACTTTGACAATAGGTGCACATACCCAGTCTAAAGAATCGAACAAGCGGCCTCTGAAAGTAAAAAAAAGTGGTGTTCACAAGAAAAATCGGTTAATCTTTAGATTATGGTAACTTGGTGATTTTTTGGCGACCAACTCTCCTACAGCAACCCTCTATTATTTTTTTCCCCACCGGCATTTTGTCTTCACGAAGTAAAGACATGTTTCTTTTCTTTTTATCTACTGAACACTTCTTCCAACAATCTACTAGCCGAATTACACTTATCTAGAAATTTTATCTAACAAAACTGCTTAATCATGACAAATATTCACTGCAAAATTGGGAAAAAGTGCACAAGATTATACTCCTTACGCGTTTTTCATAACACATACACATAAACCATGTACACGTTGACTTATTTTTACTTGAAAAAACATCCCAGAATTGCACAAAAATGGCATTGCGCACACTCTTCACTATATCCATGTACACTGCTTTTTTCTCATAAATTAGAAAAATTTCACAAAAATACATGACAATTTTCTGAATCTTTAAACCCAGTAAAAAGAACATATATGAAATTACCTGATCGCGAAAAAGTGTATACTCTTTCCAAATATGAACATTTCCACATATAAAATAAATAAAATATCCAAAAACGTTTACCTCTAAATCATCTATTATATTATAAACGTCACCAACAAATTCATACCGCAAGCATTACAAATACTTAGTGTCAAATATTTAAATTATTTCCATACACGTTTACTTCAACTAAAACGTATACCAAATTCCTACAAACATAAAATTCACAAAATAACTACCATTTAATTAAAATATAATTAAATTCAAAAACACTGCTTAAAATATAAATAAGCACATACATTAAATTAATAAAAATTAGCTTACAATCCTAATTACTTTAAACTAAATCATTGCTAATAACAATTTTCGCAATAATACCAAATTACTTTACTTCCACCTTACATTTAGAACAATACATAAAAATAATATCCTCAAATAATTAAAAATACTAACTTACCTAATCTTCTTCAGAATCTTGCTTACATGGTGGATGTACTTTTATTATGTATTCAATAAAATTATTGAACGACTTTTTCTGCGAATTTTTCCTCCACACTTACTCCGCTAAATAAAAAGCAAAATTCTGTTTATCACAATGCCTCGGAATGTCGCTTTTTATAGCACTCCACGTGCCCTCTATTGTATTGGTATGTGCACCTGTTTCCGGGTCTTTAATATTTGTGGTTCACAGCAAGATGTTTAAAACCTTCATGTTCCAAACATTCATACGATTTTTCACTTTAGACAGCGCCATACAATCCCAAAATTATTCAACCCTACTTCACACAACACACAATGAAGCTTAATACAAAATAATATACAGCCACAGATATTTTTTCAAATTCCCCCCTTTTCCGATTAAAGAACCGTAATTTGTCCATTAATATCACATGACATATCCCATGATCTCTCATTTCCCTCACACAAAATAATGCGTAATCGGAACTGAGTACTGCTCACATTATTACCAAAGTCCCAGGTAGTAACCTTTATCACCTCCAAAATGTCGCCAAACTACCAGTTACCATATTCTAAAGATCAGCCGAAAAATCTAGCTGAGCACGTCCTCAAACACCTGTTTCAGCTTGAAGTTAAACATAATGGCCAGAACCACTCATGGAAATTTTAAGTGCAATTAAAAATTATATTCTTTTAAGGTAATACATCTCCTTCAATGTACTGTTAATGGCATAGGTTTTTGAAAAAAGGGGGGAACTTTTTTAGGGCCATAATAATCTGAAAAAAGAAAATTATTGCTGGATATAAGTATGCACATTTTTTAAAACTCTTTTGTAATATTTCTATGATAATACTAACATTTGTTTGACTTTTTTATGCTAATCTTCACTAGCATTTGCTGAAGATCATGCTTTTCTACCAAATGTGAATTGTATTAAATACCATGTTGAACCAACTCATTTTCTGTATTAACGCTTTCTTTTAAGATTTTCTTTTTGTATTTTTAGGCTGTATGGACAGCATTGGTAAAGATTGTAAAGAACTGAAGCGACATTATGAAGCTTGTTTTAATTCATGGTATTCTGAAAGTTTTTTAAAGAATAAGAATGGGGACATGAGTATTTGTGAACCACTTTTCCAAGAATATCAAAAATGTTTAAAGGTAATTTTTGATATATAATTATATATATGTGTGTGTTTTAAAAAAATTGGATTTTTATTAAAGAAGGTATCTCAATAGAAACAGTTGAATTTTTTTATGCATTATTTGTACTAAAAGTTTTCTGTTTTCATTTATTTATATTGGGCAGATTAATGATAGTCCACAGAATGGATGTGGTTTGGAAAATCTTCTGTGGGGCCTATGGCTAAGTTCACAAAACATGTTGTTTCTGTTTTATTTCTTTTATTTATGTATATTTTCGTACTTCTAATTGTTTTCTATCTTCATATAAAGAGTATTTTAAATTATACCACAAAAATCTTGAAATAAGTATGTTAATTATTCCCGAACATATTTCTTAAATATTTTCCTGTTTCTCAAGATTGAAGGGATCTGTCAACATCATGAAGGAATTCCACATTTAAAAAAAAAAAAAAAAAAAAAAAAAAAAAATGCCTGGAAGGGTCTGTTGTAGATCAAAACTAGAACTTCATTACCACGAAGAAATTTATTTTAATATTCATTTTGGGTAATAATACAATTTTATAAGTAAGAAAATGGTTTTGAAGCAGTATTAATCAAGCTATTTGTAGATCAGGTCTTCTTAGTTGGTGAGAAATTCTGTCTAAGAAGCGAAGGTAAAAATATATTTATGGGTGCCCCTTGGCGAAAATTGCCGATTTTTGGTGGCACATGGATACCGAATTTGTGCAATTCATTGACTTGTTATTTTGGCCTTGTGTAGTGATGATTTTTGCACCAAAAATTCAATGTTTGACCATACACATTTCCTTCCTACAAACAGGACACTTATAATGGCTACTAAGTAAACCTTCATTTATACACCAGTCAATTAATGCTCTTTTCTCTTTTTGTTCTATATTTTACAGAAACTTCAAATTAATCTCACAACATTAATTCATTTTACTATCTAAACCACAAAACAAGCAATGAACTTCCTAACCAACACTCACCAAAATCCCTTACAAATCTTTTCCCATCATTCAAATTCACCGCAATCATGCAACCAATTGTGTCATAATAGGGTTTTCATAACATTCAACTACTCAAGTTACCATAAATGAAACAAGAATTTCGTGATAATAGAAGGGGCACCCTTAAATCTACTCTAACTGCAGGGAATTTTACAGTCTCAGGCAGAAGAGTTCAAATTTCAGACTGTAATCTAAAAAAATTCATGACAAAGGCGTATGTGACGTCACATGACAAAAGGGCTGGAAAAGTATATTTAGGCATCATGTAACTACAATAAAATCTATAGAAATATTTCCTTATTTATATATATCTTAAATGCAAAAATAATTTATGTATTAATAAACATATTAAACATAGATATATATTACAAAGGATGAATTTTAAATTATGTGTACTTTTGCAACATGCAAACTAGATTGGAAACAAAAAATGCCAGGGAGCATGATATTTTATCATATGTTGAGAACAGGGTACAGAGCTTTAACAGCTTAGAACTATTATTGTATTGGGTTGTTCAGAAAGTATTTTCATTTTTTCTTTTTATATGAAAATGAAAGAAGATTTTCTTAAAGTGAATAAATATTTTATTGAATTATGTATTGTTCATTCTGGTCCAATACCTTTTGGCATTTTTCTGTAAAAGCTTTTGGCGTGTTACCAAACTTGTATGAGATCTCGGATTATCTTAGTGGAACACTACACCTTTTCTATTGAACAATTCTGGCTTTTTCTGTTAAAGTTAGTCATTCAATTTATCCAGCTGATGACAATACACTTCAGAATTGATCATTGTGCTTTCCAGTAGAAGCTAAAAAATAAATAAAGATTCCTTTGAAATCCCACCACACGTATTGCATCACCTATTTTAAGTGAACTGATAAGTTTTATCCCCTTAGCAAATGATGTTTTTGTAACTTTACCTTTTAAAGTTTTCCTTGATAAATATTATGATATTAAAAAAATGTGCCACTTTTATTAAAATTAATTTTCTCCCTCCTTCCCCCCCTTTTTTAAAAAAAACCATTTTAATGTTAACTTTGGGAATGCAAGAGGGAAAAAAAAAAAAAAAAACAGAAATTTTGACATGCAGTGTAGCTAGCAAAAGTAAAAATTTATGGAAGTAAATTCAGAATATATAATATAAATATTGTAATATTTTTTACAAAGTTAACTAAATTATATATGGTAATTTTTACTTAAGTATTTCTTTTCTTTCTTTTTTAGATTGCAATAAAAAAGAACAACATTCCACTATGGGAATTAGAAGGTGAAGCACTTAGCAATGGAAAAAAATCAGCTGAAAGTACAGATGCTTCATAGCAAGCATGCTTTAAAAACATGCAACAAATGCTTAGTTGTGCATAAATGCAAAATCACTCATTTTTAATGGTATGCATTTGTCTATGTAATGTCATTTTTAGAAATGGTAATTTTTTTTAATATTATATGTATTAAAACATATGTTTTAAATTCATTTTGTATACATTGCATAAAGAACACTATTCATTCCAGCATACCATTCATAATGCAAGGCATTGTTTCTTATCGTTACTGTGGGAATAATTTCAATTCATTCCCAAACCTTTGTTGCATGTTTGTCATTGATTTTTTGAGAGAGTCAGTTTTCAAAAAATTGCTTAGTTGGTTAGTTTCTTCTTTTCCTTCAGTATTGTCCCAAAGTTATGCATAGCATTATCATTAAATGTGGTTGGCCATTCAATTCACCGTAGCTTGTTCTAGATTCTACTGTGTGATGTACACCCAGACTTTTCCCATATCCTCAGCTGGTCCTTTATTATTAAAGTAGCTGTAGATTCTTTATGGTCTCCTTCTCTTACCTTGCCATAACAAATTTCCATGGGGGTTTTCTTATGCTGCCGCTCAAAGAGGGCTTGCAATTCTTTAATTGCAATATAATATTAAAAAATATAGTTATTTCTCTGCCTCTTATCGTTTTTTAAGCCACAAACATATTTTCTATATTTAATTACCACTGAATCCAAAAGTAAACAAATTTACCTCCACATTCAATGCACCAATAATATGTTATGATATTTGTATGTTTTTTAGATTAAGCATTGAATTTCTTAGGTAGAATAGTTTTCAGTCTATGCATGCATTCATTATGTAAGGCAGCTCTGTATTATGGATTCTGGTCTGCTGGGATACATTGAAGCCTTTCACAGTATTTATTATGTGTAATATCTTGTAAAGTTATGTAATTATTGAAAAGTAAAAAAAATATTGCTAAGTAGTAGTTTGTATATTAAAACATGTTGAAACTAATTATATTTAACAAATTCAATTATTTTTAGTTTAACTTCTTCATTATTACATAAACATCTTTAGTACCTTTTATAATTAGGTCAAATTCAGCTTTACATCAACATTTGTTTTGTGATCAGAAAAAGAGAGAGAGAACTCTGTGTGTTTCTGGAAGACAAGTACAGCTAAGTTTTTGATTTTTCATGAAACTGTTCAAGTTCATGAAAAATTTCCTGGGAAAAAAAAAACATATGCAGTTTTTAAAAATTAAGTTCAATAAACATTTTTCCAGAAATCATTGTGCGTGACTGCAATATGTAAATTGAAGTTAAATGCTATTGTTGATTTTGAATTATATGACAAAATGAAAAATTCTAAAAACAATGATTGGAAAAATTTTTTAAATAAAAGTATCAATGAAAAATACTCTGATTGATATGGATATGAATAACCTGTGGAAAAAGTATTTTGTAAAAGCTGCTGAAATAATATTGGTAGTAGTAGAATTTGTTAAAATAATTGTTGAATGTTGAAGCAGAGGTGATTTAACAGAGTAACTGCATAAAAAGTGCTAAAGAATTTGTTTACAAATTGAAAGGGGGAAAAAAGAAAGGAAGTAAATTAGTTTATTAAAATTTAAATAAATAAATGAAATAAACAAAAGAAGCAATATACCACATCATAATTTTTTTCAAAATGCAAGTTATCCAAAAAAAAAGTATTTTTTAAAGATTCCTTCAAGAAAAGGGAGGGGCAGAATAATCTGCAGAGATGTATGAAGGAGACTTTTAGAAGCAGTCAGAATAATTTCAATTCAAATGCTGACTACAAATGTATTCAAGAACACTCTATTTTCAGAGGCAATTAAATTTATCTATAAGACAAAATACAAAAGAATTGAAATAGTGTTTATGATTAATGTCAGACCCTTACTAAAAAAAATAATGTTTATGCAAGAACCGGCAAAACGTCAGCAAGTTTAGAATAGCCAACACTTTCTTAAACAGAAGCCCAAACACCAGATCATGATGTAACAAACTGGTGGCTGAAAATCGCCATTAGTTACCCACTACCTGTCTTAAAAGTATCTCTATGAACTATATGAATTCAATGAACTTAATACTATTCGAATATCCTTACAAACCCAATGAACTGTGTACCTTAAAAACTCTGTGATTCGCCTAATTTACGCTTACGTTACCGTAATCCGAAGATTAACCCAAATACCTTCATAAATTTAAATTTCAAGTTAGGCTTAACTTACTCTAGAATACTTCCAAATGGTAAAATTTTCTCGCAGTAGACATCTTGTTAATTAGGAAATGTATTATATTGACAACTTTAAGGCCATTATTATATTCTTGGCATATAACATATAACAATAGGGCGCTTCCTTCTTATGAAAAGAAGGAAAGGAGTTTAGGCAAAATTGCCCATTACTCTTCCGCCATTTGATCATTTAAGTTAAGGGATTTAAATGGTAACTCCCGTAAAAGGTAAATAATAAATAGATAAGATCTCAAACTGACACCAAATCTATAGTATCAGCAAAAGATCCCATCTCTAAGTTCAAGGTGTCGGCTGGATCGTAAAAACTTCCCTATTGGATGGAAAACCGATTCAATCCCTCCCAAACCACCAAACGCAATTCTTGACCAAACAAGAGTGCGATGGAGAGTCAAATAAATAAATAAATAAGGAGGGCAGAGGTGCATTCTCAAGCCAAATGGCCAGGTAGTGTATAAAGATTTGATATCATTATATTCCAAAACACAGCTATGAGAGGAAAATCCCTGCATAGTTTCTTTTCAAAAAAAAAAAAAAAAAAATAAATAAATAAAAATAAAAAAAGAACTCACAGGGCGTCTCAAAGCTTGTTTCTTGTGGTTCCATATTCACCTTACCTGTAGGTGTTTAGTATACATCAGAAACCCTATTATGCCAGAGAGCCCTTTGTATAAAAGGGCTTGATCAAAGGTAATATAGGGAAACCCAAGGAATTTGTTTCTAGGGACAGAGAACATTGGACATCGTCCCAAAAAGTGAAAAGATGTTTCCTCTTCTTCTCCACAAGCTGGGCAGAGAGGAGATTCAACAAGACCACATTTGTGGAGATGCTTAGCTAGATAAGCATGTCCAGTAACAATTTGAATTACCTGGCGTAAGTTAGTTCTACTGAGGTGTATGAGTTTACCTGAAAAGTTAAGTGTACTGAGCACCAATTTAGAATGAGCACAGTCTGGAAGTTTAGACCATATATCATCATGTTTGTTCTTTATCCAGCTTCTTACTTCTTTTTTAACCGTTTGATATGAAACTGGGTAAAATGGTTCTGGGCCAGACATGGGGAGTTGCGAAGCATCTTTAGCTACTTTATCAGCTAGTTCATTTCCAGCAAAATCACAATGACCTGGGACCCAGACTAAACTAATGGTATTATGGGCCTGAGCCAGAGAATTGAGATCTTGAGTACAGTTCAAAACACAGTTTTGTAACTTGACACGATTAGCCAGGGCAAGGATGGCTGATTGGCTGTCAGAGAGAATATATATATACTTATTAACTGTATTTTTAGCTAAGAGCTCCTTGGCGACCATATTGATCGCCAGAACCTCGGCTTGGAAAACAGTTGTAAATTTACCAAGGTACAGATGAAATCTAATGAAATCTTCTTCAGATCCCTTGGTCCTTATAATAGCTCCAGCTCCAGTGAAGTTGGATTTTGATCCATCTGTGTAACATTCAATTGAGCCTGTTAGAATTAGGTCAATTAGAGATTCTATCTCATTCCTTTTTGGTATATGAGTTGAAAATAGTTTATCTAGAACTATTGTTTTAGTAATTGCATCTTTGGGCATATTGATTATAGGGATCTCATTGCCCAAGTCCAGGCATATGTCAATGTGGCTTTTCAGGTGGCTTTTATGACCAAAACCTGTCCTTTGGCACCATGTGCCATTTTTATTCAATCTATACATGGCTTTAATTGCTTCTCCGCTCAAGAATAATTTCAAGGGTGGAATTTGCAGTAAAAATTCTAATGCAGCAGTAGGGGTACTATTTAAAGCCCCACTAATGCTTAGGCAAGCAAGTCTTTGCACCTTTTGTAAAATGTTTAAATACAAGCTTTTGTTAATAACATTAATCCAGACCACGCATCCGTAAGAAAGCATTGGCCGGACAATGGCAGTATAAATCCATAGAGTAGATTTTGGGTTAAGGCCCCATTGTTTACCAACGATTCGCCTACAAAGTACTAGAACATTTGTGGCTGTTTGTGCCTTTTCTTTTATATGGGTGATCCATGTAAGTTTACTATCCAGGTAACATCCTAGGTATTTAACGCATTCCTTACGCCTAATAATCTGGTGACCCAGATATAAATCTGCCAGTTTCCATTTCCTTCTCCACGTGAAAATTATGACCTCAGATTTTTCAGCAGAGAAAGAAAGGCCATTTGTATCAACCTAGTGTGAAACTTTATTTAAGATCTGCTGAGCTTGATTATGTAGGGTTCTCCAGACCTTAGGAACATATCCTAAAATCAAACTGGACCTGAATATGTCCACGAGAATGTGACCAAAAATATCCCAGCCTTTCTGAAGCAGAATTGGGTAAATGCCATCGTTCCCTGGAGATTTAAAGGGAAGAAATACATCAAGGGCCGCTTTAGCCTTTTCAAAATTCACAATTGTCTTAGCAAAATCCAGATCTAATGGATTATGAAGTAGTTCCAATGGATTTTCCTGGGGGTCAGAGGTGATACTTCTGTCCCCCAGATGAAAATTCAACATGGTCGAAAGTGTATCCAAAGGGTTTATAGTATAACTGCCATCAGGTCGCATAACCGATGAGAGTTGAGACTCCTGAGATCTTTTAAGAATCTTATGTACTCTGGCAGTCTCATGGTAGGACAGAATATCTGTGCAGAACGATCTCCATGAGTTGTATTTAGTTTTCCTGATTTCACTTTTAAATTTCTTTTGTAGAATTTTGAAGTTAGACCAGTTAACTTCAGATTTATTTCTGACAACTTTCCTGTGCGCTCTCCGAACCTCTAGGCGGAGGCTTTCAAGCTCCTTGGTCCACCAAACTCTCTTGCTAGGAGAGTACTTCCTTCGTTTGAGAGGGCATGATGCATGATAAGATTCAATAATGATATTTGTCAAGTTGTTTGCTTGAATATCAAGCTCCTCGACTGTACAATTATTGTCTAAAACCTGAAGGTTAATAACATTAGAAACCAGGAAATCCTTATAAAGGTCCCAATTTGTGTTTTTAATGTTTCTGAAATATTCAACTGGAATTTCATCTCTAATACAAAATTGTATAAGGCGATGGTCAGAAAGTGAGGGATTGTCACTTACATGCCAATTCTCAATAAGGTTATAAATATCAGATGAAGTTAATGTGAGGTCAATGACTTCTTCTCTTCTTCTGTTAACAAAGGTGGGGCGATTTCCCCTATTTACCCAAGTTAGGTTGGTATTCATTATAAATTCCATGAGTTTTTCTCCTCTAGGATTAGTATCAGAACTGCCCCATGACAGGTGGTGAGCGTTAACATCACCACCAATAACCATAGGAATATTGTTTATTTCACAGAAGCTCACAAGATCTATAAATTCTTGCGGAATGTTAAGGTCATAAGCCATGTAAACTGAGCAAAAACAAATGTTTCCTCTCAGTGAACTGTTTATGTCCTTAATTACAATAGCAGTTAAGTCCTCTGATGTAAATTGGGATAATTTCATAGCCTTTATATTTTTAGAAATGTAAATGCTAGTTCTAGATCTTTTATCAGGTCCCTCTGTCGAAAAGAAGTGCGCGTTCATGGGCCTACCAAGGATTTTACCCTTGTACACCCAAGGTTCTTGAATTAATGCAACGAAAGTGTCTTGCTTACCTAATTGAGCAGCTAAATTATATGAAGCTGCTCTGCTATGTTGCAAGTTTAACTGACTAACCTTAACCATTAAAACAGGTTAAATGAAAGAAAAGAACTTACCCTGAAGGATTTTAGGAGAGACTTAGTTAAAAGCCGCATCCTTATCATACTACTTCAAAGGAAGTAGTGACAAGGGAGACCTATTCAGGTGTCTTCTCCAGAGCCTCCAAAGAAAGCTCTGGTTCCGACTCCTTTTCGGTCTCCCTTTCTTCCGTCAACTGTTTCTTTAGAGGATCCCTGGGTGAAGGAATTGATTTCTCCTGTTGCCTTGGTTCCTTCAACTGTACACAGCCACGGGCACCACAAAAAAGTTTGAAATTCTGGGCCTCCAGATAATCCATAAGTTCATGTTCTACTCCCAGCACCAAGGTATTACCTCCGTCTCCAGGGATAACTGCCTTGATGGCGATCTTCTTAACATCAAGGCCCTTGTTGCAGGCATCAAGGAGCTTGATGTTATCTTTTGGTGACCTGTTTCCAGGAAACCAAGCGAAAAACCTCTTCATGGGGGGGTCTGTCTCCGGGAGCCATGGCATGATAACCTGGATGGTTTTCTTCAGGGCCGGGTAGATCATTAATTAAAGTCTTCAGGACGTCCACAGTCTCCTGGTCCTCACATGCAATGTTGAGGCCATTCGGCTGCAGGACTGTCTTGTGGACCCTGCAGGTGGTGATAGAGCCATCTATAATTCGATCATCAATTATAGAGGTGATGAAATCTGAATCCACCGATGTTATGTCTCTGGAATCATCCTTGCAGACGATTCGCAGAGTGATTGCCTTTCTTGCAGCTTGACTATATAGCCATCGTTTCTTGAGGGCCATTTCCGGGGTGTCACCAGCAATGCGTTCTCTCTTACGAGACTCTTCATTGCTTGGATGGTTCTTCCTCACCGGTTTGGAGGTTGCTCCAGAGGTCCCAGCTTTATCTGTTTTCTCTTTCGCTCCCTTCTCCCCAGAGATCGAGATTCCTTCCATGGCCCTCTCCAGTCGTTTCCGCTCTTTCTGGCGTTGCCTTTTTTCTCTTTTTTTATTTACAACCTCCATCATTGGTGACTGGTCATCCGCTTGCGCATCTGGCACAGTACTTCTGACAGAGGAGTCAGTATCCATCCCCACTGGGTTCAAGGCGTCCGTGTCCGAAGGCACATTCACCCTTTCACCAGCGGTTCTGGTTTCTGTAGTCCTAAAGAGAAGAGCGTCCGCACCCGAGGGTACATTCACTCCCTCAGAAGGAATTACAGTGGTTATAGTGGGGATTTCAGAAGATGCGTTTTTATCTAATTTTGTATTACAAGCATCCATTTTGGTATAAGATTGAAGGAAGGGGGAGAAAAATTCCTTCCGATTTTCTAAGAGCCAGTTTGGAGGGGCTAGCCCCAGATTCAGCAGCCAGTAGTGACCTCGGAAGAGCCCCCCGCTCTGCCATGCAGGACCCCACCCAGGCACCACCTGGAACTACAAGGCAGGCGAGATTATACACCAGCTGATAGAGCAGCCAGGACATGCTGGTTAGGCTGCCCCGGGCTCCTGTACTATCTGGCGGCCTGAGACGCAAAACTCAGCTTTTCTCCTGTATCCTCTACATGGCTGTTTCCTCCAAGACCCCTCCTCTCCAGATCAAAGGTCCTCGGAATTTCAAATCCTCCCCACAATCGCCGGTTTTCCCAGGGAAATATTCTTGGCATAACGACACACAACACTTTAAAGGCATAATGAAAAAAAATATCAATATTAAATTAAACAGACATTCAACCTACTAAAACAATGCTTTGGTTCATTAACATGTCCTCTCATGATTTCTCTAACTTGCTCATGCCATCTGGATGGCCATGGGCTGAAGGGGCTATTTTTCGCACCCCATCGAGATAGCCAAAAGTTTGTTATGTGACTAAACTACGAGCCTTCAGTTGGGAGGCTTGTGTTTAAGAAGGTGCTGGAACAGCTGACAAATGTAGTGCAGTCAAACTCTGATAATGAGTGCTACTCTTAACAAACCCTGGATGTAACAAATGAACCTTTTGGTCCCATCCTGTTTACCATATATTTTATCTTATTTTATATCATTATAACGAACCTCCAAGAATAAGAAAATCGGAGACAAACTGTATGGATAACTTTGAGTGAAATGTTTTTCGTACTTTCATATTTTTCCCAGAATCTCTATAAATTTTAGCAAAAAAATTACTGATTAAAATCATTCATATTTAGAATATTAGTATCCTCAATCTATAGTAAAGGAAATGTCTTTAAATCATTTTTTTTCTTTTTCTCTTCTCACTTTTATCTCACAAAAGCTATAAGAGACAGGTGAGGCACTCAGCTCATAAGAGAACGAGGATGCAATAAACTTATCTTAGGACACTATATGGTGTATATGACCATTTAAAGAAAAAACATAAATATGTTCACTGATTCCAATTAAATTCTTTGAACAGAACTCTATTCAATGTTGATGCTGTAACAGAAAATATTGAATCTCATTGAGCTTGTGGTTTTAGAGTCCATTAATCTTTTAGAGATGGAATTTTTTTTTATCCTTATCAGTTTATTTTGAGTATAACTTCTCTCAAAGTTGTGTCTTTTTTGCATTCTTTAGGTTTTTTTTTTTTTTGTGAGGCATAAGATAATATTTATAAAGGTTGTTGAATCTTTGTATAGTAACCATACATGAGAAATGATTGTATTCTTACTGGACATCGGATAAGATGCATAGGTGACAAAATTATCTTCATCTTTTTCAAAAGAACAAAATTCTCACCTTATTCTTTGACCACTCTGTTTCTGTGTCAAAAATTCATCTGCTTGGTGAGCTGTAAACGTAAAATTGCTGCATTGAAAATAAGATGAATATTACCATAATTTCCGGAAGAAAGGCCGCATCAGCCTAAATTTTGCACTCGAGAAAAATGGCGGGAAAAAAATTAAAATTACAAAGAAACGCCGCAATAGATTAAATTGCACGTGACATCGTCGTGGGCGGTATAGATGCAAAAACTCAACCTAAGTCCTGATATATGACATACCAGTTAAGAAAAATGCATGAAATGAAACCATAACTCAAAAATAAATTAAAGGTAAGAAACGTGGAAAATATATTTACCTTCACGTATATACTTATATTTACCCATTAAAGAAGTCCATATTTTTAGTACTCAGACTATATTATAAAAAATGTTGCAACAACGAAATATTAAATTTGGATGACAAAAGGAAATTTTTAATTTTACTTACGAATTACAGCAAACTATACATCGTATGAAGCCATCAAAATCTGATTCTTCACTATCTGAATTAAAAAGATTTAGTAAATCCTGATCTAAGTCTTCCAGATCGTCACATTCATCCTCTTGGTTTACAGTCTCTTTATCTAAGGATATAATTTCAGCTTCTTTGAACCCTGCTATTATTGACGATGTTTCTACCGATTTCCACGCACTTCTTGCCCACTTTGCAATTTCTTCATAAGATGCTCTACGCATCTTACCGCTTTTGGTTTACGTATGCAATCCTTCACTCATCCAATACTCCCACCGCTTTCGGACTTCAGCTTTGAAGGATTTTATACCTGACAAATCTAACAGTTGTAAGATTTTTGTCAAATTACCAGAAATTTTTGCTTCGGTCGTAGACATCTGGTTTTCACTGACTCAAAGAAATGAGCACGCATGGAATCCATTATCAATAACCCCTTTGGTTAGAAAAAAGATCCCATACGACACTGCCAAACTTTTTGTAGCCACTCGTGCATGATTGTTTCGCACATCTAGCCGTTCTCGTTTGCACAAATAATTACGTCATTAGGAAAATCTCCCTTCGGAATAGTCTTTCGTTTAAAAATGATCATCGGCTTTAGCTTGTCACCGTTTGTGGCACAAGCTAACACACATGTAAATGACGTTCTTTCATGCCCCGTCATAAACACAGATACAGTTTTTGCACCAGTTTCGTCAACAGTTCTGTTTGCAGGAGAGTCGAAAGCTAACGGCGTTTCATCCATATTTATTATCTGCGACCGAAGAAGTTTTTTTTATCAATAATAGCTGTCACATATTTTAGAAAAGATGACTTTTTATCCTGCCAGTCCATTGGTAATTGTTGCCTGACTGTTGTTCTAGTACGCACAGAAATATTTTTTCTTTTCATAAATCTGCTACACCTCCTTTGAAATCATTTATGTTCATTCTTTTTGCTATAAATTTTGCTTGTAAGTGAATTTTTACAGTCGAAATTGCCATTCCCTTTCTTCGTTTCTCCTTTATCCAGTTTGCAAGGTCGTCTTCTAGATTTGGCCACTTTACAGTACCACTTCTTTTGGCTCGTTTCTGTTGTGGCATATTTTTAAGAAGTTCTTTTTCAGTTCTCCAACATCGAATACATCTGTCATCCACTTCAAACTCTCGAGCTGCTGCTCGATTTCCAATTTGTACAGCACGTGAAATTACATTAAGCTTAAAACCAGCAGTATAGCATCTATGCCGTTTAGGGACATTTTCAAAAATTTTTCGTTCCCTTCTTACTTAAAAACTATCCAACCAGTACTTATACCCAAACTGATGGGATCTGTATCTGGCAGAATGCCAAGAAAAATCGATTCATGCTGAAGTGGAAATACGTCAGAGTTCGTTATTACGAGGCAGGTCTAGTCATGTCCGCCTTTGAAAAAAATTGCAGAAAAGGCAGGGGTGGGAAGAGGATGGGTCCTGGAAGATTCATTGAATGGCAGAAGAGAGAGACTATTCAAACTGATGAGAATGTTGAGGTCCATTCAAGGAAAAGATTGTAAACAAAATAACGTTTGCAAAAAGCAACTGAGTGGTCTTTTGTGTGGGAACAGCACCAGTCTATGCACAATGACAAGACCATCCAAACTATGTACAATGACCATCATAGGAAATATTTTATTTTTAGTGCACCTAAACGCCGCACCCGCTGAAAATTTAAGTTTTAAACACGTAAACGCCGTGGCGTTTCTTCCAGAAATTACGGTATTTGAAAAATTCAAAATGGATGCAGCCAAATCAATATCTGCCAGAAATATATAAATCTACTGTTAAAAACCAAATTTTGAAAAATCAAAATGATGTAATTTCTGCTTTTGGAAAAAATTTGAATGCGAGGAGTATATGAATGTTGAAGAAACATTGCTGAAATGGTTTGCCATTCAAAGAAGTCATAATCTGCCAGTATCTGGATAAATGCTTCTGACAGAGGCTGGTGAATTAGCCAGACACTCTGGAGAGATTTGAAAAGAACTCAGAACAAATTTAATATCTGTGCTTAGCAATACGCTCATGTCCATAAATTAAGGATAATGCAAAATCAGGCAAAGGAAGAGTTAGAAGCAAAACAAATTTGACTTATTTGTAAAGCTTATTTATTAAACAAAAGGTAAAGAGCAAAAAAAGATGCTATATGTTTGATATTATTAAAAAAAATTAGCGATTTTTTCTCCCTGGAGCAAATTAAATAAAAAAAAAAAAAAAAAAAAAAAAAAAACCTATTTACAAAAAACCAATATTACATGTTTTGTATGATTGTTAATACATTGTATGTCTCCCAGACGATGCAATACAGTCTGTACAACGCCTAGGCATGCTGAGTATCAAATTATCGATCTGATCTTGGGGGATATTACACCACTCAAAAAGCAATGCTCTCCGAAGTTCCGGTAGACATGTAGGAGGAGGTTGACGGGCTGCAACTCGTCGGCCAAGCATATCCCACACGTGCTCTGCTGGATTCAAGTCCGGTGAGAATGCTGGCCAGTCTATACGGGTGATATCCTCCGATTGAAGGCATTCGCTTACGATGTTTGCACGGTGAGGACGGGCGTTGTCATCCATAAACACAAATTGTGCGTCCATGGTGCCCCGAAACAAACATACATGTTGTTCCAGGATGACCTCCCAATAGAGTTGGCTTGTCATGGTTCCAATTTGAACATGCAGGTCAGTTCTGGAATCCATGAATAATTCCACCCCAAATAAGCACTCCTACACCACCGTAACAGTGTCGTTCAATGATGTTTTCTTGGTGGTAATGGGTACCTGGAGCTCTCCATGTGAAAGTCCGGCGAGAATCAGACTGAAAGCCAAACCTGGACTCGTCGGAAAACATCACACAAGCCCACTGTTGCGGTGTCCACAATGCATGCTCTCTACTCCAGGCTAACCGCAGGCGACAGTGAGTTGCAGCGAGTGGAACACATCTGACAGGTCTATGAGCATATAGACCAATCTGCCCTAAGCGTCTGTACATGGTCTGCCTCAAAATTGTCGTACCAGTGGCTGAAAAAAGCTGACGAGACAGGTCTGAGGCTGTGCTCTGCCTGTTTCTTTTGGGAGTAACTGTCAAATACCGTTCCTCATTCGGCGTTGTAACTCTGGGGCAACCTGTGCTGTAACGTCTACTCACATTACCATCATCTTGGAATCGTTGACAAAGTCTGGAGATGACACTCTGGGCAATTCCATGTTCGTCTGATCCTCCCAGTTGGGTACGCCCACATTCCAGACGGCCGATAATTCTACCACGTAAAAAATCATCCAAATGCGTCCTTTGTGTCATAACTATTCGGTTATTGCACTGAAATGCTTATAAAGCGCCTGCGAACAATTTTACTTCTTTGCCTGTATTCCTTATATATCACTCTCTTACACTCTCGTCATTGTGACGTACCATCAGTGTCATCTAGTTACTTCCTGAAATTTGCATATGATTCTTGAAGATGTGTGTAGTGATTTTATAGGTGATATATTTATTTTAGAGTTTGATTTCAGCGTGACTCCGAATTATCCTTAATTTATGGACATGAGTGTAATTAATTTAAATCTTATGATTTTTAGCCCAAAGGGCATTAACCAGAATTTTGTTTTGGCTTTTTGTGGTGTTTCACTATAAACTGTGTTCCACTTTTCTTATTTTTGCCACCAAATATTACCCTGTATTATATTTAAAGAAATTAAATAATGAAGAATCTGCATAAATGTATGTATGTTTCTTGCGTTGTGATAAAACAACAGCACCTAGAGTCATCAAATTTTGAATAGCGGGATCCTCCATCTGAGTATGGGCATGTAGAAGCCCAAATTTGGAATTTGTTTTATTATCTATTTCATATTCTGTAAAGCATTTATGAGTTTTCGATTAAGAAACAACAATTTCAAAGTGAGCAATAGCAACCCTGTATGAAAAAAAAAAAAAAAAAAAAAATATATCTCCAGTGTGCAAGACTGTGTATCAGAAATTCTCTTTTAAATTATTTTGTGATATTGTTGTTGAATTCAATTTTATGTTTTAAGTGCGAAGAACGTGATATTTAATAAATAAAGTTAACACACAAAATGTTAAAAAAACACCCTTTTGGGGTGTAATTAAAATCTGAAATGCTTTCAGAATTTTGTTTCTTTTTCCTTTTTCACAATTTTTTCTCGTGTGTTATTTTTCATGAAAAAAATCTGCAAATGACTTTTGATTTAATAACAAAGAGAATTAGGCCACAGTTCATTTTTGTGTACAAAATTATTTTTGCTTTTAAGTTAATGGTGCTTCATATCAACATAATACTGCTCGCTAAAAATTAAACACTTCAAAAATCTTTTGTATGCTGCTGCTCATGGAACCTTGTAAAATTTCTTAATCTAAATTTGAAAGGTGTAATTTTGATATCTGGTGTACGTGACAAATTAATTAATGCATGTACAACAAATTAATAAATAAATGCTGATGTACAATGTATAATCTTTAGCTCCTTTTTACAGTTGTCAAGTATTTTAAAATCTTTCTGAAGCTTTCTTTCATAAATTTTCTTTCGAACACCATTAATAACAATTTAGTGCGATTTGAACCACTTTGAATGTTTCATTAAATTTAATTGCCAGATGAGCAAGTCCATGAAAAGCAAACAGCCTGATCTGCTCACAGCCAGAGTGATACTGCTCCACGATAACGCACATCATAGCTCTCCAAGGTCACACAAAGTATAATGGCCAAGTTCTAGTGGGAGCAGCATAAGCATCTGCCCAGAATTGTTGCACTGTAATTTCCGTGTGTTGGTCTCCTAAAAACATATCTTGGAGGGAAGTGCTGTAACTTGAATGACGAACTGAAAGAGATAGTGGAGGACTGGCTTCTGTCACAACCACAGGAACTCGTGGAGCGGGAAATCCATTGGCTTGTGAAAGAGTAGGATACTTGTGCTCATACCTGTGGTTATTACTTGAATAATGACTTCAATTATACCCATAGTGTAATTTCGAACTTTTTCATTTGAGCAACATATATGCAGAAAGTTATTTTCCTATTTTGTTACTACATGCTACCATTCTTTTTCTTTTTCCTATTAGCATTATTAAGGCATTGTATTTATGAGATATGTATTTGTTATTGTGTTAAGGATTCATTAATTTGGGGAGCACAATTATTTTCCTCTTATACTGGCTGACATACTGCAGTCTAAGTGATATAGTTTTATTGCAAAGTTTGATAGTTTTTATTGCATATTTCTTCCTTGACATATAGCAGGTTACAGTTCTGTCTCTAGAGCACATTCATCAGATCTTTCTCCGACTGAATATGTCTGGTCTGTGAAAGGTTCCATAGACTTGATAAACCAATTTGCTATTATGCCACTGGAAAGCAGAGGGAAAGTTCACCAAGGGATTTGCTGCTAAGAATTTCGTCCTCTGCCCTGTGTACAGGAAATTGAGAAACATGTGTTAAGAAAAAACGTTCTCTGACAAAACGTTTCTTCTTTGATGTTTCGCGATAATTTAAACTTAGCTCAAAATAACTAATCTATTAATTAATTTTCTTGCACAAAAAAATATTTTCTTTTCCTTTAAAGTTTAAAGAAATTTAAAACAATATTTGTTTTATGATCTCTTGATAAATGTGAACTTCGACACCAGCTTCGAGCTTTTGCGCTTTGGCGACAGATATTTTGCACATGCGCAGCTGTTTCCCTGTACGTTGGGAAGGAGCCACTCCTGTTGCGGAGAAGTTTTACTTCTTAACAATACTTCTTTTACTCTGGCAATTACTTCTTTTAACTCTGACAACAAATTATAGTTGCCTGTTCTGCATTATTCCAAAATGCCAACCAAAGTTTCGTCACTTCTGTGCTTTGCTAAAGAGCAGTTATTGTTGCTCATATTGTTTATATGCAGCTCATATTATTGACCTTTTAATGCTGTTCATAGCATATTTAGCTTGTCTGATGTACCTGAAATTTTAATGATTCGATATTTTTACTATTAAGAAATCTGTCAAATGCACATAATTTTGCTATCTTTTGTCTTTGGTGGTGTTTCAGTTTTAATGCACTACAGCACTACAGTTCACTTAATTTTCTTAAAGTTTGTGGTTTATGTATATCGTATAGGTAAAAAATTGATGCATTTTATTCATTAAAGAAACATGCATTATATTTTAAATTCACAATACAGTACCTGCCACTTATTAAAATCACTTCCGTTCAAAACATTTGAGTTTATTAAGCAGCTGAGTTTAATATTTGATAATTTGTATATTGCAAATCATGTTTTAAACTTTTCAAGTAAAATAATAGCTAACAATTAACTTAATAATTAATTCTAAAATAATAGTTAATTAAACTATGTAAGCAATTTTGAAATTCATTTTTATAATTATGTTCTTGATGAAGTTTCATATCTTACAAACAGTTGTTTTATCTCTTGTTTGTTTCATATTATTCATCAACAGTTTTTCAATTGTATTCTCAATTTTGTAAAATTGCTGGTAGTTTTTGTGATCAGCGGGTTTTCATTTCAAAAGAATTTGCTGTGCTTTTGTAGGTTTGATCAATGTTGGCGTGTCATAATTCTTAATATCATTTTTGCCGTTAGTTTTGCAGTTTTTTAGTCAGTTTTTACACTCATTGTTTCAGTATTATTGTAAACAGACACATATTGTAAAAATTAATCTTTGTAACTTACCTACTGCAGAAAACATTAACTAGAGTTTGTGATTCCTCTGGGGCTTTTTCTACATAAAAGCCACATTTTTCGAAGACAGTTTTTAACTCATTTTAAGAGATTAACTCCCTGCAATGTCTATAATATACGTAGGTAAGTTGAAAAATAGGTTTCCCCTGTCGACTGTGGTCAGAGTTGTGTATGAAAGTCAAAAAATAGAATGAGACATTAAAGATATGACATACCTTTATTTTTCCACATAGGTACCAAGTACATTGAGACAGTTGTCATATCGCTTGATAAGCTTCAAAAAGCCCTCCAGGAAAAAATCAGGGCTTTGCATATGGAAGAAGCGTTGAACGGCTATGGGCGAAAGACAACACAGCAGGAAAGCGCGCAAGTCACCAATACACCATTGGGTAGAGGTCGCTGCAAATCAAGCTAATGGCGCTGTTGCAGTGCCTGCGCAAAGCGGAGACCAGCCTCTCATTTGAGCGCTGGTAGGTACGGAGAGAAGGTGCGTTTTGAATTCGTGGTCAAAGGAGGAAGTGAGAGTGGTTATCTGCTATGAATGGGCACATGGAGTATCAGGAACAGAAATTCATAACCGCCTCAAGGAAGTCTATGGGCCAGGTGTGATGTCGAAGCAAATGGTGCGGAGATGGTGTCGCGCATTCAGTGATGGACGTCAGCAAGTGGAGGACATACCAAGAGCTGGACGGACGCGCACGTCCACTACAGATGCAAATGTCAGGAAGGTGGATGACATGATTAGAGCGAACCGGCGTATCACCGTCGATGAAGTAGCGGAAGAACTTGGAATCTCACATGAGCGAGCTCAAAACATCATCCACGACATTCTTCGATACAGAAAAGTGTCAGCACGATGGGTGCCCCGACAATTGACCTTGACACACAAGGAACAATGCATGGGGGTCAGCATGGAACATCTCGTGCATGATTAGAGCGAACCGACGTATCACCGTCGATGAAGTAGCGGAAGAACTTCGAATCTCACATGAGCGAGCTCAAAACATCATCCACGACATTCTTCGATACAGAAAAGTGTCAGCACGATGGGTGCCCCGACAATTGACCTCGACACACAAGGAACAACGCATGGGGGTCAGCCTGGAACATCTCGTGCATTACCATGAAGATGGCAATGACTTTCTGTTTCGGATTGTGACAGGGGATGAAACGTGGGTCCACCATTTCACGCCAGAATCGAAGGCCGCATCTATGGAGTGGAAACATCCGTCATCACCTGTCCGAAAGAAGTTCAAGACAACTCCCTCTGCAGGTAAAGTACTCCTCACAGTTTTCTGGGACGCCCAAGGAGTTTTATTGCTGGACTTTTTGGAGGTTGGAACCATCAATGCTACGCGCTACTGTGACACCCTGTCGAAATTGAAAGAGGCGATTCGGAAAAAGCGCCCTGGCCTTCTCACATCTGGCGTTCTGCTGTTGGATGACAATGCCAGACCACATTCGGCGACGGCAACGCAAAACCATATTGCAACTCTTGGTTGGGAGTGCCTACACCATCCGCCATACAGTCCTGATCTCGCACCAAGCGACTTCCATCTGTTTCCTGCTTTGAAGAAAAATCTCGGGGGAAGGCGCTTTGGAAGCAATACTGAAGTGAAACAAGCCATTCAACGCTTCTTCCATATGCAAAGCCCTGATTTTTTCCTGGAGGGCTTTTTGAAGCTTATCAAGCGATATGACAAATGTCTCAATGTACTTGGTACCTATGTGGAAAAATAAAGGTATGTCATATCTTTAATGTCTCATTCTATTTTTTGACTTTCATACACAACTCTGACCACAGTCGACAGCGGAAACTTATTTTTCAACTTACCCTCGTACTTATTTCCATCATTCTTGCATTTTCACAAAATTTTATTTTGCTCATAATTTTTTTAACATCTTTTTTGTAAAGATATTTGAAAGCTTTAATAATACCGTGGTCTAAAGGCTGAATGTTAGAAGTCGTATTTACAGGAAGAGATACTTATGTTGGATAAACTATGAAAGCTCTGAGTATTAAGTTGGATAATTTTGCACTGAAGAATCAGTCATTTGCCATTTTGGGTTTTATAAGTGGCAGAGATAAGTTTAATAAATAATGGTTTTGCTATTGATTGGTATATATTTGCTTTTGTTCATAGAAATTTTAACATTATAAGTGACTGAGTTTAATAAGCATTGGGTACTGTTATATTGGGTATTTGTTATTAATATTAACTGAATATGAATTTAAGATGTTTCTTAATTTTTATTTCAGGTGCAAGCCTAAGTACAAGTTACTTCATTTATAGGTACTTTATATTTTATGACTTGATGCAAAGTATGCACTGAATTTTGCAACAAATTAGGAATAGTTGCTGGAATTTATTTGTTTCATAATTTATTTAGTTTATTTTTGTATTTTATTTCATATCCTACAAATTTTTTCATATTTTATACATGTATTTAAGAATAAATCGAAGTAATAATGTAAGTTTTTTTTAATGAGCATTGTAAATAAATACATGCCTTTTGCACACATTGAATATTCTCATTTGTAATTTAGTTGATAATATCAATAGATGAAAAGAAGATAGGGTAAATTATTCTGTTTTTAGACAAACTACGAGTACTTTCCATATGTATGAAATTATTATTTCATTATAAAGGAATAATAAAATAAAGTGTTAAGAAAATACAAATTTTTATGAAATACTGCAGTTTTTGATAACTTTGAAACTGTATTTTTAAATATGTTCAAAACTTCATGTATGTGTTTGTAATTTTATTACAATTTTACAGACTTCACATAGGGTTTAAAACATGAGAAGATTTTGTATGAATTTTGGGATTTGTAAAACTGTATGGATTCTAGTAAGTTGATTTTTAAAATTTAAGAATCACAATAGTTTATATCATTTGTGTTAAGATCATTTGTATTTCGACTAGAAATACTGTCACTGCAGATCACTTCTATTATATTTCAGTTTCAGGAACAGAACTCGTTCAGTGACAAAACTATCTGTTAAGAGATGTTTGCATTTGGTTTTCATGGTTTGCCTACTGCTATGATGATACCTATTACATATGCTAAAGCTCAAAGTTAAAGGTATAACAAAAATGTTGAACTGCTGTTGGATTGTTTATGAACTGAAGATTGCCTAGAGAAATGATAATCATGTTGTATGATATGGCATTCTTTCAGATGTGTTTGCAACTAATAGAAATTTACAGTACCTTGATATCATCAATGATAGATATGAGGTAGCCTTTCAACCATTCAATCTTTTTTGTTCAATAATGTTTTGAAAAGTCAGAGACTTGTTAAGATGATTGTCCTCTAGAATATAGTATGGATTCTTCCCGGTCCTCATGATCAAGAGAGTTTCGTGCAGAAATTTGTGCAACCAATCACCTCTTTTTCTTTTCAAGACGATCCATAATACTGTTCATTTGCAAGAAGGTTAGAAAGGCGGCCGTGTAATGATATTTTCATCGACAAAATTTGTGTATCCAAGGAAGAAATTTCACGAGCCGTCAAAACCTCTTCGTTGGCCAGAAATTGTTCCCGCATCTTGTGATATATATTATAACCCGCACATTTTGAAAAATCAGAGGCTTTTAGGTAAACGACTCCTTGGATGATAAAAAATAAAATCTCAAAAGTTTTATATTTGTAAGGAATACTCGTGATAAGCTGGGGACTCCTCATCATGATCTACTCCCCCCCCAAAAAAATTACTCTTTTCTCTCTCGTTCTATTTATATATAGAGAGAGACCCCCCTGTCCCTTCTTCCTTTATCTCTGGACATCCATGGGAATTAAAGGGTGACTGAAAAAATAAAAAGGTCATTGGTTGGTTATTTTTTTCTTTCACTTCCTCATTCCAACCCACTCAAAAAGGGTCATGGAGATAAGATTTCTTGGAAATGGTATATAAGCAAAAACAAAACTGACGTCATAGAGACTATACGTATAAAGAGGCGAGATCATTTCATTTGAGCCATGTCCCTATTAGATATCTTCTCGACTCAATTTATTTTGGGTGTGGAGGATTTGAAGACGCTGACGCAAATTGCCAAGCTGAAAATCTTTTGAGCAAGTCATTGTGCTAAATTTATTCTACATTTACCAGCTGACCAAGTGATCATTTCTTTCAAGCATGTAGTCAAATCATCCGACCTGCTCGTTCAGAATATGAATAGGAATCTATTCGACTCTCAACAAACAAAAGATTGCTCATCCTTCTCTTGGAACCGGGTGCATCAAGCTTTGAAATGTCCCATTCAAACAGACCGGAGATATACAGATTTGCGCGTGAGTCTTCGGTGGAAGAATATTTTTCTCGCGAAAAGATACTTTTCTTTTGGAGTGAGAACTATGGCCGAGGACGAAGTTCTTATCTATCAGACCACAGCTTCTCTCCTTGTCTATTACAAATCATCGTCCCCTAATATCTAGGAAAGAGGTTTCAAAGTGACCAACAGGTTGAAATTTAAGAAATATATTCTAAGACCTTTCAAAAACCATGTAGTCCCTTCGAAGACGCATTATCTCATTATAACGACACAGAAGTGCCTGTTTCTCGTCAATCGCTGCTCGTAGACTCTTTGGAAACAATTGAAAAAGGAGATTCCTTTCCAAACCCCGACTTCGTTTCAAGATTACGAACAGCCTACCTCTCCCTTCCCTTCTTTAGATGATAAGATGAGATGGAAAAAACAGTCATTGCACGAAATGCGATTAGCGGGTATACGGAAAGAAATTGAAGTGATCACGACTGAAGATCATGAAGAGGAGGAGAAAAAATCACCTATTAAGAAATGTATGACTTACTGCAACATGCCTGGCATGGAACTTGGAGATCCGGTCATGAATCCAGAATTCTCTTCTCAAACTTGTCCAGACTGGCAGCCTCTTTTGGACACTCAAATTTGTCCAGAACCTCTCTCAGAATCCTCTTCATCTCAAACATGTCCAGAAATCATGGAGGCAGAACCTCAGCCTGGTCCAGAAGTCATGGAGGCAGAACCTCAACCTGATCCAAAATCTCAAATGTGTCCAGAAATCATGGATCCCCAAACTCGTCCCAAAGAGGCTCAAAAATATTCAGGAAAATCTTTTGAGGATCCAACACTTCCTGCATGGGACAATTTTATGGATTTACAAAGTTTAGTGGATCTTGAAGAAAATAATAGTGATTTGTGGGTAAAAGATTGTGTAGATAAGTTAACCTCGAATGAAACTGAACTGTTATGGAATTGTATCTCTGAAATTATATTGGAAATGTCATAATTTTTTTTAACAAATTGTATCATTGTAATAATAACAATAAAAAATATTATATATACCAATCTTGGTGGCTTTCGAATTCAAAGAGAGAGGGTATTGAGCATTCACTTCAGTTTTCCAAGATTAGTTTGTCCGCTTTTCCCAAAATGGCTACCTAATTCAAAGAGAGAAGGTGTAGAGCTTTCATTTCAGTTCTCCAAGATTAGATGGTCCACTTTTCCCAAAATGCCTTTCAAATTCAAAGAGAGAGGGTGTAGAGCGTTCACTTCAGTTTTCCAAGATTAGGTTGTCCGCTTTTCCCAAGATGGCTACCCAATTTAAAGAGAGAAGGTGTAGAGCGTTCATTTCAGTTCTTCAAGATGAGGAGGTCCCAAAATAGCTACCTAATTCAAAGAGAGATCATGTAAAGCATTAATTTCAGTTCTCCAAGTTAGATTATCCACTTTTCCCAAAATGCCTTCTGAATTCAAAGAGGGGGGGGATAGCAGACTTCAGTTTCCCAAGAATAGGTTGTCCCAAAATGGCTTTCAAATAATCCAAAAATAGCGAATTCAAAGAGAGATCGTGTAGAGCATTCATTTCAGTTCTTCAAGATTAGGATGTCCCCTTTTTCCAAAATGGTTACCCATTCCAAAGAGAAGTGGTGTAGAGCGTTCATTTCAGTTCTCCAAGATGAGGTGGTCTGCTCTTCCCAAAATGGCTTCCGAATTCAAAGAGAGATCGTGTAGATTTTCAGTTTTCCAAGATGGGGGGGGGACCTATGATGGAATGACACGAGAGAAAAATACCATCTTGTCATTTTCTGAAGGGTACTGGTGTTCGGATACTTTTGTGACCGACTGTAGATGCTTCTCCAAGATTTCGAATGTCGAAATATTCTCTGAGAATTCATTCAACTTCTTGAATTTTTCACACTTGTCGCTCGCGACTAATATGCCATCAACATGAACAATTATGTAAGTTCTAGCATTTTTCTCGATTAGTGTGAAAGAACATGGATCAGCTTTTCCTTGAACGTATCCTTGTTTGCACAGAATTTCAGCTCTCTTGTGATTCCAGTTTCTGGCTGCCTGTTTTAGTTTGTAGATACTTTTATTTAGTTTGCAGACTTTGTTTGCTTCTGAAGCAGAGATGTAACCTTCTGGTTACTTCATATATATATATCTTCTTTTAGATCTCCATATAGAAAAGCTGTTTTTACATCAAAGTGGTTTACGTGCATCTTCTTTTGAGCTGCCTATTGCCAAGATAGTCCTTATTATGGTATACTTTACGACTGGTGCGAATGTTTCGTTGTAGTCGTGCCCAAATTTTTGGCAATATCCTTTAGCTACTAAATGAGCTTTATATCTGATAACATTTCCAGAAGCGTCGTATTTTGTTTTAAATATCCATTTGTTTCCAATTGCTTTCTTTCCTTTTGGAAGATTGACTAGTTCCTATGTTTTGTTTCTCTTCAGTGCTTTCATTTCTTCTTTCGGGGACTTTAACCACAGTTCCTTTTCTTTGTTTGGAAAAATTTGTAATTCTTGCCAGTCTTTAGGAACTTTAATTTCTTCATTCTTAGCCAGGTATGAGAATCTGTTTGGTGGGATTCCCTTAGTCGTTCTCTGGGATCTTCTCGGTAGTAGGGGATTTTTTTCTGTTGTAGCATTGGGACACTGTTTTCTAGATTTATTTTCTTTAAAAGGCCATTCTATTTCCTCATTCTGATCATTTAATTGACAAGGCATTTCTTCTTTTTTGTTTTCATCGACTATTACACTTCTTCTGATCACGACGTTGTTTGCATGCTTAAGTTCGGTTTTTTATTATTACAGAGCTCGTATGGTGTTTTTTCGATTGATCTTGATGGTAGCCTGTTTTGTAGATAGGTGGCTGGCATTATGGCTTCACCCCAAAATTCTCTTTGAGTCCTGAATCGAGTAGCAGGCATCTTGTCATTTCCATTAAGTATCGAATGTTTTCTTTCTGCTCTACCATTCTGTTATGCTACGGTGAGTATGCTAGATGAGGTTTGATGTTCGATTTCCTCTTTCTTTAGATAGTCTTCAATCTATTTTCTTGTATATTCTCCTCCATTGTCTGTTCTTAAGACTTGGCTTCTTTCCAAATTTGTTCTTCGTCATGGTTACAAATTGCTTTACCTTGGAGATAGCTTCATCTTTTGTAGCTAGCAGATAGATTGTTGCGTATATCTCAAATAATCTTCGATGAATGTTATGAAATATTTCTTTCCTCGTAGTAATGTTGTACCGATTGGTCCACAAATATTTGAATGTATCAAGTCTAGAACTGACGTTGCTCTATAGTTGTTGAGCTTGGGATACGGCAATTCAGTCATTTTGCTTCTGATACAGCATTCGCATTCTTTTTTCTGTTTGGCTTCTCCGTCAGTCCTTATTCTGGTTGCCAGGTCATTATTTTTAGCCTCTTGATTGCTTCATAATTTCTGTGTCCTAGTCTTCTATGCCAAAGATCTGTGCTATTTTCATTTCTATCTGCAGCTGCAATTTTGGCTTTTCTTCTTCCCAATTCAATTATGGTATATAAATTTCCTTCTGCTTTAGCAATTCTTATGGTTTTATTTTTCTTCTTTATTCTGCAAATAATCTTCTTCAAATTCAACTGTAAACCCTTTCTTTGTAATTTTTCATATGGATATCAATCCTCCTTCTAGGTCGGGAACGTACAGAACATCCACGAGTTTCACTTCTATTTTGTTATCTTCGTCGTCTGTACAGTATAAGTATTCTTCTCAGATGCCTTCGGATCTGAGTACCGTTAGCAATTGTTATTTGCTCAGTTTTGCTTCTATCTAATTTAGTGAAAAAGTTTATTTTATCGGTCATATGACAAGTAGCTCCTGAAGCAATTGACCAGTTTGAGTTTAGAAATTTTCTTTCTCTGGTGATTTCGAAAGTGTAATTCTCAGTCTTCTTATGTTTCTTATTTTTGTTTAAATCTTCATGTTTATCCTCGTTTACAGCAACTTTCGTTTTCTGTTTATTTCCGTAATTTCTTTTATTCGCTTGCTTGTCGTTCTTGAAAAATGAGTTACTTTCGTTTTTGTCAATTTCTTTGTGGTTATTTAAGAATCTGCATTCCTTTTAGAAGTGTCCTAATTTTATGCAATAATTCCATTTTTTTGATTGAAATGCTTGAATTTTGTGTTAAAATATGTTTTGAAGGCAGTTGTTTCATTTGTTTGCGTGCCTTCTTTTCTTCTCAGGCATTCGTTGATGAGTTTCGTTTGTACGTCTTCCAATGTTAGTTCTTCTCGGCGAGCTTCTGAAGCTGTAATAGGATTTTCGTAGCTTTTTGGTAAGGCACTTAGTAAGAGTGCTGCAATGTGACTATCCTTTATTTCTTCACCGATTTCAAGCATTTTGTTGACGTGTTCTTCGAGCTTGTATTCGTTTTTTGCTTTTAACATATACAGCTTTCTGAGAAAGTAAAGTTTACTAGAAAGATTCTTTCTTTCATGAATTTTATTTAATTCATTCCATAGTTCTTTGGTTGTTGTTTTATTTCTTATGTGTACAATTTGGTTGTCTTCTATGAGTAAACTAATGGTGGATTGTGCTTGTTCATCTCGTTTTGTCCATTCGGCGTTTATTTCCTTTGGTGTATTATCAGCGATTAAATCCCATAAATTTTCCTTTTTCGGGATCATTTCAAGTTTGTATTTCCATATTTGATAGTTGTTATTGTTTAGTTTCATGATCAAATATTTATTTTCGCAGCTAGTAGCCATTTCTGCTTCTGTATTTCGAATGCGCAGTACACAACTATGTAGTCTTATTACGCTTTTGAAGACAGGCTTGGCTTTTCCTTTTTCGGATTATCCAGTGTTAATTTATGGCATAGAGTATCTTTTCTGTTTGTATTTTTTATTCTTCATAGCTTATCTCGATATATTTTATGCGTATAGTTGAAGTAAACATGCGCTCAGTCTCATAATCTAATGTTGAAGGTATGCGTGGTTCATTTGTTTACTATTGCAACTATAGAAAAATAACACTAATTTGAGATGAAGATGAATAAAACAGAATTAAAGTTCTTACCTTAATGAAACGTAATCCCAGCTGCGGATGTAAGAAACACGATCATTATTATTAGCACACAAAATAACATATTTATTATGCATTAGAAGAAAAAATCTCTAGCGATGATTATAAGCGTTGTTAACTGTCCATTGCATAACATGAAAATTAGTCATACAAGGTGAGAATGTTTCTCCTTTTTGGATCAAGTCCAATTTCTGTTAGCGGGAGTTGAGGGGAAAATTAACATCGGAGGGTGCATCTTCATCGCTGTTGTTATCAATTGCTTCACATTGAAAACGGTTAGGAGACATAAACTTTTAAATATGGCTGCTTCAAATAAACTCCTCATATATAAATCTATACTTCGAACAGCATTACTCTATGCTAGTCCTGTCTGGGGCTTCCCTGCCAAAACTCGCATTCAACACATCCAAGTTCTTCAAAACAAAGCACTTAGAGAAATTATCAATACGCCACAGTTCGTATAACCATTGTAATCTTAAAGTAGACACAATTCAAAATTATACTAAAAAACTGCCAAAAATTTCTTCTATTCATTTCTCACTCATACTAAGAACTGCATCAACTCTCTTGGATGTTCTCCATATCCAATCAAGAATATGGAGAACATCCAAGAGAAAAACACTAATATCCATTTGTCATTCTCCACCCTTAACATTTTTTACTCATGCTAGACTCTTTAGTTCATTGATTTGCACCTTCCATCAGAAACTCACCTTTTTTGTCAACTCAACTGATGGCGGCCACTTTCGTCTCATTTTGTCCTTACTACTCATTTTTTTTGGCCGGTGGTCTTCACCAGATGCAGAGTAAAAGGAAGCACTGCTTTCTGAAACTCTAATTCACTGTATGTTCTTAGTAGTAATCCTTTAATTGGGGTGGAAACCTGACGGTTCTTCCACTGCATGTTGTATGGTTGAAATTGACCGCCGGCAAAATCCCTCACCGCAAGGCTCGCACTGTAGGTGTGGATCTGGATAATCCATGTGCCTGTTGGTTTCAAGAGGCTGTTCATCATTTTCAGAAATGGTTTCAGTCTATGAATTGAAATTATTTTGACAGTTCCATTAATTTCAATGTCAAAATACTTTGGTGCTCGGTGTTTGACAACATAAGGCCCAAGATAAACTAGTTGCAAAGATGAAATGGTCGCATTATTATAGACGAAAACATGTGAGCAATTCAAAAGGTGTTTTTAAAGGAATACAGTTGTATTACCATAGGTAGTTGTTGTAGAAGGTTTCATGTTACGGATAATACTTTGTAGTCTTTGCACGAACTCTGAGAGTGTGATATTAGGGATCATGGTGACGAATTCTCCAGGTAAATAGAGGGGACTTCCATAAAGAAACCCGCCTGAAGAGTATCCTATATCTTCTTTCAGTGCAGAGCATAATCTGAGAAGAACTAAAGGTAAAGCGTCTATTTAAGATTTGCTTTGTTGTAAATAACATTTCAAGCTTGCCTTTATAATCCTGTGTTGTCACTCAATCAGTCCATTTGATTGTGGATGGTATGCTGCCGTCCTGGATTTTTGAAAACCGAAGTATTTGTTCAAAGATGGGAAGAGTTGACTTTCAAATTGACGTCCTTGATCAGACATAATACATTGTGGTATTCCAAAACGAGAAATCCAGGTTGGGTTCATCCCCTTTGCAACTGTTTTTGCTGATTGATCCGCCATAGGAAGGGCTTTAACGCGTCTTGAAAAACAATCAATCATCATTAGTAAGTACCTGACACCTTAAAATGGAGACAAGGCTCCAACATATTGTGAACGTGTTGAAAACATTCAGGGGAACCGTGAAGTCCATAAGAGTTGACTTTGCATGTATTCTTACCTTAGATTGTTGGCATCCCATGCACTCCTTACACCATTACTGACAATCTTTATTGACATTTGGATCTTTTCGTGATTAATTTTCGTGTGCTTCTAATCCCTGTATAAGATAGGGTATGACTAAAAGAAAATATTTGCCGGTGAAAGTTTGAGGAGATGTATGGGAAGTTACTGTTGGTGGAGACATCACAATAAATCGATTTGTCAAATTTTGTGAGATGGGAATCTGAATCATTCTCAGCCTTGGGTTGTTTTGTAAAGTTGTTAGCTCTTCATCTTGAAATTCTGCAATAGTTGCATAACCATTTGGAGATGGTATTATTTCTGGAAAGAGCATCTGCAACAACGTTTTCTTCTCCCTTGAGGAAGCGCATATTCGTTGAAAATTGAGCAATATAACTCAATTGTCTTGTTTGTCTGGGAAAGGCTTTGTTTAATTTTTTTTTTTTTTTTTTTTTTGAAAAGCGAAGGTGATAGGTTTGTGGTCCGTATAAATGTTGAAAGACCTTCCGTCTAATATGTACATTGCGCAAAATAAAACTGGGAAATTTCTATATCTCCCGCTCTACTGGGCCGATTGACGAAATTCAAATTGCGTTTTTTATGTCTCGAAAGCACGACTCTGGATCTATATTAGATTTTTATATAGCATTGCTCTAGCATAGGTATTTTAACACAAAATGGGACTTTTTTGAAATAACCTACTAATTTCTTTTCCTATTTCAATTCTACGACACAAATTATGCCTAAATATTAAATTTTGTATATTTTGGTGCAAAATTTATGTAGCAATTCAAAAATTTAACTTGGCGCGTTTTTTTTCAATTTACGCCAAGAATAATTCACTCGGCGAACTTCTCAATATATGACAATCTATTTTCCTTTCCCTTCCATTGTGCAGGAGCGGAAAAAACGTCACATCTTTCCTACGTTTTTAACATTGTGGATGAGCGGAGAAAAAGTCACATCATTCCTACTTTCAAATAATTTTAGCAAAGTGCTTAAACTACATTTCAACGTGCCAATGCTTAAACTACATTTCAACGTGCCCCGTCACTGTAAATTCATGTATATCTTTGGAAATTTTGAATTAAAAAATTATAACTTTTTGCAGGTATGCTTAGAAATACGTCTACTTTAAGATGGTGGTAAAACTTTTATAGGTTATAATTCAAAATTTTTTCAAGAAATTTATAACAATTATTTAAAAATAAATCACAAAAATAGGCAAATGTTATTTAGAATGAACCTAAATTACGAAATGTGAAAGGAAGAATCAAATAAATGTAATAAAAAAAGCCACATTTATAAATATATACCAAACTCAATTAACATTGAGGAGCTAAAATTTTGAGGGCTAATTTTTTTAAAAACTACTTGTGTGATTTTTACAAAAACTTGGCAGTTTGGCGTAATTTGAGTCGTAGAATGGAAATAAGGAAAAAAAAATTGGCTTGTCATTTCAGAAAAAGCCCGATTTTGTGTCCAACTACCTATATTAAAACAATGCTTTATATAAATCTATCTAAGTCGCGCTTTCGAGACATGAAAAACTCAAGTTGAATTTCGTTAATCGGCCCAGTAGAACGGGAGATATAGAACTGTCCCCCTTTTTTTCGTAGTGTACCTAAAATACTTTATTGCAGTGTAGATGGACAAGAGCTCTCGATCATATGTGTGGTGATGGCGATAAGGAGCGCACCTTGCACCCTCCGATAAGTGTGGCAACCCTAGAGGAGAAGTTTCTTATGAGTAGCGAGCAGAGCGAAACAGGCCGGCTGTCGGGAGTGTGCGCGAAGTTCCAAAATAAAGCTTAATTTTTATTGTGCACTATGTCTTGTTAATATATATATTAATGCAGTACGAACAGAATCACAACAACAGCCTATCATCCAATGTCTAACGGCATCGTTGAACGATTTCATCGACATTTAAAATCTTCTCTCAAGGCTCACAAGACCAATAACTGGACTGAAACACTACCAGTTGTTATGCTTGGTATTCGGACAGCCGTAAAAGAGGATCTACAGTCATCTTGTGCTGAACTGGTGTACGGCACAACTCTCAAGCTGCCTAGTGATATGATAATGTCATCTAAGATATCTCCGTATGACACTCAATTTATAACGAATCTTCGGCATAGAATGCAACAATCAAATCCAATAGCAACATCTGCACATTGCCAAGAAAAGTGTTACATAAGTGCTACCTTAAAGTCATGTACGCATGTATACTTATGTGTCGATCGAGTAAAGCCACCTCTGTGCCAACCATATACAGGTCCGCATAAAGTCCTTTCTAGAACGGACAAAACTGTCACAATTGATATTAACGGTCTGAAATCTACTTTGTGTATAGACCATGTGAAACTAGCCTATTTGCTTTCAGACTCTCATTTGCCTGAACTGAAAACAAATAAAGATTTAAAGACAGTTCAGCAGAATAAGTCTGCAAACGAATTCTCTAAGACACAAACTGTCACCAGATCGGGAAGACATGTTCACTTCCCTAAGAAACTTGCTTCTTACATAACAATTTAAAACTTTTTTTTAAAAAAAATTTGTATCGTAACATATTTTTTGTTATTTCATGTTTATTATATGTGTCATTACCTTGCTATATATTGAACCGCATTTTGATCTTTTCTAATTTTATATTCTAATTTTGTAATCATGAAAAAAATAACTGACAGTATGGATCCTCTGAGATAATTTCATAACCCGATGTCATTCCTTTGAATAGCATCCAAAGGAACTGGGGGAAACTCTGTGGTGATGGCGATAAGGAGTGTGCCTTGCGCCCTCCGATAAGTGTCGCAACCCTAGAGGAGAAGTTTCTTACGAGTAGCGAGCAGAGCGAAACAGGCCGGCTGTCGGGAGTGTGCGCGAAGTTCCGAAATAAAGCTTAATTTTTATTGTGCACTATGTCTTGTTAATATATATATTAATGCAGTAAGAACATAATCTGTGATATGGAATTCGAGGATAGGTAACAATATGACGGGAATCACTATATATGCGTTATCCTTTCTCTGTGTGTTAGTTAAGGAGCATCCTCTCGATCATATGTGCTGTAGTTTCTCTGTGTGTCAGAAGGAGCATGAGGAGAAATTTAATGAGCGCATCTCTTCCTGGTCAATGAGTGACGGCCCCGATAGTTGTATCTGAAGTGATATGTGAGAGATATAATAGCGTCAGTTGAGGGATGAACCAGCATAGTAGCGTGATAAAGCGCTTTTGAGATTTTTGAATGCATTGCGAGAATCTTCGGTCCATGTTAGCAGTATTTTACTATTTTTGCGTCTTTTACTGAGTAGTGAGGTTAAAGGATGAAGCTTGAGACACTTTGGGATGAAGTGGTGATAAAAATTGATCATCCCTAAGAACCTCCGCAAACTGTTGGATGATATGGGTTCGGTTATGTTTTGTATGGCATCAGCTTTCGTCGGAAGAAGTCTTATTCCTTCAGTTGTTATTTCATGCCTCCCAGTAATTAAGTTTAGAAGTGCGAAAAATAGATTTTGCAACATTTATGCATAAAACATAGTCATTTAAGCTTTGAAAAACTGTGTATAAGTGCTTACGGTGTGACTCTTCGTCGGGAGAAGCGATTAGTATGTCATCTAAATAACAGAATGTAAAGTCTAATCCTGATAGTACCATATTCATGAATCGCTGAAATGTCTGTGCTGTGTTGCGTAAACCAAATGTCATAAATGGGAATTCAAACAACCCAAATGGAGTTATAATGGCCGTTTTTGGGATGTCGCTTTCGTGCACTGCACTCTAAATCTCGCAGAGTGGGATTTGGAGGGTGACAGCAGTTTTCGCTCCGTTTCGTGTCAAACAACGCAAATTTACTGTCTTGGTAGCAGAACATGTTTTCCACTTGCAATAATAACCTTGGGGAAGGGAGTGAATTGAAGGAGCAGGACGACCCCCTGTCTTGCCATTGTCCACCCCGACTGACCAAACAAGTTTGCTAAGCCAAAGAACGCCATTTCAAGCGAGGACAGTCGTAACAATGGATACAGCTCCTTTGCCAAAAGTAAGTTCGCTTTTAAAATATATATACAATTATTTCTTAATATAAATATCTTAATTATTATAAATTATAGTTAGATTTATGTGTCAAAATTGAAGTATGTAATAAAAAGTAGTTTTAGTTTGCTCTTTTTTTTTTAGGTGTCTGTAAATTTGCTTTAAGAGTGTAATGCTGTAACGTAGTTTTATTTATTACGTACTGCTAACACAATGAAAGCTGTACGTATGGATGGTACTTTTTGTAAATAATTCTTAACATTATTTTTATTTTTGAACAATTTACACAAAGCTATCGAATTTAATTATTTAAATTTAGTTTTGCATGCATTCCTATTTCAAATAGGAAGAACAGCGGTGGAAAAAAAAAATGCATACTAAAGTTTTGATTTTTTTTATAACATAAAGTGTGTAAATTATTTGGTAGTATTGGAAGAAGAAATAAAAACCGTATACTTTACTGAATTTCCTATTGAAGTCATATCGTTTTCAGCTTCTAGTAGTTTTTAATAGATTTTTAACTTTCATTTTTTATAAATTCTGCTTATAGTTTGAAAATTCGCTTACTGTTGCAAAGCTGAATTTTTCCAAAATATAAACACTAGCACTACCTGGGTCATATCAGCACTCTAAAACTTATATTTTTGCAAATATGTTGTTATTCTCGAGAGTGTAGGTGTAGCTAAGGCCTCTTGAACATTCAAAAGTCCGGGAGGCCAATAAAGCTGCTAAGACGGCTTTCCGTTTACGATTTTAAAAAAATCTTGCATTCTTTAAAAAAGACTTAAAGCTTCAGATTTTAAATTATGTCCAAAGGGGCATTTTTTTAACATTTTGTGTGTTACCTTTATTTATTAAATATTATGTTCTTCGCACTTAAACCATAAAAACATTCAACAGCAATATCGCAAAATAATTTTAAAATGAACATATCTTTAGAATTTCCAATACAGAGTCTCGCGAGCTGAAGATATATATATATATATATATTTTTTTTTTACTCGTACAGTCTTGCCATTGCTCGCTTTGAAATCGTTTACTTTGTTAATAAAAAATTCGTTGAAGTATTACAAAATATTAAATAATAAAGCAAATAATAAAACCAAATTCAAATTAGGGCTTCCACATGCCCATATTCTATGGAAGATTACGTTATTCAAAATTTGATGGCTCTAGGTACCGTTGTTTTATTACAATGCGAGAAACATACATACATTCATGCAGATTCTTCATTATTTAATTTCTTTAAATATAATGTTTGGTGGCAGCAATTTGAAATGAAACATATCGGGAATCGGTGCAAAATGCCAAAACGAAATTAACAGTCCTTCTGGGAGAAATTGTCAAATTTATCTGCCTGCAATTAACGCCTGCAATAAAATACTTTTTTTTTTCAGGAGGCATTACATGATAGTTCAAAATTATCAGATTTTTATAACTGCAAGAGTTCCCGAAGATGCTGTTAATGTCCTAAAAGGTAATTTTATTTTCTACTCTGTTTTAAATTAAAAACTATACCTAGTCCGGATTTTTGGAAATGTCAGATATTCAGTTGACTTTATATGCTATATACATGTATTTATTTTATGCTAAATATGTATTTACTGGCAAATATACGTATATGCCAATATATAATATGTACACCAAATGTTTATTTCTTTTAATGCAAATAAGAAAATTAAAAAAAACAGAATTTATTTTTAAAAAATGTAAGGCATGTTTTTTTTCAGACTTAATTAAATAGTAAAATTCGTACATGTCTAAACATTTTTATTTCAACTGAAACAAAACGACTTTTTTATATGTAAGCCATAAAACCTAAATGTTTGATGCATTATTATTTTATAATATGAAAGTTAAGCAATATTGCCTTATATTTGTGGCAGCGCCTATCATATTTAAAAAATTAACCTATTTTATTAACAGATAATAGAATGGACAATTAAAAAACAGCTTCCCCTCCCTTCTATTGCGGGAGAAAACCTAATTCGACGGGTTATTTTTATTTATTTATTTCCCCCTTCTAAGAAAACTTGTCAGGCATACTTTCAAAATTGTCGAAATATATACTAATTTAAACATGATAATTCTAAAATGATTCATAGATTAATTCATATACATCAATTCAATAGTTAGAAAGTTAAACTAATGACATTTACTTATTACTTTTCAAGATTATTGCCTTTTCATTTCAATTAGTTATTATATCTTCTCCTAGTGATATTAAAATGAGTGAGAGGATCTGATGAAGTTAATGTTCAAAATAATATAATTGTTTACATTAGCAAAAGCTATTGTTGTATCAAACAAGTCTTGTAAACCTTTTCTTATCCACAGTCCTTTAAAGTAGGAAAAAAATGTAAGTAACCTGATCTTAATAAACTCATATGAATTCATTTTCTGGTTTAGATAGGATTTAAAGACCCAGGTAACACAGCTTGTTTACATTTTCAATAACTAAGTTATGCGAACACTGTTAGAGGTGTAGCCAGAGTTCTTGCTGCTTTGCTCAGTGCACAATAAAAAGTCTATAAAATGTCAAAATGATATATATAAAAACAAAATATCTGGGTTTATTTTTGAAATAAAACATTAATTCTAATACCGTAAAGTACTATTTTGTTTGTTTTCCTATACACAAAATCATTTATAGTATTCTAAAAGTTTGATTTACTACTCTATCAGCTGATTTGTAGACAGTATGGTACAATTTCTCAGTCTTAGGTGTTTTTTAATCCATTTGTACTTTGCAAAATTCTTCTCGCAACAGTCATGAAAAAATTTTACAGATGTATATCAGTATTTGAAACTGCATTCTGAAATTTTATGAACTGCAGAAGTTCAAAGTTACCATCCTTCCACCTGCCTTCGAAAACACTACCGCAAAGAATCCAGTAAATGTAATCGCTGCAAAAGCACAAAGCTGGTAGAATTCTCTTGCGGCCTCCTTGCTTTCTTTCACTGCTGTTCAAAATTTATTTGCATGTGTCATTTTTTCTCAATTTATTATTAATTTGTCTGATTTCCGTGCTATGTTTCCTAAAAGTGATTTTAAAGTGTTTGAAAAGAAAATTTACAAAACTGCATACTCGAGTACTTGTCTCGGCATGAAATTAAGCATAATGGTTGAGATACAGTCAGAAAAATATTAAATTGCGTTTAAAGAATGTTTCCTTAAGATAATATGTTGCCGAAAATTTTCTTAACGGAACAGTTTTTGGGACAATTTTGAGAAAATGGGAGAAGGCCAAATTGATTTCAGTAACTAATATTTACTTTATGTAAATTTTACTTACGTATGCTTAATATTATATTTCTTGCTACTCATTCAGAGTGGTAGCTAGGGTTTTCAGCGCCCAGGGACAACTGAAGATTTTGCGCCCCCTACTACTTGCCAAGGATGGAAAACATTTAATTCTAAAATGCTGTAACATCAGTTTGGCGCCCCTTGGATTCTGCGCCCGGGGACAGATGCCCCTTGCCCCCCTCTAGCTACGCCCCTGCGCTCATTTTAATTTATATGCCCTAAATACCATGTTTAACAGGCTGTTTACTTACAAATGCTTAATATCATGCTTTTTCTCCGAACATTAATGCACATCCGCTAAATATTACCCACCAGCGGCAAAGTCGCTGAGCACTGGTAGTTCGGTCCAGAGTTTGAATCGCATGAAGGAGCTGGCTGCATGGACTTTTTTGTGGTTTTCTCCATGTGTAACGTGTATACGAACCAGTTTGCCTTACAAAGACCTCCACGGAGGCATCCTTCCCATTAGGCAGATTTTTGATGGCATGTTAGCAACTAAAGGACAAATAAAGGCTTTGAAAAGCTGTCATAATTTTATCGAACCTGTCGAAACTATGCTTGGCAGTAGATTGGATCAAGCTCTGAATACAAAAACAGGTCAATTTGAAACCAAAATTGTAAAAGAAACATTTCAGTATGTTTCAGTCATAAAAACAATTGAAATGGTTTTGTCTAATAGCCATGTAAGAAATTGTATCGAAACTGAAACAATTTCTAATGATAGACATTTAAAAAACAGTTTTCATCTTTTTATGTCCCAAGAATTTTGAAATATGTGGAAACAAAACGCCCTGATCTTCTGGTACCAAGTATTGCTGATTTCAGTGGTAAAAATCTTTAAAAATTTAACTAGGATTATAAATGATAGAATTTAATTAGGATTATAAATGATAGAATACTTTAAAACTTTTCTTTGTTTACTGTTTTAATTACCTAGAGTAAAGTAATTTTGCATCTATTACTCACATTGGTCTTTATTCTTAAATGGCTTATAGTTCTTTTCTTCTGGCTCGTAAAGGTAAGCTGTAAATGCATGTGCCTCTAGTGCCAAAGGCCTTTTTAATGATATTTTTGTAATCATTATGTAATAAACATGTGTATTTATATATATATATGTATTGATGACCTAAAAGCATTAGTTTTGCTCACAGAACTTTTGCTCAGCTAAAATTATTGGAAAGAAAGAGGGAAAAAGTTTTATTCATTATTAATGAGTAAATATTTGGCATAAGTCTATGCATAAAAAATAATTTCATATGCTTAGCTATAAAATTCTTTTCATAGGATAATATTTTTAGTTTGCAGTGTATGTATATGTAAATAAGCTATTGATACTATATGTAAGTGAGTTGAGCTGAATATCCTTTGAAATTTGCTACATATTCTATCTTGAAAGGTTCATGTGTGATATTTATATAGTTTCAATTAATTATTACATTTCACATGCAATTTTTATCCAGTATATGTCTTTTATATATACTTTTATTTTTATTTTTGTAGGGTAAAGGCAAAGCAAGTATTTTAGCATCAGGCTTTTTTTTTTTTGAAAAAAAAAAAAAAAAAAAAAAATCCAAATTTTGCACTTCTAATATTTGCTAAATGTAAGTATTGAGGAATTTTGATATGCTTTGCACTAACTTTCATTTTAAGAGGGCAGATTATATTAAAATAGCCATTTTACAACAGTGAATGTATTTGGCCTCATATAGCTAAAATTCATCTTCTCAGGCTGCTTTCGACTATTGTACCCACAGATGATGCATGGTCATTTAGCTAATTTCTGTAGAATTGGAATTGCATTGATTTGAATGTCACCTACATACTAACAAATATTTCGAGAGAATAAGATGGTTTGTAATATGTGTGATGCCTTTATATGATCTAAATCTAAAGCATGACACTAATCATATATATGCATGTATATACAGTGAACATAGATTTTTTTTTTTTTTTTTTTTAAACTTGTAAAGTGATGGAAAAATTGCTTCAAGGTGAAATTCAAAAGATACACTTCCAGCCAGACTATAGCGATCATGAAATCAAGAACAAATATCTTTACAATAACAATAGTTTATTATGAAGGGATAATACTTGTTTTCATAAGGAAAAGACAGACTAATTCTCCATATAGTTTGTTCGTTTTACATTTTTATGTACATTATTTATTACATTTTTCATTAAGAAGCAACGCACAAATAGCAGTATGCATTACTATCCTATTCTATATTTGCATCAATATAATATTTACATATTCTTATATGATCTAAATCTAAAGCATGACACTAATCATATATATGCATGTATATACAGTGAACATAGATTTTTTTTTTTTTTTTATACTTGTAAAGTGATGGAAAAATTGCTTCAAGGTGAAATTCAAAAGATACACTTCCAGCCAGACTATAGCGATCATGAAATCAAGAACAAATATCTTTACAATAACAATAGTTTATTATGAAGGGATAATACTTGTTTTCATAAGGAAAAGACAGACTAATTCTCCATATAGTTTATTCGTTTTACATTTTTATGTACATTATTTATTACATTTTTCATTAAGAAGCAACGCACAAATAGCAGTATGCATTACTATCCTATTCTATATTTGCATCAATATAATATTTACATATTCCTATATGTATTTATACTGCATTTTTTACAGAAACTAAAAGCAAAAGACCTCTATGTGAATGGAATTACTTATTTTTGAAAGAAGAAAAAATTTTCTGGCGATATTTTTTAATTGGAAAGATAAACTTTCTAGTATGGCTCATTGGTATTTGACTTGTCCTAATAGATAGGTAATGGATGTATTCTTAATAAAGAAATTTATTTTCAGGGAATAGAAGACATGGAATCTCTGGGACCAGCTCAGAATAAACAGCCCATGATAGTGTGTATTACAAGTTCATTCTATATTAAAGCAGTAAATCACTTAATAGCATGCCCAAATCATGCCATGAAGGCATTTGACATTCTATTTAAAACTAATTTGTATTTAGCATTCAATATGCACATACATCAACAAATTTTTATAATTTTGTGGCAAGCCTTTTGTATAATGTCAGCACTCCTAGAGCTTGTGTGGACTCTTTAAATACATGTTTTAGTATGAATTTATTGCATTCTGTACATCCATTACATTTCATATTTTTAATGTCATTTTATTGTCATATTTTCCATTTTTATATATGTATATATATGTACATAAATTTCCTAATAAAGAGTTTTTCCATGCATTTGCTTGCTTTCACTTATATTTAAAATACTTCGTTCATTGAAATTGTTATAATTCTGCAGTTATGGTAATGATTCCTATTTGGATTTAATCAATAAATGAAATACATAATAATTTTCAGCAGAATTATGAAAAATGAATTTTTAGCTTACACATGTGAGCTATAATTCATATTATTTCACTTTAAAATTTACTTTATTTTTCCCAAATGAGACTTGGAATTAGCATATATAAGAATAAGTTATAGTCTAAAAGTATATGTAAGCATTTATTCACCTGTAATGATTAATGTATAGAAATTTGTATGCATATAACTTCTCACAAATAGAAAGCGTAACAAGCTAACTGAAGATTTTAGACTTTATTCATAATTTGGGGTAATAATTAATTTTAAGCTCTTCATAATTATGTAATAAGAAATAGAAACATTTCTTTTGCAATATTTTGTGCAATATATGAAGCTACAAACAATAGCATGAGAGTATTTTATGGTTACTTATTTTCTGAATCTCATTTATTGAAAATATAGCTGAATAGTTTTCATGTAAGGGAAATTAAATTCGCATTTGTTTCTTACTTCAATGTATATTAAAATTTATTATTCGATTTTTTATGCATATTATGCTCAAGTAGACAAACTACTAGTAACATCAATTCACAAATTGTATTAATATATTCACTTATAAGTAGCATTTTAAGAAGTTAAATCTATCAGATTATGATACAGGTTTACTGACACATATATATATGATCAGCTGTTCTAACACATTCAAATTTTCATTATAAAATTTGTCAAGAACTATTTTTAATAAATTACTTTTCCAACTAGTACGATTATTTAATGGAAAATTTAGCTTACAATTCACATGATTACATGCCCAAATCTTGTGAATAAGCATAATTTGCTTTTTTAAATTAAAATATGTATACAAAATTTAGAATGTATATCACTATATATATATATATATATATGATTCATCTAAAATGATTTTTTTAAATTTCTTTTATGAAACTAAGCATTTTTTTATTTCTCAAATCAAATTTTGAAAATATCTGAAATATTTATTCAAAGTTTTAAGTACCTGAAAAACCTTATTTTTTATTCAAAAACTAAGTTTTTCATTGCGAATATCTTGCTATTCCAGTTTTTATATATAAGTTGCATTGACGTTCTTATTTTTATTGCTTACTACACATAGAGGTAAAAGGCATGTTTCTGTAAAATAAAATATATTCTGTGAGTGCAAAGTAATTTCACATCAGAAGTACTGTGAGAAAGTGATAGTGTTAAGTATTTCAGAATGTTAACTACACCGAATTTCCAATATTTTAATATGGATGTAATCTTTTTATATGTATATTTCGTTAGATTTGGAAAGAAAAACTGTGTCTAAACAATGAAGATATGATTGTCTGTAAACTGTGTTTTTTTATTTCAGTGATGGTCTACTTTGATTCATAATCCAGTTTTTATATATAAGTTGCATTGACGTTCTTATTTTTATTGCTTACTACACATAAAGGCAAAAGCCATGTTTCTGTAAAATAAAATATATTCTGTGAGAAAGTGATAGTGTTAAGTATTTCAGAATGTTAACTACACCGAATTTCCAATATTTTAATTTGAATGTAATTTTTTTATATGTATATTTCGTTAGATCTGGAAAGAAATCTCATCACCAATAAATGTTTAAGTAAGTACATAGGTAGCAAATCTGAAACAGATGTATATATCAGATAATTAAAATCACAATAGCATATTAAAAAGTAGTGTAAAATATTTTTTTCAAGAGATAATATCAACCAGATATCTAAAACAATACATCAGCTATAAAGTTTACATAGCAAATACCAATTTTTAGTTTGCCTATAAAATAATTATATAAAAATCGCATCAAGGAGTGAGCAGACTATTATTATAACTCCTTGTAATGTGTGTGGTTTCACCCGAATATCGGGCGATATTTGACTATCGAAGAAGAGCAAACAAAGGAAGAGTCACTCCTGTTTTTGTGTGAAAAGGGACCGCTTTTTACTAGAGTGAAATATCGCTCCTTCGAGGTTGGTGCCATTTTGGCTTTAGAGGGAGGTGGGATATCACTCCTTTAGAGTCGGATAGTACTCTTTCGAATTTAGAGTGTGGAATTTGTGGATAAGTTCTAATTAAGACAGTGGCTGAAAAAATCTTCTTCCGTGTAGAATATCGCCACAGTCGGGTGAGGAACGATAGAGGATATCGATTAGGAGTGGTAATATTATTATGAGCACTGTAATCACCACATGGCCTCCAGTTACCTGATTTCTTTAGATTGTGATGGAGAGAACTGGCCCAACAACTTTTTGAACGTCTGCAAAGACCTTTTTGCAACATAAACTCAAATTCGGCTTTTGCTGCTTTTAATTTTTTGTCTGAGAGTTTTCTGACCCTAGTCGTATCAGGAGCCCCTTAGTTTCAGTAAAATGTTCAAGGTTGTGACTTTTGATTTTATTACTGACGAGTGTTGGCCGCAAAAGATCTGGAAAATGTTTGAGGAATACTTCTTACTTATTCTGTACTGCATGAACCATTGGTGAAACGACACCATTAGGTGGGATCACCAATAGAGCGCAATGAAGTGATGTCATCAATTTATTTACGATTTTTGCTATTAACCAAAAAGTGAAAGTGAGAGGAAAAGTCAATACCTATTCTTGGTTGATTAATATCAGCTATCAGAAAAGGCCAATCAAATGCTTTCCTCAGTCCCAGATCCAATTTTAGTAACTTTTGCCCATAATTCTTAATTTTGATACCAGTTGTAGTGAAGAGTTCCAGCTGTGCAACAGTTCTTTTTTCTTTCGATAATGGTTAAATCACGGAAATTTCGGAGCCAGTATCGATTAAAAATTGGGTGGCGTTCTTCTTGTCACGAATAGAAAGATGACACATCTCTACCCCTTGGTCCTCTGTCATCTGCTAGAGATGGGGATTTAGTTTTTCTGTGGTTGATCATTGGTATTATTAGGCCAACTGCAAGAATTATTGCATTTGAAAGCCTTATCGCGAAACCTTGAGTGAAAGTAACATAAACTTTCATTTTGCCAATTTGGCTAAATCATTGCCGCTGATGGATAAAAAGCCCGAGATTGTCGTGGGTAATCTTTGAAGCCAGAGAGTTTTAAGAAAAGGGCTCAAATGCGATTTAACCCACTGTTAGCGATTATTTTTAATGGGCAACGAACGCTCCAACATGACTAAATCGATATTTTGAAGCTGTGGAAACATCTTGCATTTCTGCACATGCGTTGTTACCATTTGATAAACTAACTATTTTATTGACAATCTGAAATGAGGTAGCGGTTTATTTGAAATTTTTAACTGTTAATTTAATTGCCGTTTGATTATCTAGCTATTTCATTAGCTATCTGAGATGACGTAGCTGTTTATTTGAAATTTTTACTTGTTAACTGGAGCAGTTAATTCAGTTGCCGTTTGAATGTTCTTATGTGGTGTTTCTTAATCAAATGTTTTTTTCCCATGTGTTTGGGCCATTTTTCTGCATATGTTCCGGAAACAGCGGACAAAACGGAGTAAATTTTCTTAAAGACGGGGGATTCAGAGGGGTTCCCCCCTGATATAAATTCAAAAAATATAAAAAATCCCTCAAAAATACTTTCCATTTTTTCCTGAAAAGGGTAAGTGAAAACTTTTGTTCTTTTATATTTCTTTTCAAAGTTGCTTATTTTAAATATTTTATTATGTTTTCTCGGCTCATTCCTAGAAGATGGGCAAAGCCAAGGCAGTGCCCAGTGCTGAGTTTGTACAAATCTGTGATGTTGTTTAAGTGAAAAATAGACCGATGCATACATGGGCAAACCCAATGTTGTGCGCAATGTCGAGGTTGTGCGCGATGCCGAGTTTCTTTAATTCTGTGATATTTTTAATTGAAAATAGATGGATGCGTACATAGGCAAAGACAACACAGTGCGGAAAGCTGAGTTAGTGTAATTCTCTGATGCTTTTTTAAGTGAAAAGAGATCGCTGTGTGCATGGGGGTAATGCCGAGGTTGTGCAATTCTCTGATGTTTTCTAAGTGAAAATAAATCGATGTGTACATTGGCCAAGCCAAGGCAGTGCGCAATGCTGTGTTTGTGCAATTCTCTGATTTTTTAAGTGAAAATAGGGAGAAAGGGCAGAATTGCCCACTGCTTGGCGCGTTTTTAAGAATTACACATACTCGGTATCCATGTACACATCGACCTATTTTCACTTAAATACATCCCAGAATTGCAGAAAAATGGCATTGTGCACTTTCTTGACTTTATCCATGTACACATCGACCTATTTTCACTTAAAAAGTCAAAGAAAATAGACAAAAATCCAATTCTTCTTACTTTTATAAAATGCGCCAAACAAATAAGTGGGCGATTCTGCACTTTAGCCGAAAATGGTGCTACTTTGATAGACGGTTGCACGGATTTTTGGTGATTTACATTAGCACGGTTTTTACAGTCGACAGCCATCTTGAAAAATGCTGTTTTTACGTATTTTACGCATATAGTAAAGTATTCGAAACTTTAAAAAATAAATATCATTAAAAATAATGGATTAATTTTTTGTTGAAAACATTTTTCTTTTTAAGATGGCTGACAAATGTACATAAATACATTTACTAAGAGTATAAAATACTAAAGTAAGGTTAAATTATTACTTTCATATAATAGAATAAAAACATCGCTATAAAACATTGCACCAACATTTAATTGGATTAAAATATTACTTAAATTGAATATCGAATTAAAAACACCATACCAACGTTTAAAAGAATTAAAATATTACTTAAATTCAAATACTTTAAAATAAGTTTTATAGGATTTAATTATTTAACATTAAAACATATGTGGCAATAAATATCTTAGGAATTTTTGAAAACATTGTATTAATTTTTTAATAAAAATTTAAGTTTTTTTTTAAGTATTTTACCTGTCGTATATTGATAAGTAAAAAAAAAAAAAAAAAGGATCTTCATGTGTGATCCTCATCTCTCGCACTTCATTGAAGAAGCAATTAGCGAAGTTTCCTCCAAAAATTCCTCCGACGCTTGTAACAATTTATATATAAATTTTTTATTAGGAAAGCCAGGTTGGCCAAAATAAGGTCTCAAAGGGCAATTTTTTTATTCCGATACCAATAATTCTTGGGTAATTACCAATAACAACATTCATCTTCGAAACGGACATATCCATTCCATTTGAAATCTGAGGAATTCGAAGAGATGAATAATAAAATTTTAAAATGGCTCGGTAATCTTGGCTTAAAATAAAGTCCTTTTCTGCAAAATCTGCACTATGAGACGCACACATAATTTGCGAGGTCAGTGAATTTTCTTACAATACTGGAGCACACTGCTTAAGCTGTACATCAGCTTCCCCCATCTCTGCATCACATGCACTCTCAGATGGTTCAACACTTGCTGACTGCGTTTTCATAACTTCACTATCAGTTTCTAGGAACTTGGCAGTCACATTTTCACTTTCTTCTATCTCTACTTCAGGCACATGAGATTCAATATCCTCTTTTTTCCCGTCTTTTATTTCTTCCTATTTTCATTCTTGATCTTTAATCCCGTTAGTTGTTTCATCTTTCATCTCTTGATCTTCCTCAGACACTTCATTAGCTACTTTCTTCATTTCTTCATCCTTTGATTCTTCAGAAGCCACTTCTCATATCCACATTGTCTTTTATGGCCCCAGTTTCTTCTGTAAGCTCCACTTTCACCTGTTGGAGTTGCTCTCATATTTTTCCTTGGTCAACATTTATTTCTTCTCGCCAGGCTTTCTTCTCTTCCAGTCCGGCTTTCATCTCTTTCAGTGCGACTTTGATTTCAGCTTTCAACTCTTCATGTCCGGCTTTCAACTCGGCTAAAAGGTCCATCAAAGACTTTGTTTCTTCCGCCATTGGCTTTCCTCTGCAGGGGGAGGCTACTGGCATTCACTCGCAAATCCCACTTCTAACACCAGTTGTTACGTTATTTTTTTTTCTGACACCAGTTGTTACGTTATTTTTTTTTCTGACACCAGTTGTTTCGTTATTTTTTTTTCTGACACCAGTTGTTTCGTTATTTTCTTCCTTCACGTTCGTACAGGGTTTGTATGGATTTGGAGTGAATAATGATGACACTACTTGATGAAGTATCGAAACACACTTTATTGCCAGTGTTGTCAGGACAGCTCCAAAACGCGTTTTACAGTCGTCGATGAATTACTATAAACACTCTGACACGATCAGCTACACAGCCTCCAGGTTATCAGGCTATTACGGTAGAGACAGCTTCATTGAAAAGCACCAGAGTACAGCTCCCGACTCTGCTCGGTCGTTCTCGGAACTTCATGTACTCTCGAGACTCTCCATGCTACAACTCACGATGCACTCGACGACACACAGGGCATGGCTCCCGACTCTTCAGTTCAGTCGTTCCAGGAGCTCAACACGCTCTCTCGACGATGCACCAATCGTGATACACTAAGAGACTCCTTCGGTGAACTCGACGACCCACTCGGCACTCGCTGCACGGCTGTCAACTCGATCAACTCCGCAGGGATTAACTCGCTAGACGAGACACCAACTCGATACTGACTAAATCGCCCTCTTGACGAGGCACACTGACTTGCGCTCTCGATGAAGCACATACTAACTTACTCCACTTTAAAGATGCTTCTGAACACCTACCTGGGTACCTGTGCCAAAGGCATTACCCCGTGTAGAAAGGTTAGAAATTTCGAATGCTATGTTGCAAAAGTAGCCAATAAGATGCATGTAAGATTTTTTTTATATATATCATAAGTTAATATCTAAATAATTGATTGTGTATTATTCGAATGGGAAAAGCTGCAAAGAGTCGTCGAGCTAGTGAGCAAGAGCTAAAATAAAGTGTATTAGGTAGTATGAATCATATCGTGTTATGAAATCGTGTTTTATGAAATAATGAAGCATTTGTGATTTAAAGGGTATCAAAATTTACAAAAGAAAAGAGCTTAATATTTATATGCTTAATTTATTAAACATTTCTTTCAATGTAAGTTGTTTGATTTGTTTGCTCTGCTAATACTTTAGACTAATACTCTAGACATATAATTTCTTGTTCAGTTATTAAGTTACATTGGTCAAGTCCTGTAATTGCTGTGTTGAGAATTCCGAATAACTTGTCAATCAAAATGTTTTCTCTTTCAGTAACCTCTCTGTTACTTTCTTCACTATCGGTAGCTGTATTTTCTGCATTTAGAACCATACCACAGATTTCGCCATCCGTTAATTGATTGACGATTGGGGCATTGTCATCGCAATGAAAAACTTCTGTTTAACTTCCCTATATTCTGCCGCCTGGTGCGGCCATGCGAGCTCTGGCGTTGGTTCTGGCTTTATGTGAATAACAAATCAGTTATTCTTAATTCAAATAGCACTAAATATAATCGTTTGTCCTATGAGTATCATTAACAAAACCTATTTTTAGCATAAGGAAAGAAATTTCTGTTAAATCTCTCCTTATCAACATTTTAGCGCATTAAACTTAAATCTGTAATCGGATAATACTCTTTTATTTGGCGTCGCTGCATGAGTCATCACTCAAGTTGTCATCGTTGATAAACATGCGGTGATGAAAGCAAAATACAATAAATAATGATTCGCGATTTCGGCATCGAGGTTATAAAATATTAAGTTGGTGTAAAATCAACAAATGTTTCGGTTTGAGATTATGCCAAGCAGATACGTAGCTATGGAGTCAAGTTACTAATCACACAAATTTATGCTAAAATAATTATTTCTTCAATAATGAGATACTTTAATTTAGTGCCAAACTGAGATTAAGATTCGGGATTTTCGGCATGTTTTTTTATGATGAGGAAAAAAATGTAATGCGCATGCGTAAAGCATACCCCTTCCCTACAAAAAACCCCTAAAAAATTGGTTGGTGGTGGCTTTGAGGTCCGGATTTTAGATCATTCCAGATATTGGATGTCCGGATCTCGGACTTTGTACTGCATATATACGAGGGCTATTTTTTTTTTGCAACCTCCGATGGGCTATAAAGAAAAAACGGGTGAATATACTAAAAAGATTTTATTACCAAAAGTAATGTACAATACAGGTTACTTCTCTACATAATCACCTTGACGATTGAGACATTTGTCATATCTGTGAACAAGCTTTGCAATACCCTCTTTATAAAATGTCCCCGCCAATGATTGGAAGTGAGTTGTGAAGGTTTCTTTCAGCTCCACGTCATTTTGGAAGCTCTTCCCGCCAAGCCATTGCTTCAGTTCAGGGAACAGATGAAAGTCACTCGGCGCTAGGTCGGGACTATATGGTGGATGTTCGAAAATGTCCCATTGAAATTGCTGATGAAGCCGTTGGGTTACACGAGCGCTGTGAGGACGGGCATTGTCGTGGATCAGAACAATTCCAGAAGTCAGCATGCCTCTTCGTTTGTTTTGAATAGCTCTCCGTAAGCGTCGCAAAGTTTCACAATATGAATCTGCATTAATTGTTGTTCCAGGCTGCATAAACTCCACAAGCAACACACCTTTTTGGTCCCAAAAAACTGTTGCCATAACCTTACGGTTGTTAAAGGTTTGTTTGAATTTTGTGGGTCTCTTTGGAGAATTTGTGTGCATTCACAGTTGTCATTGTCGTTTAGTTTCGGGTGTGTCATATTGAACCCATGTCTCATCACCTGTCACAATGGATTTCAAAAACTCTTCTCCGTCAGTATTGTAACGGTCAAGAAACTCAAACGCTGCAACCATTCGGCGAGTTTTGTGGTCGTCAGTCAACATCTCGGGGACCCAGCGAGCACAAACTTTTCTGTAGCGCAACTGTTCAGAAACGATAGAGTACAGGGAAGATCTTGAAACTTCCAGAAATTTCATCGATAATTCACTTATGATGAACCTTCGTTATTTGCTTAACCGCTTGGTCAACTCGTTGAACAATCTCGTCTGTAGCGACAGACTGGCGTCCTTGACCCCCTTCATCATGCACATCAGTTCGGTCATTTTTAAACTTTCGACACCATTCACGAACAACGCCATCACTCATAAAGCTGTTTCCATACACTTGACACATTCTTCGATGAATTTCCGCTGCACTGTTGCCTTCTACCTGCAAGAAACGAATAACAGCTCGCAACACTTGGCGGAAGATTCAATAGCGACAGCCATGTTTACGTGACTGCAACTCAACAGAAAATGGCGTGTTGAATACGCCAGTGACAAGCTTATTCACAAAGCCTACAGACCGTTTCTACTGCTGTTTGCTCCGATTGGTTAAAACTGGAAACGTAGGGTTACGGAACCTAGTGCTTGGCGACTTTTGGTTCATCGCCTTTAGAATTTGTATTTAAGCGTGGTGTACCAAAAATTGTACATAGCTCACTGGAGAATCCGCAGCTCAGTGGTAACGAGCGCGGAAAAAGTTCTCAGACTTCTAGATCGCCGGTTCTCTGCTCGTAGCTTTCACAAACTGTGCTCTACACGGATTGAATTTTATGTTTTATTTTATTGAATGACTTCGTCATTATTTGTTTGGGTTGCGGTGTTAAAAATTAAACGACTTTGTTTTCTCTATTTTTGTTAATTTTTCTTATTTTTATTTACTGGTTTGTACTCTTTGTAGTAGGTACCAGTAGCAAGATTACGATCCAAGATCCCGAAAAGCGTTTCAATAGAAATAGCGCATAATGGAATAAAATATACTTTTAGTTATACTTACTTTTCATAATTTAGGTAAAAAAGAATAGGTATCCGACGCCCTTAAATGTTTACTGAATGTTTTCATTTGGTTTATTTTTTTAATATTCCTTTATTTGTATAAATTAATGCGCTATGGAAATTTACACAACATGCTCTTTCTAACAGAAATGACGAAAAAGTGCATATGCTATCTCCATGTAAACACCTTTTTCTTGTAAAACAATTACGTACTTTTAAAAGTTTAAATTCGAATACAAATAAACTATTAATAAGATCAGTTAGTTATATAAAATATATTCTACACAATTCCTCCAAGCTTTCATTCATAAACTCAAAAAAAAAAATATCGAATGAAATAAACGCTGTTTCCGTTTGTTCAGCGTTAATTACCACGCCTACAGGGCGATAACTCGCCATTCCAAATATGACCGCCAAGCAGATGTTTCACCAATGAGAGCAGACCTTAGAGAAATGGTCTGTAGGCTTTGTGAATATGCCAGTGACAAAGCGTGTGGAGGGGGAGATGCGCAGTCGCCTACTACGCACACCAACCACCTGCCGCATACCTGGCCATCATACTGTGCGTTCGGAGGTTGAAAAAAAAACAACCTACGTACATATAGTAAAAAATGTATATTTTCAGGTTACATTTCTTATTATATATATATATATATATATGCAATACTTAATTTTACTAATGCCTTGCATGTAATGCCCCTTTTAGGTGCAAAACATCTCTCCCTTCTCAACTGCAGAGTTTCTTCTAACAGTATCATGAATTTTGTCAAGTTAGAAGAACCATCTACTTCAGGAAAAGATGTAACTGCTAATTCAACATCAATAAGTGTAGAAAATAATAAAATCAATTCTTTTCTTGTCAAATCTGAAGTTACAGATGCAGAAATATTATGGGCTAAAGTGCATCAAAAGCCACTATTCTTTTAAATCGTGCGATGATATTGGGCCGTTATTCACTAAAATGTTCCCGGATAGTTCCATTGCAAAACAGTTTTCATGTGGTGAAAAGAAATGTGCTTATATCTGTCATTTTGGTCTTGGCCCTTATTTTAAAACTTTGTTACTAAAGCATTGTAAAAATGCTGAGGTGTTTACATTACTATATGATGAGACTCTTAATCTGACAAATCAAAAGAAGCAACTAGATATTCATATGAGGTACTGGCATCACGAAAATAAGGTCAAAACTCAGTACCTTACTTCTGCATTTAAAGGGCATGCAACAAGTGAAATTATTTTATCCAAATTTTATGAATGTGTTGAAAAACTAGACTTGTCAAAACTCTTACAAATATCGATGGATGGTCCTGCAGTCAACTGGAAGTTTTTTGATTTATTGCAAGAGGACTTTACAAAGGAATATAACATTCAATGCTTGACATTAGGGACATGTGGTTTACACATTCTTAACAATGCTTTCAAGCATGGGATGTGATCTACTGGCTGGGACATTCAATCATTCTTATCCTTCTTATATTGGATTTTTAAAGATTCTTCTGCAAGACGTGAAGATTTTTTAAGTATATCTGGCTTAAAAAAGCTTCCTGTGAAGTTCTGCTTTTACCGATGGTTGCAAAATGTCCCAGCAGTTGAAAGAGCCATTGAAATATGAGATGACTTGCTACTGTACATTAAAAAAGTTGAAATGTGGAAGTTTAAAAAAAATTCATCGAAATCCTTCTCAAATATTTTGGAGGCAACTAAAGATAAAACATTTCGTATAAAATTATTTTTTTTTCCTCTCTGTCGAAAATATTATTGCCTTTCCTTGAATATTATCAAAGTGATAAACCACTTATTCACTTTTTTGCTGAAGATATCTTAAAACTTGTAAATGATTGCCTTCAGCACTTTAAAATTTGAAACTAGAATATTCAAAAATAAGAAAAGCAGAAAATCTTTATAAATTTAATTTTAATGATCCAAATTGTTATAATGATAAAAGTAAAGTTTATTTGGGATTCATTGCTGAGCAGTTAATGAATGATAAATGCCGCAAGAAGGACATTTCACAAGCTGAAAGTTTTGCATTGAAACAAGAAGTTCAACAATGTGACCAATAAATTATTCTCTTATTCGAAATGCATCTTGTATAGACCCACGATTGATGGCTAAAAGTCCAGAAAAAGCCCAGAACAAAATGAAAATAGTTCTAACAGTATTAATGCGGAATAAGCGTGTTTTACAAGATGATTGTGACGAAATTCGGCTGCAGTTTGGAGAGTTTCTAGACAAAGTAGTTAAGACAAATTTACATGAATTTTCTACTTTTGATCCTCAAAATCTTTCTCTTGACACATTTCTCACTTCTTATTTTCATGATTTTCAGTATTCAAAAGTATAGAATATAGTGAAAATGATTCTTATCTTGTCATATACACAGGCCTCTGTGGAAAGGGGCTTCTATGTAAATAAAGCAATTGAAATTGAAAATTTAAGTGACTCATCATACATTTTTCAACGCACAGTATTTGATTAAAATTCTCTGGAGGTATTCTTAATATCGAAATTAATAAAGAAATGAGATCAGCAGCAGCTTCTGCAAGGTCTAAATATATGCAGTATTTAGAAGAACAAAAATCTTTAACTAAATCTGAAAATTCAAAGAGGAAAAGAAATATTATTCAGGAAGAAATTGATTATATGAAGCAGAAGAAAAAAATTCTTCAAAGAGACATTGAAGATATTAATGAAGAAGTAGATGCTTTAGAAGGTGAAGCCGAGACCAGCAGGAACATTGATTTGTTTATCAAAGCTAATGAACTTAGAAGAATAGTTAAAGAAAAGGAACTAAACATAAATAAATTAGCTGTTAAAATATCTGAAAAAATTTCAGATTTAAAAAAAGTATAAATGTTTTGTATCTTTTATTGTATAGTTTATTATTCTAGTATCTTTCAAAAAACCAAGGAAATAAATTGTATGTTTACAAATCTGTTATTTTAATGTGCAAAATATTCTTACATTGTGATTATAATAGTAGTTGACTGTGTTTAAATAAATATCAAATAAGTTAAATAATAATCATGTAAATCTCTAAAATATCTGTGACTGTTATTAGTACAAAATGCACTTATACATGTTTTTTAAGAAATTATGTTCCTAATTTAATGTTATTTACTTCATAGCTTGTAGGGAGTTAGTTTAATTTTCAAAATTGTTTTACTTTTCAAAATTGTTTTATGTTAAGTATTAAATTGAATTTAATACTAGTGTTAAATTGAATTTAATACACACTTCTGTGAGTTTCTTAAAGTGAAATTACAAGCATAAAGTCGGTTGTATGGATAATTGCTTTTTTTTTTTTGTGTGTGTATGTTTGCTGATAGGTCCTTAATTTTTTCTTTGATGGTCCTTAAAAGTCCTGAAAAGTCCTTAATTTTCATGTAAGGAAATGTGTACGAACCCTGTTAAAGCGCCTGGGCTTTAGCTTGCATGTATCAGAAGAGTGATGGAAATGTTGGCAGTTATACTAACTGACTGCGGACTAGCAGGGTTTATATAGCTTTCGGCTTGTGTTCGAGAACTTTCTGGGTTAAACCGGTAAGAATTCGTTCCAGAAGATTCTCCATCCGTCCATGGCATATCGCCAATTTCGTCGCCAAATGACCGATTTCTCGCCAAATGTGGCAACCATCCCTTCCCTCGCCATTTTATGGCAACACTAAAACTGCTTTGCGGGGAAGCCATCTTACCGCGCCTGTACATTTCGTAACAATATCAATAAGCAGAAAACTGTGGATTGATGCATTAAAAACAATTTACTGGGGAGTAAAAATATAACCAATTTTCAACAAAAGTAATAAATTAGAGAGAAAAATTAATATATATATATATATATATAACTGTAGGTTAAATCACAAAACATATCATCTTGCAAATTCAATTAAAACCATGAAAAATTAAAAAGATTTTTAGTCAGAATTTAAAGTAGTTTTTTAAATTCGTATTTTCTAAACCTCATTTACTTTAAAAACATAAAACTTTGTAAAGAAAAATCCTTAATTGCGAAATATATATATAATATTATAAGCAAAGTTGTAAGTACAATACTAAAAAGACCAATTTTGGTCAAAATTTTTTGCGCAATATGCTGCAAAATTAAGGAAATGAGAAGAGAAATTGTAGTTAGCTCGCCAAAAAGTTACCAAAAGCTGTGGATCCAAGAAAAAGTTCAACACAGTTAAAAAAAAATGACATTGAATGAGGTGAAATATTAGGCTACATGCGAAATAAAATGTAAATTATAAAACACAGTAAAAAACCAATTGGTGGAACAAGTTAAAAACATATAAAAATTAAAAAGCGGAAAATGGTAAATTGGCTCAATTCGAGGTCCACCCTGGCTTTTCAAGGGAAATTTCTGGGTGAACATCGAACCAAGCTAACTCCATTACGCGTAATATACATATAACTTTATTATAAATATATTACATATGCAGTGAAAGAAATTACAGTACATTTTCCTATTTATACCCATTTTAAATCCATCCCACAAACAGCCGAGCAGTAAAATCGCTGAACGCTGGTAGTTGGGTTCGAGGTTCGAAACACGAGAACGGGCTGGCTACATGGGCATTATTACCAATACATCTGTCATTAGCAACATTTCTCTGGTAACTTCCAGAAGCATAAAAGTTTAAGGCACACAAAACCTGTTTAAAATTAATAAATAACTATATATCAATATTCGTTCTTTGTGAAAAATTATTTCTAAATTTTTTTACTGTATATCATTACTGATAGTTTTTGAGCAGCTTAATGCGCGAAAATACTAGGCACTATTATATTTTTTTATACAGTGAAAGAAATTGAAGTACATATTCCTATTTACACCTTTTTAAAATCGATCTCACTAGCGGCTGAGCGGTAAAATCGCTGAACACTGGTTTTTCGGACCGAGGTGTGAATCTCGCTAACGGATTGGCTGCATGGGCGTTTTCGTAGTTTTCCCCATGTGTACGTGTATACGAGCCAGTTTTTCTGAGAGAGTCCTCCACGAAAGTAACTCTCACCATTGGCAGATAGCCCTCGAGGCTTTGCCGTAATCACATATAACCAAAACCTAACACCTTTTAAATCTGAATAAAAAATATACAAACCTGATGTAATATCTAATAACTGAATCATGCATTAAAATATTTACAAAAATTTAACTGAAAATTATACAGGAATTTAATTTGAATTATGCAGGAGATTCTAAAAACTACTGGAAATTGACATTCATATCAGTACAATTAAAACTACTTAAATAAATTTTTAACTCAATATGAATGTTGAATTCAGGATGTGCATAATTTGAGTCTATACTGCATATTCTTTAATGCATTTGTTAATGTATTACATTTTTATACACTACAAATAAAAATAAAAATAAGGGGAGCATTATAATTTAAAACATGAAATTTCAAAATTTATAAATTACTCATCAAAACATGAAATTAAGTACATTAATATAGACATTAGATTATAAAAATTAAAATTTTAAATTAAAAGTATGCAGTTGTTCTTTATATGTGAAAAAGGAAAACGCCAAATATATTAATTTCACTAGAATTAAATTAAGGAATTGCTTATCTGCTAGATCAAGAGTCAGAGGCCTATATCATGATGATATAAAAAAAGTGAATTATTCCTTATCTTTAATTCAGGAGTTATTGCTGTCTTTGATGTGGATGCTCCGGTAAAATATGGTCTTAATTTAATGATAAGAGTTTGATAAGTCGAAATTATCCAATAAAAGTAGAATCGTCAGCATCAAATCAGCGAAACACTCGATTCAACGAACAGTTTTTCGCAAATCTTAAGAAATTTAAATATCCATTACATAACACTTCCAAAAACTATCCGTGTCATCCGCCATCTTCAGTATAGCTCTAAAACGACAGTCACAAAGTTAAACGGCAGCTACACAGCTGACGTAAAAATTTCCGATGCGTCGATCTGTGTAATAATCGAGATAAGGCTCCTCTAAACCTTATATATAGGAGCCTTAAATCGAGACTATGGGCCCTAGTCTGGACACCGTCGAGATAGAAGAACGGGTCGCTTTTTGTGATCTACTCGACAGAGAGCGAGTCTGGTGTCATCGTCTCGATCATTACAGAGATCGACGCGTCGGAAATTTTTCCGTCAGCTGGACAGCTGCCGTTTAAGTTTTTGACTCGTTTTAGAGCTAAACTGAGGACGGCGTAGGTCACGGATTGTTTTTGAAAGTGTACGTAATAGATATTTTAATTTCTTAAGATAAAAATTAGATAGAATAGATTTTTTAATTTCTTTCTTATTCTTTTTAATTTGTAAAAAACTCGAGTATTTCGCTATAGAAATAACGCATTTGATGCTGACGATTCTACATTATCAATGCCTTAATTAAATTTTAGTGAAAGTAATATATTTGGTGTTTTCCTATTTCACATATAAAGAAGGGGTGCATACTTTTAATTTAAAATTGTAATTTTTAAACTAATGTATATATCAATGTACTTAATTTCATGTTTTGATGAGTAATTTATAAATTTTGAAATTTTATATTTTAAATCATAATGTATTTCTCTCTACTTTTATTTGAATTTCTAGTGTATAAAAATGTAATACATTAGACATGCATTAAAGAATATGCAGTATATAATTCAAACTATGCACATCCTAAATTCGACATTTACATTAAATTGTTTTGAGTTAAAAAATTTATTTAAGTAGTTTTAACTGTACCGATATCAATGCCAATTTCCAATAGTTTCTAGAATCTCATGTATAAAACAAGTTAAATTCCTGTATAATTTTCGGTTAAATTCTTGTCAATATTATAATGCAAGATTTATAATTAGTTATCAGATTTTTAAATGTGGTCTAGTTTTAGATATTACATCAGTTTTGTGTATATTTATTCAGATAAAAAAGTGCTTAGTTTTGGTTTTATGTAATTACGGCAAAGCCTCGAGGGCTATCTGCCTAAAGTGAGGGTTGCCTTCGTGGAGGAAATTCTAAGGAAAACTAGCTCGTATACACGTAAAACATGGGGGAAACGACGAAAACGTCCATGCAACCAGCCCGTTCGCGGGATTCCAACCTTGGACAGAACTTGTAGTGTTCAGCGATTTTACCGGCCGCTCATGGGATCGATTTAAAAAGGGTATAAATATATATGTACTGCAATTTCTTTCACTGTATCTTTAATATATATATATTTAAAACAGATTTTCTGTGCTTTAAACTTCTATGCTTCTGGAAGTTACCAATAATATATCTGTCATTACCAATGATGCCCATGCGTCCAGCCCGTTCGCGGGATTCGAACCTCGGACCGCACTACCAGTGTTCGGAGATTTTACCGCTCGGCCACTAGTGGGATCGACTTAAAAAGGGCTTAAATAGGAATATGTACTGCAATTTACTTTCACTGCATATATTAATATATTTATAATACATTTATGTATACATATAGTTATTTATTTAAAACAGGTTTTGTATGCCTTAATTTTTTGTGCTTTTGGAAATTACGAGAAATATGTTGGTAATGACAGATATATTGGTTATCAGAGATATGATGGTAATGCAACAAACCCGTTCGCAGTATTTGGACCTCAGACCGAAGTACCAGTGTTCAGCGAATTTACCACACGGTCACTGGTGGAATCGATTTAAAAAGGGTATAAATAGGAATATGTATTGCAATTTTCTTTCACTGTATATGTTAAAATATATATATGTGTGTGTGTGCAAGATAATGTTTTATGATTTAACCAATAGTTATTTAATTTTTTTTTTATTTTTCTTCCTATTACTTTTGTTAAAAGTTTGTTATATTTTTACTCACTGCTTATTGGTATCTACGATACATAGTATATTTGTAGCTACGTGATAGGTATAATTCATGAATAAATAAAATTATTGATATAATCATGGGTTGCTAAAAATTAAATTTTTTTTATTCAAATTCATTAGGAATATTAAACACGCGTACGCGGTGCTATATTTCAATGATTTGACTATTTGTTGCATAACCTTTTCAGACAAAATAATGTATTTTAATCATAAAATTCCTGTTAACAAATAGTTTACAAACATGTAACCTTTTAGAAAATTTTCATTTTGCAAAAGATCATACGTAAAATTATGTTTACGTTTCTTCACATACCTGAAGTTTTGAAAAGGCCATTTCTTTCTGCATTTAAAATATCCATTAACGTTCCCCATTTCTTTTTCCATACTCTTTACTAAATCCAGCAGCGTATTTTTTCGAAAATTTTCACCATTTACTCGAACTCGATTTTTTTTTCTACCGCCATCCTCAATAATAAGCACGTGCGAAACAACCCCTTTGACAACAAACTACCCTCTTCCCCTGAGCCTGGAGCAATGTAGAGGTGAGATAGACTGGTTGCTATGCAATAAACATCACTTCCGCACGGAATTTCCACTTCACTTTCCGCCGACGGAATTTGAAGGGGCCAGACTCGCTCTCCCTTCTGCTCTCGAGTGGAAAGAGAATCCCGACTGGTTTTCCGATATCGATCTCGACCGGTGTCTAGACTAGACCCCTATGACACGAGACTCGCTCTTTGTCGAGTAGATCGCAAAAACGACCCATTCTTCCATCTCAACGGTGTCCAGACTAGGGTTGTATGAGACTAGAAGGTGTCCAGGCGAGAAGTTGCATAAGAACGAGTGTACATAATATCTTACTAGTTAAAGTTCACAATTAAATAATTTGAGTTGAACATAGAATGCAATATAGTACGTTGAGTAGTAATAATGTGAATGACGTAAAGCACTGAAATTTTAAAATTCTTGAATAATTAAAATTCATGGCGAAATTCGTGTAAATGCTGATTAAATTTGTAACTGAGAGAATTTCAGGTCGAGTCTTGAGCACATGTAGGTTAAATTGGAGAATTCCTACTGTGAGAGGCAGACGCAGCAGACAAATATAGATCCCCGACCTAGGTCCGACTTGCGGGCCCATGCGGAGTTTGGATATCCTATGGTTCAGGAGACCTCATCCTCGCAAGCGCAAACCCCGCAAGGCTTTATACAAAACATTGGGAAGAACAAATCGTAGATATGAATTGAACTTAGTCAGTTTGCCTCCGGGCACCACTTCATCACCTATACGTCGTAAAGTTAGCTCTGACCACCACTCTGTCAATCCCCGTCACGAGAACTGAATGGCGTCAAACCAAGGCCAACTATATATCTAGTTGGCCTTGGTCAACCCCCCCGGGGACTTGGTCGACGATCTCCAATATAGCTCCACCACAACCGAAGGAACAGACACGACAGTACTAGTACGGTCCCTGCCAAGCCTGAACCTACCTGAGTACAATACAATACAATACAATACTAGGGTTCTAGTCCTGTGAAGTCAAATTATATACCCCCGTGGTTGAGACTGCCTAGGTACAGATCCTAACCAGTACTTCCCAAGAATTCTGAGTCAATCCCCGGGGGGGGGACTGTGAGAGGCAGTTGACATACAAATATTTATAACATAATAATGAAAATAAGCATGATAAGAATAACATAAAATTTATTAGCAGAGTGCATAGCCTGCTCTACCAGGCACAAAATCCATATCTTTGTAAGTATTCATATATATATATATATATATATATAATATAACAGTTTTTTAAAAAATTAAGAGCACATTCATCCGTTTGATTTCAGCGGGATTCGAACCCTTGAAGTCCGCAGCTTGACGCGCTGACCACTATACTGTGTACTGCTGAGCACAAGTCGGAAATTTAGTTTTAAGCAGAGTCCACATAAAGTAGCCACAAATCAAAATTATATTCAAAAACTTGCCAGAAATTTCTTCTATTCCGTTCTCACTTATCCTAGGAATTGCATCGAATGTCTTAGATGTTCTCAATTTCCCAGAGAAAAACACAAATATCCATCTGAGGTTCTCCATCCTTAACATTTTTTACTCATGCTAGACTCTTCAGTTCACTGATTTGGACCTTCCACCAGAAATTTACTTTATTCGTCGATTGATGGCGGCCACTTTCGTCTCATTGTGTCCATACTACTATTTTTTTTTTTTTTTTTACCGGTGGTTTTCACCAGATGTAGAGTAAAAAGGAGCAATGCTTTCTGGAACTCTAATTCACTATATTTTCTTACTAGTGGAGGAAACTACAATGTACTTCTTAAAAATTATTTGGCTATTGGACATGGAAGTCTTAAAAGATTGTTGTCCAAGATCATTTCACTAAGTTTTTTTATGTGTTTTGAGTACTAATAAGTTTTTAATTGCAGTCTTTCATTATTTTCTCTAAATAACATTTGAACTTTTGAATATGACAAATTTTTCATACTTTGCCTAAGGAACATTTGTCGTTCTGTAGAATGCTTAGCTATTATATACGGTAAGGTTCCTCTAGAGCCTTAATATACGGTGCCTCGATAAAGGATATAATAATTCTCATATTTCATACTTTGCCTAAAAATGCCCGGCCTATGTATTCTATAGAATGCCAGCGTTTCATATATTGCCATTAACATACATATAATGACTGCTATCAGTTTTAAAACTTTAGTGATTAGCTGAGCTATTTTTAGCAAAAATTGGAATTTTCTCTATAATATTTTCGAATTCTGAAAATAATAATGAAAATATTTTGAAGAGTATTAAAAACAATTGAAGCAATATAAAAAATATTTGAATTTTAATTCTTCCCCCTTTTTTTTACTGTAAAATTAAATCTAGCGTCTTTAACAATCTGGCAGTAACGTAATTGTTCGGTTGGAGTTTGAACAATTATGTACAGCCAAACGCCAAATGTTTACGGAAAAGTGTACTTTGCTGTGATTGGTTGGAGGGTTATCTTTTTCACGCCAAACTGGATCTGGCGCCAAATACGTAAATCTAGTAAAAATAGAAATCGTATTCCGCCATTTTCGTCGGTGAGTGTTTTTTCTGCACGTGCTAATTCTTAATTTGATTTTGTTATTTGTATTATTTTTATTATGTCTTTGTCTAAGCAAACAGGAAAAATGAAAATACTTATAATCGGAGATTCGATGATAAAATATTTAAAAGAATATTTATTGCTGAATTTACTGGATTATGAAGTTCATTTTCATTGTTTTCCGGGTGCTACGATTGAAAGGTTGACACGCAAGATAACCTTGATAGACAATCAATTTGAGTTAGTTTTGGTTCACGTTGGTACCAATAACTCTTGTGACACTTTGGATGATATTCATCATAAATATGATTGTCTGTATAATGTTATTGAGCGTTTAAACCCGAAGATCATTCTCTTTTCAGGTGTCCTCCCGCGTGAACGAAATTTATTCGAGAATGGTTTCAACCCGTACAGTTTAAAGAAGCTGAACAGAAAATTAGCTCGGATAAACACTAATCTTTTCGAAGCATTCAAAGGCCGAGAAGCTTTTTCTTTTTGCAGATCTGGTGAGTACTATTGGAGTACTTGTCTGTCAAGAGACGGATTGCATCTGAACCGTAAGGGTAATGCTAAGCTTGGGAGAATTTTTGTGAAGGACATAAAGAGCGTTTTGAGTGTGAAATCCCTTCCAAAGGTAAGTGCTACATCTTTTTCCTCTGTATCTGCTATTGAGTTTCCAGCTTTATCCACTGTTTCAGGAAAACATCCTTCTGTACCTATCACGATTTTGGATAATTATCCTCGTGCTTCTGTCATTTCAGATATTTCAAGTACTCACTCTAAACCTCTTTATTCAAGTGTTTTGAAACGGGTTTCTTCTGTTTGCAGCACTTTGGATAGTCATCCTGATACTTTAGGCTTATCAGATTCTAGTGTTTCAGTTTTGTGTGCTCCTTCAAGTGTTCCTTCGAAACCACTTTATTCAAGTGTTTTGAAACTTTCGCATGTCTGTACTACATTGGATAGTCGCCCTAATGCTTTAGCATTACCAGGTGTTTTGACTGATTTGGATAACCATCCCAGTATTTCAGTATTGTTGGATTCTCCTGATGTTCTTTCTAAACCTCTTTATTCAGATGTTTTAAAATATGGTTCTACCAACACGTCTTTGGATAATCATCCCAGTGGTTTCTTGTTATCGGATTTTCCAGTTCTTGAGCCTATAGCCGACAGTGTTTCGAGTATTCTTGACATCACTGCACCAGTTTCTCAGAATTCCAGTACTCCATCTGTTTCTCATTTTTCTGCTAATCCAAGTGTATCTGTTTCTCAGCTTTCTGGTTCTTTGTATCCTGTTACAGTTGCTTCTGAGCTTGCAATTAATTCCATTTCATCTGCTTTATCAGATTTTCCATTTCTTGAAAGTGCTGTTAACATTGGTCCAAATAATGTTGATGCCATTGCATCTGTTCCTCAGTTTTCTGTTGCTTCTGTGCTCAATTCTGAATCTTCTGCTTTTCAGGTTCTCACCTATTCTAGTTCTCCTGTTTCAGACTCGGCTTCTTTCATCTCATCAGATCTTACAGTTGTTGATCTTCGATCTCTCGGCTGGTTTTCAACCATTTCATCGATTTCACTTTTTGAAGATGATAATGAATGTTCAAACTTTAAGTTTGGGGGTGCTAAGAGTCCAAATAAATCTGAAAATAATAATAAAATTGAACTCGTGAGTAATTATGATAAAAAAAATTGTGCTTCTAATGGAAAATCTAAGATTTGCCCTAAATGTAAGAAACCTTTTTCTTCTAAACAGTCCTTATCTAATCATAAACGTAACTGTAAAGGTATTATAGAAATGAAATATCCCAGAGTGTGTGAAGTTTGCATGAAGTCGTACTCCACTAGACAATCATTTTCCAATCATAAAAAATGTTGCAAAGCACCATCAGCTGAATGTATTCCAAAGGCATATATTTGTGACCGGTGTGAGAGAGATTGTAAAAGCCGCAGTAACCTTTTTCATCATAAAAAGATCTGTAGTATTAAAAATCCTACATCTAATAATTCTAAGCCATGTGTTATTCCTGATTGTAAGGAAATATTTTGTTCTGATAATGAATGTAATAAACATTTGGCTGAATATCATGATTATGAGATGGCTATGCAAGAACTTACATTTTCATCAATAGGAGAATTTCATTTCTGGTTAGAATCGCATAGTAAGCAGACATTCAGTTCTTATAAAAAGTCTGCTGGAAGTAGATGTAGGAATGATAAAACTTTTCATTATTACTGTTGTCAATTTAATGTAATGCTTAAAAAGAAAGTTCCTGTTTCCAGTAGAAAAAATCTAAAAGATACTTTACCTTCCAACTTTAAGTGTCCGTCAAAAATTTTAGTTTGTGAAGAATCGCACCTTGTCACAGCCATATTTTATTCGAATCATAATCATGAATTGTCTTTTGAAAATAGCAAGTTCCACCAACTTAGTCAGAGTTGCCGTAACAAAATTAAAGCTTATGCACAGTTAGGTGTATCCACGGATCAAATTCAAGAATTTATCAGAGATGGAAGTGGACTGCGGGATAATAGGGAGGGCATATATGATAAACGAAGCAACTTACATTGAAGGAAATGTTTAATAAAGTAAACAAATAAATATTAAGCTTTTTCTTTTTGTAAATTTTGATACCCTTTAGATCATAATTGTTCTTTATTTCATAAATTACGGTTTCATATTTTTAATTTTGTAATTTCTGCATGACATCTTACCAGATTTAAACTGATGATCTATAATCCGGAAAAATCGATAATCCGGAATCGCCGAAGTCCCGACGAGTCCGGATTAACGACTTTTGACTGTAGTACTAAAGAAAAACATGCTACAGTTTTCTTATTTTTTTAGTTACGTGCTTATTTAACTCTACCTTATATGTTGTGGTATTTCAATTCCTAGCTTTTTAATCTTTTTTTTTTTTTTTTTTTCTCGTTTTCAATCTTAGAACTTTGTATTTATCAAGTAATAAAACAGAAGCTGCTTCCAGTATCATCTGTATTCAGGCTTACAGTACTGGATATTAAGATCCTTCAAGATTCAGTGTTATTCAAGTTTGGCATGTTTGATAGTGAATACAAGTAAAATATGTTACGAATAAGAAATATTTGAATTTCAGTTATACTTGATACTCAAGTCATAAAAATGTTATGTATTCCTTGTTAGTTGAAATCATATTTTAGGATATTATGAGTTAAATTTCGTAAACGATATACTTAAAAAGAAAAACCTTTGAAAATTTGTCCTTAGGTGATAAAACAATATTAAAATATAGCATATAAGCATAAAATTAGAATTCAATAGCCAAGCCAGAATTTAAATTACTAATGTTTAAAATGCTAAATTTAAATTACTAAAGTTTAAAATAGTGTGAAAAAAGTCTCATGTTATTTCGAGCTTCCCAATTATGTTTAAGTAGAGAATTCTTTGTTAGAGCAGGACAAAGAAGAAAGTGATCACTATCCATAAAGCCAGAATGGCAGAGATAATCAAGACTATTAAAAATTCCAGTCTTACTCATGTGGACAGCCCAGCAATGATATTCCACTGCTAATCAAAACACAACTATTGTATCTTCACAAGGGCACCAGTCTAGTAAATCATCAAAATCCTTGAGTTTTTCCCTCAATGTAAATTAAACAAAACCCTGCTGAATTTTAAGCTTCGTGGCTCAAAGTTTATCTGAGACATCTATGAAAGTCTAAGAATGTTGTTGAAACTTGAGTTGGAAATTTGTATCTCATGAGACATGCACAGTTGTCCAGTTCAGTATAAAAGTAACTCTTAGGGTTGTTTTTTTCAATGCCAGTCAAGGCGAAGAATCTGATTTTGCATTTGTTCCAATTTCTTCTTCAAATCCTCAAAGGCAGTTATTAATTGAGTGCTGGAATATTTCATAACAGTAAGTAGGTTTATAAGTTGTAAATAAAGTGGAAGTTGCATATCCCCACCTTACTCCTGTTGTTTAATTACATTGAAAAAATTATTTATCCTTAACGTTAGTTCCTCCACCCATTAATTCCAAGACCAATTCCTATTTAAGACAATTACCATGTAGTTAAAAGTTTAGAAACAATTATTTCAATGATAATTCCTCCAATCCATTAATTCCAAGACAAATTTCTATTTAAGACAATTCCCATTTAGTTAAAAGTTTAGTATTAAGGCACATGGATATTATTATATAAAACTCCAAGTCAAAAGGCTTGTGACACAATACAAAAGTTATACAGGCAGGCTTTTCTGTTTCTATGCATGTTATTTAATTGGCACCAAGTACTCAAGTCTTCATGACATCATTTAATTAACTATTTCTGTGTACCTTTTTTGAGGATGGAAGACCATGTCACCAAATTTTCAGCATACATCAATACATTTACATCCCTATCTACTAACATAAATATAAGGTTGTTGACATGTATATTACAAAGAAACAGCTGAACATAGTATCCTAGGGAAGACGGGACTGAAGTTGCTTGTGATGAGATATGAGTAAAGTGTAATGCAATATGTTGTGTTATTCATAACACAGTGCATTTATTATAAGACAGATCATTTAAAAAAATCATTATTTGAGTTTTGCATTTCTATTTTTTATTTTATTTTCTATTACTTGATTCTCCCTTTAAAACAACTGTAATAATAGAGATACAAGACTGAAATAATGATTTTGTTTCTTACCTGCTTTAAAATGAACACACTGTATGTCAGTGTTAGACTAATATCAAATTATATGGAATTAGAAGCATATCTTCTGTCCTTCATTTCTTTCCAAATTCATTACCAAACATCATTTCATCATGTGGTGGAATATGCGAATTAAACTGTTGGTCATACAGGTATAATTCCACTGCGCCAATGCTGCAGCCATTCAAATTTTGATAGAGAACACCCCTGGGGATACATCTGAGTGTCTTCCATTCCTTCTTTCCAACAAGCTACTCTAATAATTTTGTGGTTCAAATGTTCGTTAAGTTCATAAAAACGTTATTGATGCTTCTTCTAGCTTTTCCACCAAAATTTGCATTAGTGTTATCCTCACAATAGGCAATGATTTTATAGTTCAAATTATTATTTTTTAAAGTAGTACTTATTGAATCAAAAATTATTTCTGAAGTTTCACCCGGCAGTGAAATAAAATCTAATATTCTAATTTTAATTTCTGTTTCTAGATCAAAAAGTTTAACAATTGTGGAAAATAATTTTAAATTTTTGTCGTTGGAAGCATCATAATATATGGATATAAATGTGCATTTAAAATCTAGTTGTTTCTGCAATTGTGAAAACGAATATAGTGAAAAAACATTACAAATAATTGCTTCAGTTTTTGTCATTGCTTCTGCAAATTTTTTGTCGTACAATGTTTTGATCATTTATGATGTACAATCAATTGATTTGAAACTTTGATTGTGGTTTATAGTGTGGAAAGCAAATAGCCCTTGAGCTAATGCTAGCTGTTCCTCCATTAACAATAGATATTCCTTGACGAGACGTAACGACAATGATCGAACACCACCGAGTAAATCTAACTCGTTACATCGCCTATTTTAGTGTACTCTGCATACATTTTATGTGTTTTTTTTATTTATGTATTTTTTATTCCTTTATATTTACTATAATAATTAATAAATAATAGGTAATATATTTTAACAGTACATTTAAAATAAGAAATGCAGATGTTTTCTAAAAAAGCAGGACATTTTTAAAAATCTGTGGGGCACGGGATAGTCCTCCAAAAAGCAGGACTGTCCCACCAAAATCAGGATGTGTTATCCTAGTAATTTTGACATTAGTAATAATGAGAGCAATAATTGCATTGCTTTAGCATTTTTCTCTTCATAAAAGAAATTGAGTAATGTACTTCAACATTGATGTGATAAGATAGAATCCTTCTGTAAGTGATGCCAAAGAACTGAAAGATCTGCTAGAGAAAGGGGATAATTATTTTATTTTAGAAAATATTCACCAAATCATTGCATCAGGGACTTGAACAATGGAGATCATAATTAATTAATCATAGTGAAGAAAAAGACCATGCATTTTGCTTCTGTTTTAGCTGTTTTTCAGTAATAAAAAATCACCCTCTCATGATGCATATAAGGACTTGGAGCATTTACATCTGCCTCTGAAAAGAAATAAAAGACGTCTAAAAACCACCTGAAACCTCATGAGAGCTGGCACTGGAATCTGTGCGGTCACACCAGATGACATTATTTAAAAATAGGGGCCCACCAGCGGCCGAGCGGTAAAGTCGCTGAACACTGGTAGTTCAGTCCAAGGTTCGAATCCCGCAAATGGGTTGGCTGCATGGCCGTTTTCGTGGTTTTACCCATGTGTAACGTGTATACGAGCCAGTTTCCCTTAGAAAGTCCTCTAGAAAGGCATCCCTCCCCTTAGGCAGATAGCCCTCAAGGCTTTGCCATAGTTAAATAACCTAACCTAACATTTAGAAAAAGTTGAGATTATAACAAGTGGAAAAAAAATCTAGTGTTGAAAAGGCCTAATCGTGAATCCCATAAGAAATGATTCACTTGTATTCTAAAATAAGAGACAGTAGATTCGATGCAATAAAATTATTAAATGTAGGCTTTAGTGTACAAAAGCATAGCAAAACATGTAATGGCCACTTCTCAAAGTTCAGCTGAACTTTTATATCCAAATTGTTACTGAAAATATCTAAAAGACTACTTTAAATTATTTCAGAAAAAAAATTAAAGTAAGTTGGTTTATTTTATTTCTGGGACTAAATAAAAGAAAATAATTTATGCAGAAAAGCATTAAAATATAATGATTTATTTTGTTTCTGAGAAGATAAAACAGAAGAAAAGTTATGCAGTCAGGAATGCTAAGTAATGCGACATATTTTTAGATAATAGTCATTAAATGATATAAGCAAAATACATTATAAGGTTTCTTAATGTGGATGAAGGTATGTTCCATGTATAAAAATTTCACATATGAAAATATATTCTGAAAATTCAATTTAAACTGAATATTTATATTAACAAACATTTATCAGATGCAAATATTCTTGTTCCAAACATGTGTGCTCAAAGTCATGACAATAGATACCACATGAAAAGAATACATTTAGGAGTTCCATAAATAATGCATTTAGGAGTTCCATAAATAATGCATTAGGGATTTGAAGCACAGAGCTGATTTTTATATTATTTCTTTACGTTCTCTGAATCATAAGAACTGATTGAATTGGAAATAATGCCTCAACGTTTTCTGGCGAAAGGTCTAGAAATTATGTGTTTTTATAATTATAAATATCAATACATATTTTTGAGGTTTCACTGAGGAATTTTTAAAACATATATTGTAATGCTGACTCTAACTAAGTAGAGCATTACGTAGATATTTTTTTTGCCTTAAGCAGAGGCATACCCCTATGTTTATTGAAATTAATGATATTTATACGCTTTCGTATTCATTGAAGATAAATATTTCAAATCACAACATTCTAACACTTATAATATGTTCAATCATAGCTTTATATATACAGAAAAATTGTTACATTAATGATCTATATTTATAAACTGAGAAATGTTTAAAAAATAGCAAATATCAATGAAACAGAATAGATAGCAATGTAAAAAATGCTGTACTAATTATGTAATTTTATATACAGTCAAAAGTCGTTAATTCGGACACCCATAATCCGGACCTCAAATCTACAAACTTTCTGCGCATGCGTCGCTTTGACGCATGCGCGTAAGACCTTTACGGCTGCGAATATGCGTGTGCGCATGCGCATAATACGTTTACGCAAGCGCGTTTAATGTATAACGGACGGTATAAGCTAAGCTGAAATTATATAATTCAGGTAATGTTGCAGATTGCGTTGTTCCTTAATCTTCGAATTGAATCCGGCTTATTATTTTTTGCAGACTGTTACAGCAATTTTATAAAAGTAAGCTTAAACTTTCGATTATGTCAAATAGAATTTCTGATATATATTTACTAATATGTAAAGGATCTACAAAGCGAAAGTAGGTTTCGAAGTCCATTAAACCAAAAGTGGAATTGCTGCAAAAAATGGATAAAGGCATATCCTTTGATTATCTAATCATTCCGAAATATGTTTATCAATTTCACGCTGCTCTGCGAAGGAAGGGAAACGACACGGCGCGCAATGAATTGGAAGTTGATCTGTCAGCACTATCCTTATCTTCAGGGCAGATGTTTTTATTTTATTTGTCTTATAATTCCTTACTAAATGTAGTATTTTATCTCGATGTACTTCGTCTTTGATATGATTTAAATCAAATTCCTCCTCATTATAATTCGCTTCCGATAGTGAAGAAAGTGACACAGAGGTTATTGAAAACAAAAAAATTTCGATTGACAAATTAGTCGGTATTCTCGACACAGCAATTACGGGACTTGAACAGCGGAACTTTGTAACTGAACAAGAAGTTATGTCTGTTTATAGAATTAAAGAGAAAGTATTATCACATAAACTGAAGCAACTTAAACAACTTACATTGAAAGAAATGTTTAATAAAGTAAACAAATAAATATTAAGCTTTTTTTTTTTTTTTTGTAAATATTGATACCCTTTAGATCATAATTGTTCTTTATTTCATAAATTACGGTTTCATATTTTTAATTTTATAACTTCTGCATGCCATCTTACCAGATTTAAACTGATGATCTATAATCTGGAAAAATCGATAATCCGGAATCGCCGAAGTCCCGACGAGTCCGGATTAAAGACTTTTGACTGTATATAATTTAATTCTCCTTACCTTTATAGAACGAAATCATCAATATTTTTTCCAGAAGGAATTTGATAGCTTAATTCATATTCTATACAGAGAATAGATGAAGATGTTTCATAATTTTTTATTATTTTAAGATTATAGAAGCTTCTCTTACCATCAGCAACAGTAACTGGGAATATTAGCCTTATTTCAGCTGCAAATTTCATTATGATTGAACTAGGCTGTAATTAGAGAATTATCTTCAAAAGATTTAAAGCAGTCTTACTGTTCAAATAACTGGTTTTTAAAGCTAGAAAGTTGTGATGAAATTTTTATTTGTATATCATTTAGGTATTTAAATGCTAAATTATAAGCTTCTTCATTTGGATAGCTTAAATTTTATTAATGTTAATTTTTCACTGATTAGAAAATGAAAGTCAAAAGAAAACTCGTTAAATTTACATATCTCAGTTTTTTTTTTTTGTTGTTGTTGTAAGATTAAAACGTATATTACTTCTTTCATTTCTACTACGAGAATTCCCCCCCCCTACAAAATTAGTTCTTTTATCAATTTATTACATTTTCACCTTCTCTTCAGATTAGGTTACTTATATTTAAAGCTAAATATCAAATTTCTAAAAAATGTTTTCAGAAATAATTTTATGTCTTCATTCTAATCAATAACAATCCCTCTTTTTTATATTTATATAAATAATTCAATTCAGTTGTAGATTGTCAGGATTTCTTTGATATGGGAGATGTGAAAAATTAGCAATGCCTTCGCCGGGACTCGAACCTAGACCTCTCGAATACGCACCGAGTGGACTACCATTACACCACGAAAGCATGCAGAAAGGAGGGGTTACCTTAGGGAACCCAATCGCCAAATCCTGATCGAAGAATCATCATCCACCATCTTTTAGGTCGGGGCCACTGTAGAGTCATTAGGTTATTTTCGAGCAAGAGGATATGGGAAATGAGAAATACCCTCGTCAGGACTCGAACCTCGTCCTTTCGAATACGAAACGAGTGTGCTAACCGTTACATCACGAAGGCATGCTGAAAGGAGGGAGAATAACAAAGCAAAATAAAGGAAATTTTCTCCTGGGAAATTCGAAATGAAATTTAGAATGCCAAAGTGGGCTATTGTGGTAATAATTGGCAATTAAGAAAGCATTTTTAGATTTGAATATAAGCTACCAGATTATAAATAAAGGTACAGCAGTGTAAATAAAAACTAAATAGTAGAGTAAAGCAGAAGAATTATTGCTGATTCCATGGACAGATCCCGACTTTTTAAGGGGAATCATAATAACATACATATATATTAGGTTTTAACGAAACTTTCCCGCCACCGCAAATATCGTCTTCGCAAACATAATACGCTGGCGTGTTTAATCATATTTTGTCAAATGGTTTTTGGCATTTGAAAAAAAAAAAAAAAAAAAAAAAAAGAGAGATTTGTTTTAGAACACTCATAGAGATATTAGGTATTTTTTGGAAGCAGAACAAAGGAAAAATTAGCAAACACCTTGGCCGGGAATCGAACTACAGACCTCTAGAATACTCGCCGAGTGTGCTGACCACTACACTACGAAGACAGGAGAAATTCTTTATATACTCTCCCTTTTAAAGGTCGTCTGGGGTTTTAGGGGACCCAATCGCCAAATCTTGGGTGTGGAGAATCATCATCAACCACCTTTTTAGTTCGGGCACCACTGTAGAGATATTAGATATGTTTTGGGAGCAAGAGAAGTTAAAAATGAGCAACACCTTCGCCGGTAATCGAACCACGGACCTATGGAATACGCGCCGAGCGTGCTGACCACTAAACTGCGAATGCATGCTAACAAGGCGGGAGAACTAGCTTATACACTGTGTTGTGAAATTTGTAAAAAATTATCGTTAGTATTAAGTACAAGGTGTCTGAAATAGAACTATCACGCTACCAGATTAGAACCATCATTTACTTCCAATTCTGTTTCAAAAAATCAGCTACAAAATGTCACCAAATCATGTGCTACAGCTTTAGGTACTAATGTCGTAACATATGACACTGTGAAGGTTTGGAACCGAAAGTTCAAAAACAAGGACTGGGCTCAAAAGCAGAGTGCTCTGGCAGGCCTACTGACGTTGATGAGGCCCGCTTGCGAGAACTTGTAGAAGAAAATCAGTATAGAACTCATCGAGAGCTTACTAAGGAGTTAGACGTTAGTCCCATATCCATTAGCCGCGCTATACGTCGCATAAACTTGACGTATAAGTTCAATCGCTGGGTGCCACATGAACTGTCTAAAAAAGATAAGGATATACGTGTTCGGGCCTGCACTAATCTGCTCGAATATCAACGCAAGGACAAAATTCTGGACCGGATCGTCACTTGTGATGAAAAGTGGATTTACTTCAATAACACAGGCCGAAAAGAGGGTTGTTCTGTGGCCTGTGAGCCCGTTGGCAGCGTCGCAAAGCGCAATTTGACTAACAGAAAGATACCTTCCAGAACACGTTGGCTCATGCGAGCAGTGTGTGGTCGGGCGTTGTACTGCTGATAGAGGGCATTGGCCATTCCCTGAAGGTACAGAAGTGTCAGCAGCCGCAGCACATGATCCACGTATCATTGGGCCGTCATAGTGCCTTGAATACGAACTAGAGGCGACCTGGAATCGTAAGCAGTTGGCCCCCAAACCATGATGTCGCGCAGTGGAGCGTTCCACAATTGCTGCCGGGATTGAACCTGTCTCCACATCGACGCCACGCTCGTACGCGGAGACTATCATTGGAGAAACAGAAGCTTGTCTCATCCTGAGAACACGACCTTTGTGCCATTCCGTCGTCCACATCGCTCGAGCACGGCACCATTGCAGACGTTGGAGTGTATGATGTGGGGTCAATTGCAGTTTCTTAGCGGACGCCACGAATGCAGGCCACTAGCCACCAATCGACGGCAAATAGCTCTGGTCGATATTGGAGCATGCAGGTTGTCTTGAACATGCTGCAGAATGGAGGTAGAAGTGACTTGCGAGTGCACCACCTCCTGTCGTCGAATGCGTCGGTCCATACGTGCTGACGTCACTCTGGCTGCACCGGCACCCGTCGAACTTGGCACATTTCCTTGTTCCAACCATCGTTGCCACAGCTGGTACTGTGGACGCATCAAGGTGTGTTTCAGCTGAGATTTGCCGTATGGACCAACCTGCCTTTCTCAGTCCGATCACCATGCCCCTCTTAAATTCTGCTGTAACTGCCTCCGTTGACGGCCTGGCATTCTCTGCTATTAGACGCGTCCTCTAAGATAAGAACAAATTTTGTACGATGATTTCCCTAGCAGAAATAACGGCACTAAAGTTGAACATTCTGCATCAAGGTGTGTGTCAGCATCAAGGTGTGTGTCAGCTGAGATTTGCCGTATGGACCAACCTGCCTTTCTCAGTCCGATCACCATGCCCCTCTTAAATTCTGCTGTAACTGCCTCCGTTGACGGCCTGGCATTCTCTGCTATTAGATGCGTCCTCTAAGATAAGAACAGAATTTGTACGATGATTTCCCTAGCAGAAATAACGGCACTAAAGTTGAACATTCTGCAGGTTCCTTCCCTTACATCTTTTTCAACATGTGTTGGAGAGCTGCACAGCTCACATCATTCGCATAATTCGGTGAGGTGCGTCTACCCTGAAATTTGCGTAATTTTTAGGCCTGTTCCTGCTTGGTGCTGCATTTTCCAATGTTGGGTAATGTATTTCCTCTCATATCCTTGTTTTAAACAGTGCAGAATTTCGATTTTTGTACCGTTAGATAGGACGAAAAATAATATTCCAAATCAAGAGTTTTTGGAACTTCTAAAGCAATTTACCAAATTTGTACTTAAAAAAAAATCATTCAGTTTTTTTTTTTTATTATGGCGTTATTCTTGATTGTGACGAATTTATGATTCGAAATATTTGATCCTTCGTTTTTAGCAACGTACAGTTTCAAGTGATGGGCATTTAATTTGCACACACATGTAGATTTCAGCAGGTAAATTAGGTACTAATTATGTTAACAGATGCGAGCTTGGAAGAGTTTGCCGCGTTTTAAAATATTTTGAATTTTTGGAGAGAGATTATGTTGCAATAAGACATTTTTAATCATCAAAGCGTTCCCTCAAAGCTATCGGCAAATAATGTTTACTTCTTAAATTTTATTTGAAATAAAACAGAGCCTGGTATATAACGCAATTCAAAAAGGAAGAATTTCCATATTAAAAATTAAAGGGCCTGAAATAAAAACAGAATTTTTATCTTATACAAACATACACATATACAAAGTGATTAAAAAATATCAGCCAAAAATGAAAGGCAGATATAGGGGATGAAATAAAGAGATTTTGTAATGGAATATGTGTGCTTTGAAGGGATACAGACCGTTGTTTAGCAGTAAGTAAAAGCGTTTAGCTGGCGAAAATCATCGTTACTCTTCCAGATTTGAAGCGGCATGCATCTCTAAAAAAACACGAAATTCGGCGGTAAAGCTCAGGACCAAGGATACTGCCTTGCGGGATACTGGATCTTATAGGTCTTGGAGTTGACTTTTCATTTCCTTGTGCAACGAAGAATGTACAGTTTTGCAAAAAGGAGAAGATCAGAAGAATAAGTTCTCTAGGAAGTCCTAGTTTGATAAGCTTGAAGATGAGCCTCTCATGGCAGAGGCGGTCAAATGCTTTTGCCACGTCCAGCATAAGGAGCGCAACACTTATTGTGAAATGCAAATCCGACGAATTCAACAATTCTCACGAGTTGGCAAGTCATGCTAAGACTTTTTCTGAAGCCTTATTGATCGTTAGGTAAAAGATGAAAAATATGGCTCAATTCTTGTAAGTATAATTCGTTCCTAAATTTTTCCTAGGCTGGATAACAGACTGATAGGTCGATATCCGTCAGGTTTGGAGAGAAGAAAGGTCTTTGCTTGATAACAGAGATCAGGAAAGTAATTTAGTGTGAAACAGGCGTTAAGTACAGTCGGTCACAAAAGTATTCGAACACCGGTATCCTATCAGAAAATGACAAGATGGCGTTTTTTTCCCTCTTTCTCTCTGTGTGTCGTGTTACTCCATCCTAGGTTTTCTTCCCCCCCATCTTGGAAAAAACTGGAAAAAATTGGTCACGATCTCTTTTTGAATGGGGAGATGCCATTTTGAGAAAAAGCTGACGACCCTATCTTGGAGAATGAACATGACCGCTCTACACACCCTTTCACTCTCTCTCTCTCTCTCTGAATTGGGAAGCCATTTTGGGAAAAAAGCAGACGACCCTATCTTGGAGAATGGAAATGAACGCCTCTCCCTCTCTCTTTGAAATGGAAAGCCATTTTGGGACCCTCTATTCTTGGGGAGGGAGAAAACTGAAGTCTGCACTTCGCTGTCTCTGAAAAGCGGACCCTCTTCTTCTGATCTTGAAGAACTGGAAATGAACGCTCTACACGATCTCTCTTTGAATTCAGAAGGTATTTTGGGACCTTCTAATGTTGGAAAACTGAAATGAACGCTCTACGCATTTTCTCTCTCTCTCTCTTTGAGATGAGTAGCCATTTTGTAGTATTCTCCACCACCATCCTAACCTTGGAAAACTGAAATGAACGCTCTACACCTTCTCTCTCTCTCTTTCTTTCTTTGAAATGGGTAGTCATTTGAAAACTCCCTAACTTTGAAAAAAAAAACAGAAATGAACGCTCTACACCATCTCTCTTTGAAAATGGGGGGGTGTCATTTTGAGACCTCCCTCCCATAAACTTGGAAAAAATCTGAAATGAACGCTCTACACTTTCTCTTTTTGGACATGGGTAGCCCTTTGGGGACCCTCTCCTCTTGGTATATATATAAAAAAAAGAACTGAAGTGAACGCTCTACACAATCTCTCTTGGAATGGGATCCATATTTCGGAAACGTGGATCACCTCATGCTGGAAAACTGAAGTGAACCACCAAGATTGGACTCTATATAATATTTTTTTTAATTGACATCATGACCCTCCTCCAATTTGTTATTAAAAAATTTTTTTTTTGTTTTGGTTTTTCTCCCATTTCCGATGTGATTTCAGAAATGCAATTCCATAACAGTTCAATTTCATTCGAGGTTAAATGATCTAAACAGTCTTTGACCCACCCATCCGTATGATTATTTTCTTCTCCTTCCTGTTGCACCAAATTTTGTAAGTCCATATAATCATTCCATACGGGAAGGGCTGGATCCTCACAAGGCTGTCTTGAAACACTTGGAGTCTCTTTGGGATGAGTGGAGGGATCTAGGATGTCTGGACCCGGCTGCGATTCTACCTCCATGATTTCTGGACCCGTTGGAACTTGTTTACCCGGCTGAAATTCTACCTCTACGATTTCTGGACCCGTTGGAACTTGTGAACCCGGCTGTGATTCTGCCTCCATGATTTCTGGACCTGTTGGAACTTGTGGACCCGTCTGACATTCTACCTGTACGATGTCGGGACTTTTTGAAGCTTGTGGACCCGTCTGACATTCTACCTCTACGATGTCGGGACAGGTTGGAGAAGAAGAAGAAGAGGATACTGGAAGAGGTTCTGTCTGTGAGGAGTCCAAAAGAGGTTGCCTGTTTGAACAAGTCGGGGAAGAAGAAGAAGAAGCTTCTGGATTCTGAAGCGGATCTTGCACGCCAGGTAGGTTCCGGTAAGTCGACCGTTTTTTAAGAGGTAATTTTTTTTCTTCCTCCTCACCTTCAATTGTGATGACTTCAATTTCATTCCGTTGCCGGGTCGATTTTGTTTCGGGAAATAACGGTTTGGTCCAGCTCCTCTTATCATCTAAGGAAGGGATGGGTAAAGGTGGCGGAGGGTTTTCTTTTTCTTGAAACATCATCTGCGATTGGAAAGAAATCTCCTCTTTCAATTGTTTCCAAAGCGAGTACGAGCACCGATCGACGAGAAAGAGACTCTTCTGCGTTGTGACGATGAGATATTGCGTTTTCGGGGGAACGACATAGTTTTGAAAAGGTCTTAGAATATATTTCTTATATTTCATCCTGTCGCTGACTTTAAAACTTCTTTCCTTCAGATTGGGGGACGATGATTCGTAATAGGCGAGAGGAGCGGCTGTGGTTTGAACAATATGAACGTCCTCAGCCGTCGTTCTCACTCCAAACGTAAAATATCGTTTCGTGAGAAAAATATTCTTCCACCGAAAACTCGTGCGCGGATCCGTATATCGCTGGTCTGTTTGAATGGGCCGTCTCAAAGCTCGATCCATCCGATTCCAAGAGAAGGGAGATTCCTCTTTCGTTTGTTGCGATTCGAATAAATTTCTGTATATATTCTGAACGAGCAGGTTGGAGGATTCGACATCTTGGTTGAAAGAAACGATCGCTTGATGAGGTGGTAAATGCGGAATAAATGTCGCACAATGACACGCCAAAAAAATTTTCAAGTTGGAGATTTGCTTTAGCGTCTTCAAATCCTCCCCGTTCGAAATACGTTGAGTTGGAAAAACGTCTAATAGCGACATGGCTCCCAATGGAAAAGAAATGATCTCGCCCAGTACTCTCGCCTTTTTATATATCTATATAGACACACACAGACACATATAGAGGCTCTATGACGTCTGTTTTATTTGTTTTTTTTTGTTTCTCTCTCTCTCTCTCTCTTCTTTCCAAGAAATCTTATCTCCATGACCTCTTTTTCTTTTCTTAAAAAGATGAATGTGTGTGGGAATGAGGAAGTGAAATAAATAATTTAATAAACAAAAAATTATCCAACCATGACCTTCTTTTTTTTTTTTTCAAAGTGACCCTTTCCAATCCAAGGACTTCCAGAGATAGAGGAAGCAGGGAGAGAGGAGGAGGGAAGGGAAGGTCACACTCTCTTTCTCTCTATAAATAAAATGGGAGAGCCCCAAAGTCGTATTTTTGTCCAAGTGGATCATGAGGAGGCATCCCCGGCTCACTACGTGTATTCCTTTCAAATATAAATATGTTGATCTTTCCTTTTATATCATCCAAGGAGTTGTTTACCTGAAAGCCTCCGATTTTTCAAAATGTGCGGGTTATCATACCGTGGGGAGTTATCAAAAGATGCGGGACGAATTTTTATCCGACGAAAACGTGTTGATGGCTCGTGACATTCCACCTTTGGATGCACAAATTTTGTTAATGAAACGAGCCAAATATTTTTACACGTCCCACTTTCTAACCGTCTCGCAAATGAATAGGATTATGGATCGTCTTGAGAAGACAAAAGGGATTCTCGTTCATTTTAGTGAATGGTTGCATAAATGTTTGCACGAACCTCTCTCGATCGAGAAGACTGGGAAGAATACCTATTATATTCTTCTCGAGGACTCTCCTCCTTCGTCTCATCTTAGAGAGGCCACGACTTTTGAAAAAATCCTCGAGCAAGAAAAAATAGAATGGCGGAACAACTATCCCATCCGTCTCCCCGAGCATCAAGAGGAGCCTGTTCAGAAGAAAAAGAAAAAACCTTTCCAAAAGCCTATCCTCATCCTCCTCGATAATGATGGGGATGAGGAGAAACCTGTTCAGATTCCTCTCCGTTTGTCAAAACCCGTCGAGGATGAAAAACCTCTCCCTTCTTCAAGACCCCTTGAGGAAGAGAGACCCCTCGAGAAGGAGAGATCTCTCCGATTGTCAAACCTCCTCGAAGATGAAAAACCTCTCCCTTTCTCAAGACCCCTCGAGAAGGAGGGACCTCTTCCTTTATCAAACCCCCTCGAAGATGAAAAACCTCTTCATTTATCAAGACCCCTCGAAAATGAGGTACCTCTCGATTTGTCAAAACCCCTCGAGGATAAGGGAACCAAAACTTCTCTCTCTTTCGAAGAGGAGGTACCTCTCAATTTGTCAAGACCCCTCAAGAATAAGGGAACCGAAAATCCTATCCCTTTCTCAAGACTTCTCGAGGAGGAGGAGGAGAGACCGCTCCATGTCCAAGACAGGACCCCCCTCTATCTCTTGAGGATCCGAGGGAAACGATTCCTATTGAAAAACCATCTATCGACGATCCCCAGAAAAGGTCTTCGGAGGAGATTAGACTTCCATGTAGAAAACGAATCTGCCACAATCATCATAATAATAATAATAATATACCCCCTTCTCAACAACAGAATCCTACAACATTTGCAGATAAATGCATTCAAACCAATCCCTTTATAGTAACCCTTTTGATTGGAGAACCCGTGCATTAGCCTCGAAAAATAAAATGAGATTCTAGACTGTTTCTATGACCAGAATGTTAAGCCAATAGATAGGTCTAGCTCAGAATTTTTCTTTTTAAAAGAAAATAAATAAATAATCCAAAGACTATTCGTAAATATAAATGGTAAAGTCTCGAGTCGGCTGGAAAAAAATTTTCAGAGCTGAGAAAAATTCTGCAACTCAAAAAAAAAAAAAAAAAACTTTTTGTTAATTTTTCTCATGTCTTAGACATGATAAAAATTAACGACCCTCTTCCCTTTTCGTCTGGGAATGTTGTCTCACTCTTTTGAAAAACAAATCGTGATTCATTCATGGAATGATTGCCATTAGAGAAAGGATGAGTCATGGTCTATTTTTAGAAAGGGTGAGACATCCTTCCCAGACAAAAAGGGAGGGTCATTAATTTTTATCATGTCTAAAGACATGATAAAAATTAACCAAAAGTTTTTTTTTTTTTTTTTTTTTTTTTTTTTTTATAGAATTTTATCTCACCTCTGAGAAATTTTTTTTCTCCCAGCCGATTCGAGACTTTACCATTTTTTTAAGAATGATTTCTCCCTGATCTATTATTTCAAAATTCCAAGTTTCGCTTCAGAACCATCTATGCTGTTGAAGAAGTAACATGATATATGTATTTTTTTTAATGAGTTCTGTCAAGATTGAATTGTGCAGGATCGACCTTGCGAATTTCTTCTCTGTGTCTTTAAATAATAATGATACCGAACCGCTTTTTGTAGAGCGCAATGGAAAAAACCTTTTGTATGATTAGGACAATTCATGTGTTCGATCCCATTATATTTGAGAATCTCTTGCGTCGATCCCGAAATGCAATAAATGGATCTTTGCAACCATTTCTCTAAAAACCGCCGTTTCATTTCTCCTCGCACCCAAATCATGGAAAAGGGTTCCGTCAACATCGTTAACACCCATGGAAAATAACTGTATGGAATTTCTCCTTCGTAGCACGACAAGCCGTGATAATAATCACTCTCCCACACAGAGGTTCGTTTTTCTTTTTCGGTGAGCATTTGCCATGGAAACGGGGGTTTAAAAACAAATACCCCTCGAGAAGTACCGTCCAATGTGACGTAAGCCAATTCTTTCACAATAAAGGCTCCTTGAGAATCGTAGAAACCTTCAAAGTCGAGCACGAGTTCCATGTTTTTTATTTCTTTTTCTTTCCAAGGTGACCTTTATTATCATGATGATGGATGTGTATTGAGATAGCACGATATTATTCAAAAAACAAATATATATACGAATGTGACCTTTCCCAGAATTCATACGACCTGTCACGTGCAACCTTCTCTCTCTCTATATATATAAAAGAGGAGACGGCGAGAGAACGCTATCCATTTTTTCCTTCAGGACACACAGCGAGAGAGAGAGAGAATTTTGTTTTCTTTTTTTCCTCTATTGAAGAAGATGGACATTTTGAGTGCCAAACCTCTCAAAGATTCCTACATTGTTCTGGACATGGAATACTTTCACTGTTATGATCCAAAGACGGGAGATATATGTTTCATCTTGAAAGAACTGGGCTACATCACTTGCGATTTAACCTTATGCGGATCCCTGATTTTTCTCCCTCCTGTCCATTACGATGACTTATCGTCCCGCAATCAAGCTGTGGTCAACCAGACTACAAATAACCGACACGGCCTGCAATGGACCGAGGGTCGTCTTTCCTACGAGCATCTTCCTACGAAAATACTGACCGAAAATGTGGAGGTGATCTACGTCAATGGATACGATAAAGCCGAATTTTTCAGCAAGCTCTGCCAGCGATCCGTTTACGAGTTTTACATCCCAGGGAAAACCGAGTGGCGGAACAAGTCGAAATGCACGCGACACCAATATTTCCAAAAGATGATTCATTGTGCCGAGAACAAGGTGAGAAATTTTCGATACCATTTGATGGAGGGTAGTTACGTTTTCCGAAAATTACATTGTTACCCCTCCGAAAGCAAAGCTGTCGAAGACGAAGAGGAGGCGGAAGAATCTTCCCAGGAGAACTCGTGCGACGATGAGGAGGAGGAGCAGGAGGATGAACTTTCTAATAATAATAATAAATGTCTAAGTTGGGATGCTTTAGAGACCCAAGAATATTGGTCTCAACCCTTATCTCACCTAGACCTGAAAGAGGATCCTCAAGTGTACTCTTTGTGGTCCTCTTCTAAAATTTGGTCTTGGAGAGAACCCTTGAATGTTCATGAATGAAATGGTATGTAAATCCCTAGAGAAAAAAATAGAAAAAAAAAGTTCCTTTTTTTTGTAATGTGTCGATTTCTTTCCAATCCCATTTCTTTTCCATAACTCCAGCCCAATCAACGAGAAGAAGAAGAATTTTCCAAGTTACACAAGACGAATCTTCCAAGTTACACAAGACGAATCTTCCAAGTTACACAAGACGTAGAAAGATTTCACAAGGATTTATAAATCACACGCTCCCACATGATATATGTATAGAGAGAAAAAGACCCTCTGTTCTCTAGCCAATACGTCAAGACTTCCCTAAACTAAGAGAGACCATGAGTACCGAGGAAACCTTAGCAGAGCAAATGGAAAGACTTTCAAAGAGATTAGAAGAGTTAAGACGGGATAGATTTACAGTTCCGCCGACTAAAGAGGAAACTATCATCGATTTCAACAAACCGCTGTACTTTCATCCTCTACCCCAAAGAATGAGACGAATGGACTCGCCGTTGAACAGTTCCAATGAGAAACAAAATGTCACTTATTTGAATAGCCAATTTCAACACATGAATATTTCATAAGTATTTTTTTTGGTTTTTTCCCTAAAGCGTAGGGAGATCGGATCAGTAGTTTTTCCCTTTTCATCGTCGAAAAAGATTGGGAGGAAAAATCTTTCTCAGCTCTCTCAGAAAAATTTTTCAGTCTTAAAAAAAAAAACACTTTTTGTTAATTTTTATCATGTCTTAGACATGATAAAAATTAACTTTAATTAACCCCTTTTGTCTGGGAATGTTGTCTCACACTTTCTAAAAATAGACCATCACTCCTCCTTTCCTAAAGAATAGAATTCCAAGAATGGGATCTGGTCTATTTTTAGAAACGGTGAGACCCTATTACCAGGCAAAAGGCGGGTAGAGTTAATTTTTATCATGTCTAAAGTTCAGGGTCCATCCATCTTCTTATGTGAAACGGTGACCCTGACGAGATAGAGATAAACAAGTCCTGTGAGTTGTTTTGTAATCTTGACGCGATCCAAGAAAGACTTTTTATTATTTTTTTTTGAAATAGGCGGGGGGTGGGGAGAGAAAATGTTCTCACGACCCTCAGATATCTTTTCATAAATATATTTTTTATCAAAGTGTTTCTTTCATTCCGATCCTTTTAAGAGGTTGGAATGACCCTGACATTTAGATGGGGTCGCGATCCCGACACATGTCGCGCGAGTATAAAAGTGTGTATCCTCCGCGAGATTTCTTCAGAGAACAGAAGAAGACGTGAACTGAGCTGGTAAGTCCCTTTGGTCCTGTGAATATGGTTTAATCATAACTTCATTTAAAAAGACCTTTGAAACTTTGAAACTTCTTAACCCTTTGAAAAGAAAAATGTCTCTTTCAAGACGACGGCTCTAAAACGTTTTATTGTTTTTTTTTCCTTTCTAGATCTTCCCTGTTATACATATATACCTTTTCGACTCTTTTTTTTTTTTTTGCTCCTGTTTGTGGGAGACATCACCGTATTCATCGCCATGGCGTGTTCAGAAAACTTTATCGTGCTCGATCTAGAGGGTTTCCAGTCCTACAACCACAAGAAGGGTGAATTTACCTACGTTTTAAAAGAATTGGGCTATGCGACAAAAGATTTTTTGACCGTGGGATCGTTGACGTTTGCTCCTCCTCACCCCTTCCACCAACTGAGTGAAAAAAACCAAAAGACAAATGCCTGGCTGACGAGAAACCGGCACGGACTTCGTTGGAACGAGGGTCATATTCCCTACAACCATTTAGGACGCATTCTCCAATCGCTCACTCACAGCTTCTCCACGATTTATGTGGTGGGATGCCAGAAAGCTAAATTCTTTGCTAAAGCCTTGGATTATCAAAAACCCGTGACGGAAATTTATGTGCCAGATGGAATCATTTGGAAGTATCGGGAAAAATGTGCCCGACATCATCAAAGGAGGAAATATTTCCATTGTGCCGAAAACAAAGTGCGCAACTATCGATGGCATATTACGGAAGGAGATTTTCATATCAATCACGTCTATCCAGACGGAACGGAGAAAGAGGAGAGGATTCAGGAGGAAGCAGACAATCCTCTGCAAGCTTTTGATAAGGCGTACGATCAGTTAGAGAAGGATCCGTCCCCAAAAGCGTACGATAATCTCATCCAGAAATGGGATAATCTGTCCTGTTTCCAAGTGATGGAACATCCGGATGAGCATACGCCTTTCCACTTGATGGGCTCTTCTACTTCGTCAACTTCCTCCAATAACTCGAGGAAGACGGAGGGTTGGGGAGACATACCTGAAAATATTCCCCATTACGATCCAGCAGCCTGTTGGGACGAACCTTCCAAAGAATCTCATGAGACCCCCAAAATATCTTCAGAGGATCCAAAGACAAAATCCACTGAGTGTTGGGACAATGAACGGACGACTCATGCTCCAAAATCCACTAAGACTATGTCCACTGAGTGTTGGGACAATGAACGGACGACTCATGCTCCAAAATCTACTGAGACTATGTCCACTGAGTGTTGGGACGATGAAACCGAAAAGACGACAGAGAATTGGGATGACCGTTCTCAAAAGTATTTGAATTGATATATACATAAACTCAGGAGAAAAAAAATAAAGAAAAGATTTTTAGAAATAAGTAGGGAAAGGTTCTCCGCTTTCCCTATATTTATGGAAATGGACTGAGAAGAGAGAGAGAGAGAGAGAGAGACGAATCAGGAGACCAAAAAAAATGGGTCTTGGAAGGAATGAGTGCAAATGCATTCGATTCCTTCCGAGACCCATTTTTTTTGTGTCCCTCTCTCATCCAATCTTGGAAAAGAACTTTGTCCTATTTTTCTAGGTCCATTCAAAAAAAAAAATGAATCTATCCATAAATTTTCTTAAAAGAAAAAAAAACAAAAAGATCCATTACCTCTTGACGGTCCAAAGTCGAGAATCTTGGAAAAAGTTATCCACTCTCCATCCAGTCAAGCTTCTCTGTAGAAAATCTAGTAGGTGCATCTGCATTCTTAAACACCCGGCAGTTATTATTGGACGCGAAACGTCGAATGCTGAAATAGTTAACAGTGATCCCATTCTTAAAGAAACGGGGATTTTTTATTCATCCAGTCGAGTGCGGAAAAATTTCTGAGAGCCGGAGAAAAATTTCTCTGGTTGAAAAAAAAAAAAAAAATACCCCCCTTTTAGTCTGAAAATTGATGTCTTCAATTTTTGAAAAATTGAAGACATCAATTTTCAAATTTTCAGACTAAAAAGGTGGGTAATTTATTTTTCAGAAACTTTTCCCAGCCGACTCGATGTGAATAAAACTTTACTGTTTGTAAAGAATGTTATTTAATGGATCGATTTCAACCTATCGAGTTTCGCTTGAGTTCCGGCCGTGCTGTGGGCCCACCTGGATACAAGTTTTCCCCTTTTGGAATAGAATTTCCGTCAAGGTAGGCTACTTTTTCTCTTTTTGCATTTTTCATGTCATTTCATTTGTATTACAATATACTGAATACGGGCGTTCGAACTGATTTCTAGGCTATTTCTATAAAAATGGAGCTCGATCCAAGAAAGAAATGATGTCTTTTTTTTATTTTGTGGACTGCCAATTTGTATTGGAATATATTGAAAACGGGTGTTTGAGTCGGTTTTCAGTATATTTCAATACAAATAGAGCTCGATCCAAGAAAGAAATGATGTCTTTTTTTATTTTGTGGACTGCCAATTTGTATTGGAATATACTGAAAACGGGTGTTTGAGTCGGTTTTCAGTATATTCCAATACAAATAGAGCTCCATCCAAGAAAGAAATGATGTCTTTTTTTATTTTGTGGACTGCCAATTTGTATTGGAATATACTGAAAACGGGTGTTTGAGTCGGTTTTCAGTATATTTCAATACAAATAGAGCTCGATCCAAGAAAGAAATGATGTCTTTTTTTTTATTTTGTGGACTGCCAATTTGTATTGGAATATACTGAAAACGGGTGTTTGAGTCGGTTTTCAGTATATTTCAATACAAATAGAGCTCGATCCAAGAAAGAAATGATGTCTTTTTTTTATTTTGTGGACTGCCAATTTGTATTGGAATATACTGAAAACGGGTGTTTGAGTCGGTTTTCAGTATATTCCAATACAAATAGAGCTCGATCCAAGAAAGAAATGATGTCTTTTTTTTATTTTGTGGACAACCAATTTTGTATTGGAATATACTGAAAACGGGTGTTTGAGTCGGTTTTCAGTATATTCCAATACAAATAGAGCTCGATCCAAGAAAGAAATGATGTCTTTTTTTATTTTGTGGACTGCCAATTTGTATTGGAATATACTGAAAACGGGTGTTTGAGTCGGTTTTCAGTATATTCCAATACAAGTGGAGCTCGATCCAAGAAAAAAATGATGTCTTTTTTTTATTTTGTGGATTGCCAATTTTGTATTGGAATATACTGAAAACGGGTGTTCACGTTGGTTTTCAGTATATTTCAGTACAAGTGGAGCTCGATCCAAGAAAGAAATGATGTCTTTTTTTTATTTTGTGGACAGCCAATTTTGTATTGGAATATACTGAAAACGGGCGTTCACGTTGGTTTTCAGTATATTTCAATACAAATGGAGCTCCATCCAAGAAAAAAAAATGTCTTTTTTTATGTTGTGGACAGCCAATTTTGTATTGGAGTATACTGAAAACGGGCGTTCGTTGGAAGATACTGAAAACGGGCGTTCACGTCGGTTTTCAGTATATTTCAATACAAATGGAGCTCGATCCAAGAAAGAAATGATGTCTTTTTTTTTATTTTGTGGACTGCCCTATTTGTATTGGAATATACTGAAAACGGGTGTTCACGTCGGTTTTCAGTATATTCCAATAAAAGTGGAGCTCGATCCAAGAAAAAAATGATGTCTTTTTTTTATTTTGTGGACTGCCAATTTTGTATTGGAATATACTGAAAACGGGCGTTCACGTCGGTTTTCAGTATATTCCAATACAAGTGGAGCTCGATCCAAGAAAAAAGGATGTCTTTTTTTTATTTTGTGGACTGCCAATTTTGTATTGGAATATACTGAAAACGGGCGTTCACGTTGGTTTTCAGTATATTTCAATACAAATGGAGCTCCATCCAAGAAAAAAAAATGTCTTTTTTTATGTTGTGGACAGCCAATTTTGTATTGGAGTATACTGAAAACGGGCGTTCGTTGGAAGATACTGAAAACGGGCGTTCACGTCGGTTTTCAGTATATTTCAATACAAATGGAGCTCGATCCAAGAAAGAAATGATGTCTTTTTTTTATTTTGTGGACTGCCCTATTTGTATTGGAATATACTGAAAACGGGTGTTCACGTCGGTTTTCAGTATATTCCAATAAAAGTGGAGCTCGATCCAAGAAAAAAATGATGTCTTTTTTTTATTTTGTGGACTGCCAATTTTGTATTGGAATATACTGAAAACGGGCGTTCACGTCGGTTTTCAGTATATTACAATACAAATGGAGCTCGATCCAAGAAAAAAATGATGTCTTTTTTTTATGTTGTGGAATGCCAATTTTGTATTGGAATATACTGAAAACGGGCGTTCACATCGGTTTTCAGTATATTACAATACAAATGGAGCTCCATTCAAGAAAAAAATGATGTCTTTTTTTTATGTTGTGGACAGCCAATTTTGTATTGGAGTATACTGAAAACGGGCGTTCGTTGGAAGATACTGAAAACGGGCGTTCACGTCGGTTTTCAGTATATTTCAATACAAATGGAGCTCGATCCAAGAAAGAAATGATGTCTTTTTTTTTATTTTGTGGACTGCCCTATTTGTATTGGAATATACTGAAAACGGGTGTTCACGTCGGTTTTCAGTATATTCCAATAAAAGTGGAGCTCGATCCAAGAAAAAAATGATGTCTTTTTTTTATTTTGTGGACTGCCAATTTTGTATTGGAATATACTGAAAACGGGCGTTCACGTCGGTTTTCAGTATATTCCAATACAAGTGGAGCTCGATCCAAGAAAAAAGGATGTCTTTTTTTTATTTTGTGGACTGCCAATTTTGTATTGGAATATACTGAAAACGGGCGTTCACATCGGTTTTCAGTATATTACAATACAAATGGAGCTCGATCCAAGAAAAAAATGATGTCTCTTTTTTATGTTGTGGAATGCCAATTTTGTATTGGAATATACTGAAAACGGGCGTTCACATCGGTTTTCAGTATATTACAATACAAATGGAGCTCCATTCAAGAAAAAAATGATGTCTTTTTTTTATGTTGTGGACAGCCAATTTTGTATTGGAGTATACTGAAAACGGGCGTTCACGTTGGTTTTCAGTATATTTCAATACAAATGGAGCTCCATCCAAGAAAAAAATGATGTCTTTTTTTTATGTTGTGGACAGCCAATTTTGTATTGGAGTATACTGAAAACAGGCGTTCGAGTCCTTTTTCCGACTATTTCTACACACATTCTACTATATTAAAATGACGTTATGGTTGAGTCCAAACAGAGTCGTCCCCGGACAGAGTCGTCTCCGGACAAAGTCGTCCCCTCTTTTCTTTGAATTCTATTCTTTAAAAGGATGAGTCATGGTCTATTTTTAGAAAGTGGGAGAGAACATTCCCAGACAAAAGGGGGGTGAGTTAATTTTTATCATGTAAATTTTTCCTAGCCGATCCCATTTCGTTTTTCGACTTTCACTTTCAACTCTTCACTTTTCCTATCCACTGTCGTTGGAATTGTGTTCACTGGAGGCTATTTCTTTTTTTGCAATCTCGCTTTTAGTTTTCTCTGAGATTCTTTAGAAATGGCTATACAAATTTCACCATCTATATAGAAATGATGTCCAAACAAAGTCGTCCCCGGACCATCTTGATGACCGAATATGTATAGAAATAGTCTGAAAATGGGCTTGAGGGCCGGTTTCTGGACGATTCCTCTACAAATTCGGCCGCATCCAGAAAAACAAAAATACATAATTTCTTTTTGGGTGGACAGGAGATGATAAATTTCTTTTCTCTCTCTTTCCCAATATTGGAGGAGAGAGTGGCCCAAAAAATGGGTCTCGGAAGGAATTGAATGCATTTTGAAATGCACTCATTCCTTCCAAGACCCATTTTTTTGGTCTCCTGATTCAACTCTCCAGTCTATGGAATAGGGAAAGCGGAGAACGTTTCCCCTTCTTTAAGCGACTGGTGACCATATCGCATCATCATCATCATCACCATCATCCTCTTTCTGATACTTTTCAACGAAGGCTTGATGTCTCTGGATGATTTTGAGGAGATGATGGATCCCGAATTGAGTGATGAAAAAGAGAGGACTCTTTTTCCTTTCTTGTTCGTCTTGCACAGTCTCTCGGAGGGTGATATACGTTTCCCGTCCTCCTCAATTTTCGTCAGAGGTCTCATGAATTTTTTACACATCCAAGGGAAGAGCGACTTGTTATGCAGGGATTTCGAAGCGACGAAGGCCGCTTCATTCGAAGTGAGGACAATCTGGTTCGGTTGACCCCATTCTTTGGAGTAGTTGTCCAAATCGCCTAGTCGAAGAAAATGGTGTCGATTAGGAAAAAAGACTTGGAGAACACTCGTCGTATGCGAGACGTTCGTAGGCAAGAGAGTCAAGATATCTTTGGCATTCCAGTACAGGAATCCTAGATCCACATACGCGTGCACGTAATAGTCATCGTTATATTCCAGTTTGAGCAGCATGGCTTTTGTGTTTTTTTTTTCCGTTCTCAAGGCGAAACACTCGTCTGATATGAACAAGAGCTCGCTGGCGATCCGTTTATATAGACTCCTCAGAGAGAGAGAGGGAGAGAGAGGGAGAGGGGAGGAGGAACAAGGTTGATGAATTCTGAAATAAAAAAAATTATAAAACATGATCGGCTGGGAAAAATTTCTGAGAGCCGAGAAAAAAATTCCGAGTCTGAACAGAAACGTGGAATGCTTTTATAGAAAAGAGAAGGGTTGAAAGTCGAAAAACGAAATGAGATCGGCTGGCAAAATATTTTCAGAGCTCAGAAAAAAATTCTGAGATGTAAAAAAAAAAAAAAACTTTTTGTTAATTTTTATCATGTCTTCTAGACATGATAAAAATTAACTCACCCCCCTTTTGTCTGGGTATGTTGTCTCACCGTTTCTAAAAATAGACCAGAACCCAGTCTTTTCTTGGATTCTATTGTTTAAAAGGATGAGTCATGGTCTATTTTTAGAAAGTGGGAGACAACATTCCCAGACAAAAGGGGGGTGAGTTAATTTTTATCATGTCTAGAAGACATGATAAAAATATAACAAAAAGTTTTTTTTTTACATCTTAGAATTTTTTTCTGAGCTCTGAGAAATTTTTCCTAGCCGATCCCATTTCGTTTTTCGACTTTCACTTTCAACTCTTCACTTTTCTATAAAAGCTAAAAGCATTCCACGTTTCTGTTCAGAACAGTGTCTCTCTCTACCCAAATCTGAAACCCTAGTCACGAGAGAATATGAGACTAGAAAAATAGTTTAGCTTATTGATCTAAAAAATGTCCTATGCTAGAACTCAGAATTATAATCAGAGCGGGGCTTTCCAGTATCCACTTCCAAGATTTTAGATTTGCCATGGGTGACATGTTCCCAAATTCATAAATTCTTCAATTATAGTCCCCTTCTTTGACAAATGGCTAAGAAATTCTTAAAGAATATCATGATAAAGATTTAGCTATCTATATATAACATTATGTTTTCTTTTCAAAAACAAAATCCAGTCTTGATCGAAATGGACTTTACGCACAATTTATTGTGTCCCCCCTTTCCAAGATTGGCTTGAAGAAGTGATAAAAAAATGGGTCTGGAAGGAAAAGAGTGCATTTCGAGAAAAGAAAAGAGGACCCTCTTTTTCTCGCAATGCACCCGTTTCCTTCCAGACCCATTTCTTTTGCCTCCTCAGAACTCTCTTTCTTTTCTCCTCCCTCTCTCTCTTAAGAGGGATTGAAAGAAAGAGGCTAGATGGAAAAGTTTCTTTTTTTTTCTTTCGAGAAGATAAAAAAAATTTGGAGGAGGAGCAAATTTTTTTTGGGTGGTGGTGGTTGTTTTTTTAGAAGGTGATGACTTTAGTGACATTTAAAGAGACCACCAGAGGATCCGTTTGAGTCTCGACGACCTTTTCTTGACGGGGGTCTGTCTGGCAATAAGCGCTGGCATATTGTTTAGGGTAAATAGAAGAGTCCGTCATGCCTGGATGAGGCGGTATGTAGCGCACTCCCAGATTAAAGAGGGTGATGAAGGGAAATCTCTCCCCCGGATAGAGCAGTCGGTAAACGGGTTGATTGGGTACAACTCGAACCAGCGGCTGAGTTAAAATGCTATACACCCAGGCCAGAAACTGATTATTTTTAGGATTATTTTCGGCCAGATGTAACATTTCTTCGCTGGAGAGGACATATCCCTCTTGAGAACTGCCGAGACTCTCAAGATCTTTTATTTTCCTGAAGACGTGGTGTTCGTCGAAAAACACGGAGAGAATGTCCCAGGTTCTTTTACTGGAAGTATGAATCAGAGGCAAAATGTCCGTAGCGTTCCAAAACAATCTTCCGTCATCCACATAACAGCGAATGCTCACAAACTCATTATATAAGACGCGGATCATCATCTTGAGTAGAAATATGGATACGCACAGCAGTCTCTCTCTCTGGGAAATAGAGTCTGTCTTCCACTCGCCTCTATATATACGAGAAGACCACGTGATGGGCGACGTGACGGTTGACTTATAGAAAAAAAAATCAACTTTGTCTACCTCTCTCTCTATGACCTTCTATTTTTTTTTCTTAAAGGACACCCCGTCACCTTTTCAAAGGTCATGGGATTGAGAGGAACGAAAGAAAAAAAAACAACCATCCTTTGTATACTACCTATGACCTTCTCCTAGAGATCCCTGTCATTTTCTTCTCGAAAGCTACGTGATGAAAGCTTTTTTTTTATTCTAGAGTTTATCAACTTTGTAGACACATGACCCCGTCACCTTCTCAAAGGCCATGTCGTATGGAATGGGACCCTTTTGGTTTTTTCTTTTGAGGAAATAAAAAATAAAACAACTTTATAATCATCTCTCTATGACCTTCACAAACACTCATGTTTTATCATTTTTTTTATTTTAGAATTCATCAACCTTGTTCCTCCTCCCCTCTCCCTCTCTCTCTCTCTCTCTGAGGAGTCTATATAAACGGATCGCCAGCGAGCTCTTGTTCATATCAGACGAGTGTTTCGCCTTGAGAACGGAAAAAAATACAAAAGCCATGCTGCTCAAACTGGAATATAACGATGACTATTACGTGCACGCGTATGTGGATCTAGGATTCCTGTACTGGAATGCCAAAGATATCTTGACTCTCTTGCCTACGAACGTCTCGCATACGACGAGTGTTCTCCAAGTCTTTTTTCCTAATCGACACCATTTTCTTCGACTAGGCGATTTGGACAACTACTCCAAAGAATGGGGTCAACCGAACCAGATTGTCCTCACTTCGAATGAAGCGGCCTTCGTCGCTTCGAAATCCCTGCATAACAAGTCGCTCTTCCCTTGGATGTGTAAAATATTCATGAGACCTCTGACGAAAATTGAGGAGGACGGGGAAACGTATATCACCCTCCGAGAGACTGTGCAAGACGAACAAGAAAGGAAAAAGAGTCCTCTCTTTTTCATCACTCAATTCGGGATCCATCATCTCCCCAAAATCATCCAGAGACATCAAGCCTTCGTTGAAAAGTATCAGAAAGAGGATGATGGTGATGATGATGATGATGCGATATGGTCTCCAGTCGCTTAAAGAAGGGGAAACGTTCTCCGCTTTCCCTATTCCATAGACTGGAGAGTTGAATCAGGAGACCAAAAAAATGGGTCTTGGAAGGAATGAGTGCATTTCAAAATGCATTCAATTCCTTCCGAGACCCATTTTTTGGGCCACTCTCTCCTCCAATATTGGGAAAGAGAGAGAAAAGAAATTTATCATCTCCTGTCCACCCAAAAAGAAATTATGTATTTTTGTTTTTCTGGATGCGGCCGAATTTGTAGAAGAATCGTCCAGAAACCGGCCCTCAAGCCCATTTTCAGAATATTTCTATACATATTCGGTCATCAAGATGGTCCGGGGACGACTTTGTTTGGACATCATTTCTATATAGATGGTGAAATTTGTATAGCCATTTCTAAAGAATCTCAGAGAAAACTAAAAGCGAGATTGCAAAAAAAGAAATAGCCTCCAGTGAACACAATTCCAACGACAGTGGATAGGAAAAGTGAAGAGTTGAAAGTGAAAGTCGAAAAACGAAATGGGATCGGCTAGGAAAAATTTCTCAGAGCTCAGAAAAAAATTCCGAGATGTAAAAAAAAAAAAAAAACTTTTTGTTAATTTTTATCATGTCTTCTAGACATGATAAAAATTAACTCACCCCCCATTTGTCTGGGAATGTTGTCCCCCACTTTCTAAAAATAGACCATGACTCATCCTTTTAAAGAATAGAATTCAAAGAAAAGAGGGGACGACTTTGTCCGGAGACGACTCTGTCCGGGGACGACTCTGTTTGGACTCAACCATAACGTCATTTTAATATAGTGGAATGTGTGTAGAAATAGTCGGAAAAAGGACTCGAACGCCCGTTTTCAGTATATTCCAATACAAAATTGGCAGTCCACAAAATAAAAAAAGACATCATTTTTTTCTTGGATCGAGCTCCACTTGTATTGGAATATACTGAAAACCGACGTGAACACCCGTTTTCGATATATTCCAATACAAATAGGGCAGTCCAGAAAATAAAAAAAAGACATCATTTCTTTCTTGGATCGAGTCCATTTGTATTGAAATATACTGAAAACCGACGTGAACGCCCGTTTTCAGTATCTTCCAACGAACGCCCGTTTTCAGTATACTCCAATACAAAATTGGCTGTCCACAACATAAAAAAAGACATTTTTTTTTTCTTGGATGGAGCTCCATTTGTATTGAAATATACTGAAAACCAACGTGAACGCCCGTTTTCAGTATATTCCAATACAAAATTGGCTGTCCACAAAATAAAAAAAAAGACATCATTTCTTTCTTGGATCGAGCTCCACTTGTACTGAAATATACTGAAAACCAACGTGAACACCCGTTTTCAGTATATTCCAATACAAAATTGGCAATCCACAAAATAAAAAAAAGACATCATTTTTTCTTGGATCGAGCTCCACTTGTATTGGAATATACTGAAAACCGACTCAAACACCCGTTTTCAGTATATTCCAATACAAAATTGGCAATCCACAAAATAAAAAAAAGACATCATTTCTTTCTTGGATCGAGCTCTATTTGTATTGAAATATACTGAAAACCGACTCAAACACCCGTTTTCAGTATATTCCAATACAAATTGGCAGTCCACAAAATAAAAAAAGACATCATTTCTTTCTTGGATGGAGCTCTATTTGTATTGGAATATACTGAAAACCGACTCAAACACCCGTTTTCAGTATATTCCAATACAAATTGGCAGTCCACAAAATAAAAAAAGACATCATTTCTTTCTTGGATCGAGCTCTATTTGTATTGGAATATACCGAAAACCGACTCAAACACCCGTTTTCAGTATATTCCAATACAAAATTGGTTGTCCACAAAATAAAAAAAAGACATCATTTCTTTCTTGGATCGAGCTCTATTTGTATTGGAATATACTGAAAACCGACTCAAACACCCGTTTTCAGTATATTCCAATACAAATTGGCAGTCCACAAAATAAAAAAAAGACATCATTTCTTTCTTGGATCGAGCTCTATTTGTATTGAAATATACTGAAAACCGACTCAAACACCCGTTTTCAGTATATTCCAATACAAATTGGCAGTCCACAAAATAAAAAAAAGACATCATTTCTTTCTTGGATCGAGCTCTATTTGTATTGAAATATACTGAAAACCGACTCAGACACCCGTTTTCAGTATATTCCAATACAAATTGGCAGTCCACAAAATAAAAAAAAGACATCATTTCTTTCTTGGATCGAGCTCCATTTTTATAGAAATAGCCTAGAAATCAGTTCGAACGCCCGTATTCAGTATATTGTAATACAAATGAAATGACATGAAAAATGCAAAAAGAGGAAAAGTAGCCTACCTTGACGGAAATTCTATTCCAAAAGGGGAAAACTTGTATCCAGGTGGGCCCACAGCACGGCCGGAACTCAAGCGAAACTCGATAGGTTGAAATCGATCCATTAAATAACATTCTTAAAAAACAGTAAAGTTTTATTTTATTCCAAAAGGGGAAAACTTGTATCCAGGTGGGCACACAGCACGGCCGGAACTCAAGCGAAACTCGATAGTTTGAAATCGATCCATTAAATAACATTCTTAACAAACAGTAAAGTTTTATTCACATCGAGTCGGCTGGGAAAAGTTTCTGAAAAATAAATTTCCCCCCTTTTTAGTCTGAAAATTTGAAAATTGATGTCTTCAATTTTTCAAAAATTGAAGACATCAATTTTCAGACTAAAAGGGGGGTATTTTTTTTTTTTTTTTTTTTTTTTTTTCAACCAGAGAAATTTTTCTCCGGGTCTCAGAAATTTTTCCGCACTCGACTGGATGAATAAAACATCCCCGTTTCTTTAAGAATGGGATCACTGTTAACTATTTCAGCATTCGACGTTTCGCGTCCAATAATAACTGCCGGGTGTTTAAGAATGCAGATGCACCTACTAGATTTTCTACAGAGAAGCTTGACTGGATGGAGAGTGGATAACTTTTTCCAAGATTCTCGACTTTGAACCGTCAAGAGGTAATGGATCTTTCTGTTTTTTTTCTTTTAAGAAAATTTATGGATAGATTCATTTCTTTTTGAATGGACCTAGAAAAATAGGACAAAGTTCTTTTCCAAGATTGGATGAGAGAGGGACCCCAAAAAAATGGGTCTCGGAAGGAATCGAATGCATTTGCACTCATTCCTTCCAAGACCCATTTTTTTGGTCTCCTGATTCGTCTCTCTCTCTCTCTTCTCAGTCCATTTCCATAAATATAGGGAAAGCGGAGAACCTTTCCCTACTTATTTCTAAAAATCTTTTCTTTATTTTTTTTCTCCTGAGTTTATGTATATATCAATTCAAATACTTTTGAGAACGGTCATCCCAATTCTCTGTCGTCTTTTCGGTTTCATCGTCCCAACACTCAGTGGACATAGTCTCAGTAGATTTTGGAGCATGAGTCGTCCGTTCATTTTCCCAACACTCAGTGGACATAGTCTTAGTGGATTTTGGAGCATGAGTCGTCCGTTCATTGTCCCAACACTCAGTGGATTTTGTCTTTGGATCCTCTGAAGATATTTTGGGGGTCTCATGAGATTCTTTGGAAGGTTCGTCCCAACAGGCTGCTGGATCGTAATGGGGAATATTTTCAGGTATGTCTCCCCAACCCTCCGTCTTCCTCGAGTTATTGGAGGAAGTTGACGAAGTAGAAGAGCCCATCAAGTGGAAAGGCGTATGCTCATCCGGATGTTCCATCACTTGGAAACAGGACAGATTATCCCATTTCTGGATGAGATTATCGTACGCTTTTGGGGACGGATCCTTCTCTAACTGATCGTACGCCTTATCAAAAGCTTGCAGAGAATTGTCTGCTTCCTCCTGAATCCTCTCCTCTTTCTTCGTTCCGTCTGGATAGACGTGATTGATAAGAAAATCTCCTTCCGTAATATGCCATCGATAGTTGCGCACTTTGTTTTCGGCACAATGGAAATATTTCCTCCTTTGATGATGTCGGGCACATTTTTCCCGATACTTCCAAATGATTCCATCTGGCACATAAATTTCCGTCACGGGTTTTTGATAATCCAAGGCTTTAGCAAAGAATTTAGCTTTCTGGCATCCCACCACATAAATCGTGGAGAAGCTGTGAGTGAGCGATTGGAGAATGCGTCCTAAATGGTTGTAGGGAATATGACCCTCGTTCCAACGAAGTCCGTGCCGGTTTCTCGTCAGCCAGGCATTTGTCTTTTGGTTTTTTTCACTCAGTTGGTGGAAGGGGTGAGGAGGAGCAAACGTCAACGATCCCACGGTCAAAAAATCTTTTGTCGCATAGCCCAATTCTTTTAAAACGTAGGTAAATTCACCCTTCTTGTGGTTGTAGGACTGGAAACCCTCTAGATCGAGCACGATAAAGTTTTCTGAACACGCCATGGCGATGAATACGGTGATGTCTCCCACAAACAGGAGCAAAAAAAAAAAGAGTCGAAAAGGTATATATGTATAACAGGGAAGATCTAGAAAGGAAAAAAAAACAATAAAACGTTTTAGAGCCGTCGTCTTGAAAGAGACATTTTTCTTTTCAAAGGGTTAAGAAGTTTCAAAGTTTCAAAGGTCTTTTTAAATGAAGTTATGATTAAACCATATTCATAGGACCAAAGGGACTTACCAGCTCAGTTCACGTCTTCTTCTGTTCTCTGAAGAAATCTCGCGGAGGATACACACTTTTATACTCGCGCGGCATGTGTCGGGATCGCGACCCCATTTAAATGTCAGGGTCATTCCAACCTCTTAAAAGGATCGGAATGAAAGAAACACTTTGATAAAAAATATATTTATGAAAAGATATCTGAGGGTCGTGAGAACATTTTCTCTCCCCACCCCCCGCCTATTTCAAAAAAAAATAATAAAAAGTCTTTCTTGGATCGCGTCAAGATTACAAAACAACTCACAGGACTTGTTTATCTCTATCTCGTCAGGGTCACCGTTTCACATAAGAAGATGGATGGACCCTGAACTTTAGACATGATAAAAATTAACTCTACCCGCCTTTTGCCTGGTAATAGGGTCTCACCGTTTCTAAAAATAGACCAGATCCCATTCTTGGAATTCTATTCTTTAGGAAAGGAGGAGTGATGGTCTATTTTTAGAAAGTGTGAGACAACATTCCCAGACAAAAGGGGTTAATTAAAGTTAATTTTTATCATGTCTAAGACATGATAAAAATTAACAAAAAGTGTTTTTTTTTTTTTTAAGACTGAAAAATTTTTCTGAGAGAGCTGAGAAAGATTTTTCCTCCCAATCTTTTTCGACGATGAAAAGGGAAAAACTACTGATCCGATCTCCCTACGCTTTAGGGAAAAAACCAAAAAAAATACTTATGAAATATTCATGTGTTGAAATTGGCTATTCAAATAAGTGACATTTTGTTTCTCATTGGAACTGTTCAACGGCGAGTCCATTCGTCTCATTCTTTGGGGTAGAGGGTGAAAGTACAGCGGTTTGTTGAAATCGATGATAGTTTCCTCTTTAGTCGGCGGAACTGTAAATCTATCCCGTCTTAACTCTTCTAATCTCTTTGAAAGTCTTTCCATTTGCTCTGCTAAGGTTTCCTCGGTACTCATGGTCTCTCTTAGTTTAGGGAAGTCTTGACGTATTGGCTAGAGAACAGAGGGTCTTTTTCTCTCTATACATATATCATGTGGGAGCGTGTGATTTATAAATCCTTGTGAAATCTTTCTACGTCTTGTGTAACTTGGAAGATTCGTCTTGTGTAACTTGGAAAATTCTTCTTCTTCTCGTTGATTGGGCTGGAGTTATGGAAAAGAAATGGGATTGGAAAGAAATCGACACATTACAAAAAAAAGGAACTTTTTTTTTCTATTTTTTTCTCTAGGGATTTACATACCATTTCATTCATGAACATTCAAGGGTTCTCTCCAAGACCAAATTTTAGAAGAGGACCACAAAGAGTACACTTGAGGATCCTCTTTCAGGTCTAGGTGAGATAAGGGTTGAGACCAATATTCTTGGGTCTCTAAAGCATCCCAACTTAGACATTTATTATTATTATTAGAAAGTTCATCCTCCTGCTCCTCCTCCTCATCGTCGCACGAGTTCTCCTGGGAAGATTCTTCCGCCTCCTCTTCGTCTTCGACAGCTTTGCTTTCGGAGGGGTAACAATGTAATTTTCGGAAAACGTAACTACCCTCCATCAAATGGCATCGAAAATTTCTCACCTTGTTCTCGGCACAATGAATCATCTTTTGGAAATATTGGTGTCGCGTGCATTTCGACTTGTTCCGCCACTCGGTTTTCCCTGGGATGTAAAACTCGTAAACGGATCGCTGGCAGAGCTTGCTGAAAAATTCGGCTTTATCGTATCCATTGACGTAGATCACCTCCACATTTTCGGTCAGTATTTTCGTAGGAAGATGCTCGTAGGAAAGACGACCCTCGGTCCATTGCAGGCCGTGTCGGTTATTTGTAGTCTGGTTGACCACAGCTTGATTGCGGGACGATAAGTCATCGTAATGGACAGGAGGGAGAAAAATCAGGGATCCGCATAAGGTTAAATCGCAAGTGATGTAGCCCAGTTCTTTCAAGATGAAACATATATCTCCCGTCTTTGGATCATAACAGTGAAAGTATTCCATGTCCAGAACAATGTAGGAATCTTTGAGAGGTTTGGCACTCAAAATGTCCATCTTCTTCAATAGAGGAAAAAAAGAAAACAAAATTCTCTCTCTCTCGCTGTGTGTCCTGAAGGAAAAAATGGATAGCGTTCTCTCGCCGTCTCCTCTTTTATATATATATAGAGAGAGAAGGTTGCACGTGACAGGTCGTATGAATTCTGGGAAAGGTCACATTCGTATATATATTTGTTTTTTGAATAATATCGTGCGTATCTCAATACACATCCATCATCATGATAATAAAGGTCACCTTGGAAAGAAAAAGAAATAAAAAACATGGAACTCGTGCTCGACTTTGAAGGTTTCTACGATTCTCAAGGAGCCTTTATTGTGAAAGAATTGGCTTACGTCACATTGGACGGTACTTCTCGAGGGGTATTTGTTTTTAAACCCCCGTTTCCATGGCAAATGCTCACCGAAAAGAAAAACGAACCGCTGTGTGGGAGAGTGATTATTATCACGGCTTGTGGTACGAAGGAGAAATTCCATACAGTTATTTTCCATGGGTGTTAACGATGTTGACGGAACCCTTTTCCATGATTTGGGTGCGAGGAGAAATGAAACGGCGGTTTTTAGAGAAATGGTTGCAAAGATCCATTTATTGCATTTCGGGATCGACGCAAGAGATTCTCAAATACAATGGGATCGAACACATGAATTGTCCTAATCATACAAAAGGTTTTTTCCATTGCACTCTACAAAAAGCGGTTCGGTATCATTATTATTTAAAGACACAGAGAAGAAATTCGCAAGGTCGATCCTGCACAATTCAATCTTGACAGAACTCATTAAAAAAAATACATATATCATGTTACTTCTTCAACAGCATAGATGGTTCTGAAGCGAAACTTGGAATTTTGAAATAATAGATCAGGGAGAAATCATTCTTAAAAAAATGGTAAAGTCTCGAATCGGCTGGGAGAAAAAAAATTTCTCAGAGCTGAAAAAAAAAAAAAAAAAAAAAACTTTTGGTTAATTTTTATCATGTCTTTAGACATGATAAAAATTAATGACCCTCCCTTTTTGTCTGGGAAGGATGTCTCACCCTTTCTAAAAATAGACCATGACTCATCCTTTCTCTAATGGCAATCATTCCATGAATGAATCACGATTTGTTTTTCAAAAGAGTGAGACAACATTCCCAGACGAAAAGGGAAGAGGGTCGTTAATTTTTATCATGTCTAAGACATGAGAAAAATTAACAAAAAGTTTTTTTTTTTTTTTTTTTTTTTTTTTTTTTTTTGAGTTGCAGAATTTTTCTCAGCTCTGAAAATTTTTTTCCAGCCGACTCGAGACTTTACCATTTATATTTACGAATAGTCTTTGGATTATTTATTTATTTTCTTTTAAAAAGAAAAATTCTGAGCTAGACCTATCTATTGGCTTAACATTCTGGTCATAGAAACAGTCTAGAATCTCATTTTATTTTTCGAGGCTAATGCACGGGTTCTCCAATCAAAAGGGTTACTATAAAGGGATTGGTTTGAATGCATTTATCTGCAAATGTTGTAGGATTCTGTTGTTGAGAAGGGGGTATATTATTATTATTATGATGATGATTGTGGCAGATTCGTTTTCTACATGGAAGTCTAATCTCCTCAGAAGACCTTTTCTGGGGATCGTCGATAGATGGTTTTTCAATAGGAATCGTTTCCCTCGGATCCTCAAGAGGTAGAGGGGGGTCCTGTCTTGAGACATGGAGCGGTCTCTCCTCCTCCTCCTCGAGAAGTCTTGAGAAAGGGAGAGGATTTTCGGTTCCCTTATTCTTGAGGGGTCTTGACAAATTGAGAGGTACCTCCTCTTCGAAAGAGAGAGAAGTTTTGGTTCCCTTATCCTCGAGGGGTTTTGACAAATCGAGAGGTACCTCATTTTCGAGGGGTCTTGATAAATGGAGAGGTTTTTCATCTTCGAGGGGGTTTGATAAAGGAAGAGGTCCCTCCTTCTCGAGGGGTCTTGAGAAAAGGAGAGGTTTTTCATCTTCGAGGAGGTTTGACAATGGGAGAGATCTCTCCTTCTCGAGGGGTCTCTCTTCCTCAAGGGGTCTTGAAGAAGGGAGAGGTTTTTCATCCTCGACGGGTTTTGACAAACGGAGAGGAATCTGAACAGGTTTTTCCTCATCCCTATCATTATCGAGGAGGATGAGGATAGGCTTTTGGAAAGGTTTTTTCTTTTTCTTGAGAACAGGCTCCTCTTGATGCTCGGGGAGAGGGATGGGGTAGTTGTTCCACCATTCTATTTTTTCTTGCTCGAGGATTTTTTCAAAAGTCGTGGCCTCTCTAAGATGAGACGAAGGAGGAGAGTCCTCGAGAAGAATATAATAGGTATTCTTCCCAGTCTTCTCGACCGAGAGAGGTTCGTGCAAACATTTATGCAACCATTCACTAAAATGAACGAGAATCCCTTTTGTCTTCTCAAGACGATCCATAATCCTATTCATTTGCGAGACGGTTAGAAAGTGGGACGTGTAAAAATATTTGGCTCGTTTCATTAACAAAATTTGTGCATCCAAAGGTGGAATGTCACGAGCCATCACCACGTTTCCGTCGGATAAAAATTCGTCCCGCATCTTTTGATAACTCCCCACGGTATGATAACCCGCACATTTTGAAAAATCGGAGGCTTTCAGGTAAACAACTCCTTGGATGATATAAAAGGAAAGATCAACATATTTATATTTGAAAGTAATACACGTAGTGAGCCGGGGATGCCTCCTAATGATCCACTTGGACAAAAATACGACTTTGGGGCTCTCCCCTTTTATTTATAGAGAGAAAGAGAGTGTGACCTTCCCTTCCCTCCTCCTCTCTCCCTGCTTCCTCTATCTCTGGACGTCCTTGGATTGGAAAGGGTGACTTTGAAAAAAAAAAGAAGGTCATGGTTGGATAATTTTTTGTTTATTAAATTATTACTTTCACTTCCTCATTCCCACACACATTCATCTTTTTAAGAAAAGAAAAAGAGGTCATGGAGATAAGATTTCTTGGAAAGAAGAGAGAGAGAGAGAGAAACAAAAAAAAAAAAAACAAATAAAACGGACGTCATAGAGCCTCTATATGTGTCTGTGTGTGTCTATATAGATATATAAAAAGGCGAGAGTACTGGGCGAGATCACTTCTTTTCCATTGGGAGCCATTTCGCTATTAGACGTTTTTCCAACTCAACGTATTTCGAACGGGGAGGATTTGAAGACGCTAAAGCAAATCTCCAACTTGAAAATTTTTTTGGCGTGTCATTGTGCGACATTTATTCCGCATTTACCACCTCATCAAGCGATCGTTTCTTTCAACCAAGATGTCGAATCCTCCAACCTGCTCGTTCAGATTATATACAGAAATTTATTCGAATCGCAACAAACGAAAGAGGAATCTCCCTTCTCTTGGAATCGGATGGATCGAGCTTTGAGACGGCCCATTCAAACAGACCGGCGATATACGGATCCGCGCACGAGTTTTCGGTGGAAGAATATTTTTCTCACGAAACGATATTTTAAGTTTGGAGTGAGAACGACGGCTGAGGACGAAGTTCATATTGTTCAAACCACAGCCGCTCCTCTCGCCTATTACGAATCATCGTCCCCCAATCTGAAGGAAAGAAGTTTTAAAGTCAGCGACAGGATGAAATATAAGAAATATATTCTAAGACCTTTTCAAAACTATGTCGTTCCCCCGAAAACGCAATATCTCATCGTCACAACCCAGAAGAGTCTCTTTCTCGTCGATCGGTGCTCGTACTCGCTTTGGAAACAATTGAAAGAGGAGATTTCTTTCCAATCGCCGATGATGTTTCAAGAAAAAGAAGAAGAAAACCCTCCGCCACCTTTACCCATCCCTTCCTTAGATGATAAGCGGAGCTGGACCAAACCGTTATTTCCCGAAACAAAATCGACCCGGCAACGGAATGAAATTGAAGTCATCACAATTGAAGATGAGGAGGAAGAAAAAAAATTACCTCTTAAAAAACGGTCGACTTACCGGAACCTACCTGGCGTGCAAGATCCGCTTCAGAATCCAGAAGCTTCTTCTTCTTCTTCCCCGACTTGTTCAAACAGGCAACCTCTTTTGGACTCCTCACAGACAGAACCTCTTCCAGTATCCTCTTCTTCTTCTTCTTCTCCAACCTGTCCCGACATCGTACAGGTAGAATGTCAGACGGGTCCACAAGTTCCAACAGTTCCAGAAATCATGGAGGCAGAATCACAGCCGGGTTCACAAGTTCCAACGGGTCCAGAAATCGTAGAGGTAGAATTTCAGCCGGGTAAACAAGTTCCAACGGGTCCAGAAATCATGGAGGTAGAATCGCAGCCGGGTCCAGACATCCTAGATCCCTCCACTCATCCCAAAGAGACTCCAAGTGTTTCAAGACAGCCTTGTGAGGATCCAGCCCTTCCCGTATGGAATGATTATATGGACTTACAAAATTTGGTGCAACAGGAAGGAGAAGAAAATAATCATACGGATGGGTGGGTCAAAGACTGTTTAGATCATTTAACCTCGAATGAAATTGAACTGTTATGGAATTGCATTTCTGAAATCACATCGGAAATGGGAGAAAAACCAAAACAAAAAAAAATTTTTTTAATAACAAATTGGAGGAGTTTCATGATGTCAATTAAAAAAAATATTATATAGAGTCCAATCTTGGTGGTTCACTTCAGTTTTCCAGCATGAGGTGATCCACGTTTCCGAAATATGGATCCCATTCCAAGAGAGATTGTGTAGAGCGTTCACTTCAGTTCTTTTTTTTATATATATACCAAGAGGAGAGGGTCCCCAAAGGGCTACCCATGTCCAAAAAGAGAAAGTGTAGAGCGTTCATTTCAGTTTTTTTCCAAGTTTAGGGGAGGGAGGTCTCAAAATGACACCCCCCCATTTTCAAAGAGAGATGGTGTAGAGCGTTCATTTCTGTTTTTTTTCCAAAGTTAGGGAGTTTTCAAATGACTACCCATTTCAGAGAAAGAGAGAGAGAGAGAGAAGGTGTAGAGCGTTCATTTCAGTTTTCCAAGGTTAGGATGGTGGTGGAGAATCCTCCAAAATGGCTACTCATCTCAAAGAGAGAGAGAGAGAAAATGCGTAGAGCGTTCATTTCAGTTTTCCAACATTAGAAGGTCCCAAAATACCTTCTGAATTCAAAGAGAGATCGTGTAGAGCGTTCATTTCCAGTTCTTCTAGATCAGAAGAAGAGGGTCCGCTTTTCAGAGACAGCGAAGTGCAGACTTCAGTTTTCTCCCTCCCCAAGAATAGAGGGTCCCAAAATGGCTTTCCATTTCAAAGAGAGAGGGAGAGGCGTTCATTTCCATTCTCCAAGATAGGGTCGTCTGCTTTTTTCCCAAAATGGCTTCCCAATTCAGAGAGAGAGAGAGAGAGTGAAAGGGTGTGTAGAGCGGTCATGTTCATTCTCCAAGATAGGGTCGTCAGCTTTTTCTCAAAATGGCATCTCCCCATTCAAAAAGAGATCGTGACCAATTTTTTCCAGTTTTTTCCAAGATGGGGGGGGAAGAAAACCTAGGATGGAATAACACGACACACAGAGAGAAAGAGGAAAAAAAAACGCCATCTTGTCATTTTCTGATAGGGTACCGGTGTTCGAATACTTTTGTGACCGACTGTCTGATTATACTGGGAGAACCATAAAATCGGAAAAGCGATGGGTTTCACAGTTAACGAGGCAATCGAAGACAGACTGGGAAAGAGAGATCCTTTTTTTTAGCTGAGAAGCAGACTGCCCTGAAAATCCGTGACTCTGACCATATAATTTCTCCATAGACTCTTTGAACGGTATTCAGGAGACATCCTCCATGAGGGAAAAAAAATCTCCCCTTCCCCTTCTAAATCGACTGGAAAGAGAATGAGGTGGAAGAGATCCATCCACGAGAGATCATACTCTTGAACGTCAGACAAATATGAAGTCGAATAGCTTAAACAAAAAATGCTTGAAAAGTCATCGAGTCTCGAAAATCTAGGTCTCTCTCTCTCTGCAGGAAATGAGAAAATGGGAATCTGCGTTTTTCTTCCTCAACGGCTAACATTCATCTGAAGTGACACTCGAAATGTTTAAATAGATAAACGAGAATCCATTCTTAAAAAAATGACGCTGTGTCGTCAATTGGAGAATCGAGTCGGCTGGGAAAATATTTTGAGAGCCAGGAAAAAAAATTTTCTAACTTAAAAAAAAAAAAAAAAAAAAACTTTTTGTTAATTTTTATCATGTCTTTAGACATGATAAAAATTAACTACCTTCCCCTTTTGTCTGGGAATATCTCACCGTTTCTAAAAATAGACCATCACTCATCCTTTCTAAAAAGAATAAAATTCCAAGAATGGGTTCTGGTCTATTTTTAGAAACGGAGAGACAACATCACTCATCCTTTCTAAAAAGAATAAAATTCCAAGAATGGGTTCTGGTCTATTTTTAGAAACGGAGAGACAACATTCCCAGACAAAAGGAGGGTAGAGTTAATTTTGATCATGTCTAGAAGACATGATAGAAATTAACCAAAAGTTTTTTTTTTTTTTTTTTTTTGAGTTAGAGAATTTTTTTTTCCCGGCTCTCAAAATTTTTTCCCAGCCGACTCGATTCTCCATTGACAAGACAGCGCCATTTTTTTTAAGAATAAACTCTCGTTTATCTATTTAAGCATTCCCAGTTTTGCTTTAGATGAGTGTCAGCCGTTGAAGAAGAAGCATCCTGTCACTTGGGAGAGACATATTTTGAGGAGTCAACATGTTGTGTGGACCGTTGAGATCGATTTTTCTCTTCCCATTGTGTGGACATTGTTGAGCGTTTTGTGAAGCTTTGAAAGAATGGAGGGGTTTTGATGGAGAATATTTCTTTTTATTGAATTTTTTAAAAAAAGATTTAAGAGTGACATTTTATAACAGGTTTTACATGGAAAGAAGGTTTTTCTTCTAGTTTGACGACTTCTTTTTCTTGGGAGATGTTTTTATTGGAAAGATGGAAGGAAAGACGATTCCCACATTGAAGAAGGTTCATGAGAAACTCGTACGGATCTTGGTTCTCTTCTCGAGCCGATATATCATACGGAATCCGGGACATGTTTTGCAATCGCTCCAGTTCCTCCTCGTATTTTTGCTTGCTCGCCAATTTCATGCGGGGACGAAACTGGTCCAGAATATACAATCCCTGGGGTTGAGTCACTCGAGAAAAAGCGACATATTGCTGAAATCGATTAAAAGGTCCGTGCATGTAAATTGCGATCGACGGAAAGGTGGCTCCTTGGGCTTTATATGCCGTAATCGCTTCGGCTAACATCAAAGGAAACTGTTCGCGATAAAATGCGAGTCTTTTCGTCGAACAGGTGTCAATACGAATGGAGACGCGATCGATAGGAGCTAGACTATTCGAAAATTGCAGCCAGACACGCGTCACAACTCCGTCTTCATCCTGGTCTATTTGGTGTAGTGTTTCAATCGCTCCATTCATCCATCCTTTGGATCTGTCGAGCGTTTTAGTCAATTGATATCGCGCTCCTCTTTGTAAATGGAGGACGGATTCGAGATTTGCCATCTGAGATCGATGTAAATGTCGACTCCGTTTCATCATCCTCTTCCGCAATTTTTCGCTCTCGGAATAAATCACGTCTCGAGCCAGACACGAACAGTACGTCCCTCGGGATTGGAGACGTTTCATATTATATTTCTCTGCATCCTTGCTCGAAAAACAGAGAATAATAGCTTCGCGAGGAATTTCGTCGAAACTGCGAACGCGGGACTGGAAAAATGCCACATCGTCCGGTTCTAAAAAGTGATTTCTCGTTAAACGATCGAGTCTCTCCTCGTAATCCAGAGAGAATCGCATACATTCGACTAGTTCATAGTAGAGCTTGGATTGAGGCGTCCACCACCCTTCAGAATAAAAAATGGGCGTGTCGCGAATCGGTTGGAGCTGCTGCAAATCTCCGAATTTAATCATATGCACATTCCCAAACGGTTTATCCGGCACATGACACAATTGTCGAAGTTGCTGGTCGAGGCGCGAAAATAAATTGGATCCGATCGTGGAAACGTCATCCAAAATCACCATCCGTAAAGGAGCATACAGGGGTCTGTAATAGTCTAAAGTCTCTTGGGTCAGAGGTCGAACAAAAGTCCCGTTCATTTGAAGACGCAGGGCATGATGCAAAGTATCTCCCGTAATGTAAACCGCTCCTTGAGCACTGAGTGCGAGTTTGAGAACCGAGCACGCTTCGCTAAAAAGTGGCGTTCGAATCAGAGTTTGGTATAAAGCTTGGATCAGGAAAGATTTACCCGTTCCGGCAGATCCTTGCACAATAATATCCAGAGGAGGGGGACGTTTATCATGTCTAGAAGACATGATAAAAATTAATGAACCCCCCTTTTTCTCTGGGAAGGATGTCTCACTCTTTCTAAAAATAGACCATCACTCACCCTTTCTAATGGGAACCATTCCAAGAATGAATCATGGTTTGTTTTTTCGAATGGGTGAGACATCCTTTCCAGACAAAAAGAGGGGACAGTTAATTTTTATCATGTCTATAAGACATGATAAAAATTAACCAAAGTTTTTTTTTTTTTTTTTTACTCAGAAATTTTTTTCAGTGCTCTGAGAATTTTTTTCCCAGTCGACTTGGCTGGACAAGACATCTCCGGATTCTTTCTGGAATGGACTCTATGATCTATTTAAACATTTCGAGTTCCGAGTTTCGCTTCAGTTGAGTGTGAGCCGTTCAAGAAGAAGAAACCATCCGGTGAGTGGAGAGAGAGAACTATTCCTTTTTCCATTCACCCGTTGTGTTGAACCGTTCAGATATTTGCTTTTATTAATATTTTTTTCCCTAACCCACCCGTCTTTAAACAATGGAATAGTTTGAAAGGGTCAACCCGTTTTATAGATATCAACCTCATACCCTCATCTCAACGGGTCTCGAGTGGGAGGAAGGAAGGAGCAGGCGACGAGAACTAAGCATGTCTGTTTATCGAGTAGACGCATCGGGGAAAGAACGATACCCGACCGACCCCCAACATCCTCATTACGAATTATACGTTACGGATCCTGAAGGAAATCCTATCTTGGCTCGAGACGAAAACGGTCATGAGTATTACGCGGTAGATTTAAACGGAAACCAATACATTTTAGCTCCTCGACGGTATGCCCGAACATCTTTTGGACGAGAATACTACCCGAAATTTCAAAATGGGGAAGAGCATTCGCTTTATACGTCTGTTTTATTCCCTTATGCCAAAGACGAATCGGGGCATGAAATGTATCCTAAAAAGGCGGATGGAGTCGAATATTGTTTAACGGCCGGCGATCGAATTCGTTATGCTAGCGATGCTTGGGGATACGAGTTTTATCCTCGAAGAGCGGATCAGCAAACGGAATACCTCTGTGAAGAAGTGGGATATGCGAAAAGAGCCGACGGATCCGAAGCGTATCCTAAATTTTATATCTACACTTCTGGTTAAGATCTCTCTCTCTCTCTCTCTCTATCGAAAGAGAAGAAAATAATAAAGAGTGTGTTACTGCAATGGAGCATTCTGACGCGGAACCTGTTTCGTATTCCATTTGGTGTGTGAAATGCCGAGCCAAGACCGATACGGTCGACGTCCACTATCGCATGTCGAAAAATCGACGGCCGATGGTCACGGGAAAATGTCAGGCGTGTGGAACCAAGAAACAACAGTTTATTACAAATGCTTCCGTTCCACCTGGAATTCAGTTCCTGGATGAGGAGAAAGAAAAAGGAAAATGTTCCGAGTAAGAAGAAACAAGTATACAAATCAAAAATTGAAAAAAGATGGATCTTACTATTATCTGCTCTCCTAAAGCGGGTGGTTCTCCTTTACAGTTTGGCATACAGACGGATTCGCATAATCCGGTTCCAAGACTCGTGAATTTTCCTCAACCGGCAACTCCACCCTTAGATACTTCTTCTTTGAATGAGTTTTCTAGCATTCTGAAAGAATATTTAAACGTCGTGAGAGAATTGATTCTTCCCCTGCATCGAAATGTTGAAGAAAAGAGCTCTGAATGTGGAAGCAAGGACACGGATCCAAAGCCAAATTCGGAGGGTTGAAAGGGATAGGTGAAAGTCCATTATTAAAAAAAAACAATGGTCATGTCATGTCTTGTCGATCGAGTCGGCTAGAAAAAATTCTCTAGATAAAATTAAAAAAAAAAAAAAAACTTTTGGTTAATTTTTATCATGTCTTAAGACATGATAAAAATTAACTCTCTCTTCTTTTTTGTCTGGGAAGGATGTCTCACCCTTTCTAAAAATAGACCATCACTCACCCTTTCTCAAGGCAATTATTCCAAGAATGAGTCATGATCTATTTTTAGAAACGGTGAGACAACCTTCCTTGACAAAAAGGAGGGACAGTTAATTTTTATCATGTCTAGACTCGCTTCTCTATTTAAACCCCTCGCGTTTCCAACTTCAGATCCGTGTGTGCTGTGCACTCAACCTAGTTACGCGCTTCTCCTCCCTCCTGGAAAAAGCCTTTTTTTTCTTAGCTCTTAGCATTTTTTCTCAGCTTCATTTCCATTCTCCAGGTTTCTGTCTTCTCCTTTCCGTTAACACTGCAAAATTTCTAAATTTCTCATCACTCGGAGCTTGGAAATCTGTCATCAAAAAAACATGACATAGCTCTGCTTTCAAGGAGTCGGTTTAGATTCGTCAGGATCATGGCTGATTTTCCATGACTGCTCTCCAACCGCAATATTAGAGTTTGAAAGGAATAAGGTAAAAAAGTTCGTCCTAGATATCCAACGAAACGTAAAAAGAGCGACGAAGATCTAAAAAAGCTACGACCCTTTCCAGAAGGGGGAGGGAGCAATGGATATTCAGGTGAGTCCACAGTATGGACTGCACGAAAATGAAACGGCTTCCGCAGATAACAGAATGTTCGAGATGTCTGTCGTCGATCAAGTCAGCTGGTAAAATTTTCTAAGAGCTGAGAAAAATGTTCGCATACCTTCACAGAAATTCTTTCCAGGAGTGAGAAGTGTGTATCCAGGTCGAATTTACAGCACAGACTGAACTGAAGTTGGAAACACGAGTGGTTTAAATAGAGAAGGGAGAGTTCCTTCTAGAAACAATTTGGATCTGTCTTGTTTGGATCATCGAGTCGGCTGGGAAAAAATTCTCAGAGCTTTGGAAAAAATTTCTGAGTGATAAAAAAAAAAAAACTTTTCGTTAATTTTTATCATGTCTTCTAGACATGATAAAAATTAACTCTCTCTTCTTTTTGTCTGGGAAGGATGTCTCACCGTTTCGAAAAACAAACCGTGACTCATTCTTGGAATAATTGCCATGAGAAGGCTGAGTTTTGGTTTCGTTTTCGAAACGGTGAGACATCCTTCCTTGTCAAAAAGAGGGGACAGTTAATTTTTATCATGTCTATAAGACATGATAAAAATTAACAAAAAGTTGTTTTTTTTTTTTTTTTTTTTTTTTTTTTTTACTCAGAAAAATTTTTCCAGAGCTCTGAGAATTTTTTTCTCCCCAACCAACTCTCAATGGACTAGACGATGAGTTTTTAAGAATGGACGTTTTGTTATTTATGCAGATATTCCGAGTTTCGGGTCAGGTAAATGCGCGCTCACCTTAGATTGGATTCCCTTCAGACAGGTCTAGAGATTGGATAACCCATCAAGAATTCTTTGACAGGTTTTTGGAAAAAGAAATCGTCAAGAAGTGAGTATTAATTTTGATATTTTCTTTTCAACCTTGGGTCAGTTTCTAGTACATTCCTATACTAATTCCATTGTATTTAAAAAAAATAATGTCAGTACGGACTGATCTGACCCGAAACGCTTGCCCATCCAGTTGGCTGCTGGAGGGAGGAAAAAAAAAAGAAATTTGTTTTGAAGGATATGTCATTTTTTTTCTAAAAATAGATTTCTAAGAAAAGAATGAACCTTTGTTGGAAATCTATTTTTAGAAACATGTCTAGACAACATGTTGACAAGAAAAAAATTCTTTTTTTTTCCTGAGAGCGAAATGATTTTTTTCTTTCCACCCACTTTTCTTATTCTTTGGGAGGAAGGAAGAACTTCCCTTCCCCCCGCCTTTTTTCCACTAGTATTTATATAGATCCGAGTTTTTCTGCCTACAGGGTTCATTCTCGTTCTTCCTTCTCAACCGAGCAAAACAAAAATGTCGACCGATGCTGTTGCAGTTCTACCTACCCTGGTGGAAATCACGCCTGTCTGTCATCTCGAAGTAGCTCATCAATGGGAACCTCTCTCCCGTTTCGAAGAATGGTTTCGGGACCCGGAGCGTATGGAACAAATCGTCCAAGAAATCATGTGCTATTTATCCTGTTACGATGGAAAAATCCTGCATTATTTTTCGTCCATCGAAGTTTTCAAGCACTTTGCTTTCCAATCGATGATGGAGGCAGGAACCTTTCGCTTACACACTTATCTGCGATGGGAAAATGTGATCGCCGTCGATGCTGGAACCTTTTTAAAACTGTTTTACGTTTCACCCGAGTGGGTTCATATTCTTCAACCCGGAGAAGCTTCTATCCGTCTTTATGGATGGGAAATAGAATCAGAAGCCGACGGGTATCGTATGATTCCCTATCGACTGCGAGCTCGCTCCGTGTACATTATTCACGGACCTCTTTACTACCAACTCCAATTTCATGACAAGACGGTGTTTGCCGTAGACGCCCTCTCCAGGAAGAAAGTGGAGTCTTTACGAGCGTTGCATCCTGAACAGCATTTCCAATTCCCTGCTCGCGAGGAAGAGAGGAGAAGGAAAAGATCCAGGAGGAGGAGACACCTAAAGAGGTACTACAAAGAAGTCGGAAGGTAGAAGCATATTTTTTTTTCATTAACGGAAAAAAAAACTGTGGATCATTCTTTGTATATTTCTTGGAAAAAAAAGAAGAAAAGAATAATAGTCATAATAGAGGGAGTTAGGAGGGACCCTATCTATATATAACTCTCTATATAAATCGGAAGCGTCAACAGGACGGTCCACCCAAAACTATCTACCTTATCTTTCTCAGAGCAGAGTGGAAGAAAGGCCAAGATGCGTAGACTCATTGGAAGCAAAAAAATTCGAGTGGTTTAAATAGATAAGTGAGAAAAGATTTTGAGAGGTGTTGTTTTATGGATGGACCTGGCTGGGAAAAAAATTGGCAAAGCTCAGAGAAAAATTTCCTGAATTAAAAAAAAAAAAAAAAAAAAACAAACTTTTTGTTAATTTTTATCATGTCTTATAGACATGATAAAAATTAACTCTCTCTTCTTTTTGTCTGGGAATGATGTCTAGACATGATAAAAATTAACCAAAAGTTTTTTTTTTTTTTTTTTTTTTTTTTTTTTTTTCCCAGTCGACTCACTCCTCCAAACAAGACATCTAAAATTGTTTCTAGAAGGAGCTCTTATTTTTTTTTATTTAAGGAACTTGAGTTTCGGCTTCCCATCAGTCTGTACTGTGCATTCAACCTGGATACTCATTTTTTGGAGATAGGGGGGGGAACTTTCGCAGGTTTTTTTTCTGAAACTCTCTATGGATCAGAGAATCTCACAGATATCCTCCTCCGTGGATCGAAATGGACTGACCGCCACATCTGTTTTATATAATAGTTTTGAATTTTCCACCTCCTCCCCAAGATTGGACTATCTCAATATTTTTTTTAAAAGAAAAACAAAATGATTTTTTATGATTATTCTACAATTTTTAGTTTCCCCCCGACTCTTTAAGAAGAATAAAAACATAAAGCACATTGAAACAGTTCCGATAAATTTTGAAACTGAAAGTCCATCACCTTGTTCTCCACGGGACTAAAATAAGTTTCCCCGGTCTGAGAATCTTCTTGGATTTGAAGTGGTTCCCTCATCAAACTCTGAAGCCAGGTCGAAAAGAGGAGAGCGTCTGGACCCAAATCGTTGAGCAGTCTTTCCAGGAATCGAAGGTGATAAAAGGGGTATGGCGGAGAATCCGGCTGGGGCGGTCCGACGTATCGATCCAGAGATCCGTCGTTAAGGATCGGTAAGGGCGAAAAGGGGCTCGAGAGATCCATTGCTGAATAGTCCGTTGACTTTTCGGACTCATCCAAGTCCCTTGCTGGGAAAGGCAAGTCACGAGTTCCGATCCTCGAAAATAGAGCGTGCCCGACCCCAAGTAAAACGTGAGGGGAATTGTCTTGGCGAAACGGAAACGAATCGCGAGGGAAAAAGACTCTCGCCGTAACCACTCCATGGCATTTGGTTTTCTCTCTCTCTCTCTCCTGAGGACGAGATGGAAAAAAAAGAAAAGACAACTTTTCTCTCGGTTTCTTTTATATATAGGAAGAGAGAGGGGGGGAGGGTTCTCGAAAAGACTCATGGGAAATTTCCTCTTCTTTTTCTTCTTCTTCTTCTTTTTGGGGTAGGTGGGAGGAACTTGTTTTTTTTTTGGCAGAGAGAATGCGTCGGATGACATCCCTAGACATTTAAAAAAAGAATAGATAGGATGGATTCTTCAAGTGGGAAATGCGGGGTGGTTAAGGGATCTTATTTTAAAGAATATTATTACCATTCTTCGAGGGTGAGACGTCTTACCATTAAGTCAGGTAATCCGAGATGATGAGCATTCCTTTTGACATGCCTCATATGTTTTCTAATAGTTATGTTACATAAATTTTCCAGGCTAAGAATACATGGTTCAACAGCATAATTGAGTAACCGCATATTTTCCTCTTCCAATTTTCCATTTTTTCGCCAACGTTCTAAAACTGTTTTGGGATCGCAACACCGGACATTTGCACCAGCAAGCAACAACATATCCACGATGAGTTTGCATCGTAATTGACAGACATAGTGTAAAGGGGTAAAACCAAAAATATCATGTTTGTTCATGTCGCATCCAAGAAGAATCAGTTGCCGAACGATATCATCCATTGAGAACAAAATAGCGAAATGTAAAGCATTTCTTTTCGTTAATCTGTGTTCATAAAAAACGGGTGGTTCCGCGTTTATTATTAATTTTGTGAATATCCATTGATGAAAACTGTTAGAAAAACTCATATTGAGTTCAACTCTATTAAATTTACGCGTAGCTTCTTTGATAGATAGGTAGGAGATATCCTTAAATTCTTCACTGGCCGGGGTTCTTGAGAAGAGAGGGTAGAACCATGTTGGAGAGCACACACTCATTCTAAAAGAAAACACGGATTGAACTAAAGCGAAACTCGGAATGCTTAAATAGATGAGCGATAGTCCGTTCTTAAAAAATTGGGTTTTGTCCATCGAGTTGGCTGAGAAAAATTTCTGAGAGCCAAGAAAAATATATAAACCTTAAAAAAAAAAAAACTTTTGGTTAATTTTTATCATGTCTTAAGACATGATAAAAATTAACTCTCTCTTCTTTTTGTCTGAGAATGATGTCTCATCCTTTCGAATATGTTTCTAAAAATAAATTTCCAAGAAAGAAATGAGTCATGTTCTATTTTTAGAAGCATATCGAGACAACAGGTTATCAACATCATTTGAAAAAGAGGGTATAGTTAATTTTTATCATGTCTAAAGACATGATAAAAATTAACTTTTTTTTTTTTTTTTTTTTTTTTTTTTTTTTTTTTTTTTTTTAAGGTTAAAAATTTTTTCTGAGAGAAATATTTTCCCCAACGACTTATCTTTTTTACTCCTACCTACTTTCATTCCCCCCTCTCACTCTTTCTCTATATAAACGATTGCAGAAGGAATCGCGGCTCATTTTCTTGAGCAGATAGGTCTAGAACAGATGGCTACGGGAGACTTAATCATGACGTGTGAAGACGATAATGAACCCTGTTTGGACTTGCAACCTTCTTCGCCTTTATATGAATGTGTTTCTTCGGAGAATGAGTATATCACGTCGTGGTCTGACATATCGCCAACTCCTTCTCCTCCACCTGTCCGCCGTAGGATCAAAAAGAAGAAACCTAATCCAATTCGTGATACTCCTTCTCTGAATTTCAGTCCGCCGTTATCGCCCATTTCGTCTTCTTCCTCTCATTATTCAGAAATAATGGACCAATCCTCTCCACCACGCATGCGTTCTACAATCGAAGAAGATCTTCCCTCCTCATCTCATTCTACTTCTTCTACTAAAAAAAAGAAATATCGAACTGAAATTCATCCGAGTGTCATAGGTGTGCTGGCCATCACGTCTGATGGATACACTCTGACAAACAGTGTCCGGTTTGCCTCTAGAGACATGAAAACGTATCGACCGCATACCAAATGGATTCAGCAATTGAATGAGGATCTGCGAAAACTTCATATTCAAAGACTGTATGTCGCGAATGAACATTGTCGAAAAAAAATTTATCAATTGCTCCGTGTTGAATCTGTATGGACAGTAAGCTATAAACCTTCTCGTCGTCCACAGCAATGTGAGTATTGTGGAACGAAATATTGTCATCGATTTATGGCTATGATCGCCCTGCAACAAATAGTGAAATATGGTGTCAATAAATATATTCATTGAAGAACCAAATGAAGTGTCTTTTTTTATAGATGATGATTAGTATTTTGTTCAACCTCCTCTGTGTTCTATGACAGATGCAATTCGTCGAGGCATGGACGCGATTAAAGTTTCAAAATAAGTTTCTTCCAAACTATAAAAAGCATCGCGGACCAAGTCCCATAATTCCAATCGGTTTCGAGCTACCCGATTCGCTAATCGACGTTCTAATTCCGCCCAAACATTTTCGACGGGATTCAAATCAGCTCCTTTAGGAGGCCAGTCTTCGACCATAGGAATTTCATGTTCTCGAATCCATTGTGTGACGCGTAAACTCGTATGGATCGGAGAGAGATCGTGCATGAACAAGAGACGGTGTTCGGTGATCAAAGGGTTTAAAGAAACATCGGGAAGTTGACTATGATCGAGAAGCACCGGCTCTAAAATATTAGAGAGGTAATAGTCGGCATTTAAATGCTGGATCCCGATTCGACGGATTTGGTTGGGAAATTTTCCGCTCATGCACATCCAGACACTGAGATTAAAACGACCGGAACGTTGACGGCCTTCTAACGCAGAAGAAAAATAACGTTCGTCTTGATAACGCAGGACCTGTCGAGGCCGCCATACGCGAATAGGACCGTACCTGATCGAACTGAATACTTTCTCGTCGGAAAATATAATCCGGGACCAATCGTCGACCGTCCATTCCGCACGTTGAGAAGCAAAGTCGTAGCGTCGTTGACGATGAATCTCCCGCAAATAATCTTTTGCGCGACACTAATCCTTTTTCTATTAATCGTCGACGAACCGTTTGAGCGGTGCAAGGCACTTGTAATCGACGACCAATATCCGTCGCGGGTAAAAAGGGATCACCCGTCGACATTTCAAAAATACGTTGATCCATTTCTTGGGTCGTGGCTCGAGGTCGGCCGGATTTGTGTTTGGTTTGATAGTTCTCCTCATTTTCCGAGGAGCGGGAGATCCAATATTGAACTGTGGAAGGAGCGACATTCAAGTGTCGAGCAATTTGACGAACCGTTTGCCCTCGTTCATAATACAAACGACGAATTTCCCGTCTTATTTCAATAGGTGTATACGGCATGATAAGAATAAGAATAATACAAGTAGGATCTTGGTTACCATGTTCCTTGATTTCATTTCAACGTGTCACGGTCCCGATAAAATCGTAGCAAGTGTCAATGGTCAATTGCAGTGCACGGAATGTGATCAAATTCAAGATGCGTATGCTTTTATTTTACAAGCGTCCTTTCCTGATGACAGTGATCATTTCTTATCAGCTCGTCTAGCTCGAGAATATGCGAATTGGACGGGAGATTTGAACGTACCCTGCACATTTCCTCTCATAGGGATTCCTGGTATTTTACCGATCCGTAATGTTTCCGTCACGTTACGTATTTTATTAAACGGGATTCGATTATTACAATGCGTGAATGCCCCTTTTCGATCCCAGGCCAAACCTTTTGAATCGTATGAATCGCTCGAACGGTTCATGATCGAATACATGGACGAATACGCCCAGCATATTGAAAAAATCGCCAATGAAGAAAATCACTCCCAAGTCGATAAAGCGGCTCTGCACGCTCTTTTCACCAACATGAAATCGCTCATGGAAAATGTCCATCAAGACGAGGACCAACCTTTCAATTTCTTAAGTTATTATCACAAAGTCCTAGCTCCCTATGTAAAAATATGTGACGGCGACGATGCTTCGTTCCTTCTACCTCCTACTTCCAAGGATGTTGAAAAGGATCCCGCTTATCAATTATGTTTGGAAATGAAAGCCTCGAATCAAATTCGGGCTTGTTATTCTCCTTACACGACCCTATTTGATCTTGTGCACGTCATGATTTATTGCAATTTATGCCGGAACGAACTCAACGTGGTGGCGAATTTCGTGTTTGAGTTTGGAGTTCGCATTTGTCGTCGCCCCTTCTTCTTCAAAGAATCGTTCTTGACCCAGCAATTGCGAAAACTGGTCACTTCTCAAATTACGTACCATCGGAATACAGAATTCTACTACCTCCTTCGAGAGATTCAACAAGGCGGCACGTGCGATGCCTTATCACTAGAATTTATTGAAAAAATGAGTCGAATCGAAACCTTTTTAGCGAAAGTGTTCCTAGGAAAAGCGGATGATCGAATAAAGCAGTTTGCGTTCAAACAAAATTTCCCCTACGTCCTGTTTGTTCCGAAAGAAGACGAAGAGACGACGAAAAAAGCCACCCAAATTGATGAGTACCTCGGATATCTTTTCGGGACCGGGTTTATTATTTCCAAGCTCAAAGGTAAAGGATTAGTGAAAGGTTCGATCGCGACAGGTAAGAAATTTTACCGTCTTGTACAGAAAGTGGCCTTGAAAATACGCGAATTTGAAAAATCCGGCGAAGAAATTTTCTGGACGATGGAAATTGTGAAACTGTTTTTATGTTCCGACGGGTATATGGAAAAAGAATTGAGAATGTTACTCAATGTAGCGACGAAGGAATCTCAAGTTCCCTCTCGTCAAGAAATATGTCAAGGAGGAGGAGGAGGAAGAAGAAACGAAGATGGCGAAGAGATGGATATGTCATAATCAAGTAAATCATTGGGAAAAATGGCAGACGCAGAGGAAGAAATCTGTGGAATTTGCCTGAAGGCCTTCAAAGAAACGAAACGCCATAAAGTCTACAATCTCGATTGTGAGCATTCCTTTCATATTAAATGTATAAAGAAATGGATTCAAGAGTATGGTAAAAAGAAATGCCCGACCTGTCGGACTCGTATCAGCCAGGATGATATGCTCTATTTCACCAGCGGAACATTGCAAATGGAACATTTAAGAATAGATTCGGATGAAGAGGAGGAGGAGGAAGAACCAGAGGTGGAAGAACCGCCAAGGCAACGACGAAGACGAAGATCCGAAGAAGAATTAGTCGATCTGGGAGGCCATGGTCTCATTTTTTCAGGGCCTAGTACCAGTCAGACGAGACCCAGAAGACAGAGAAGAGAAGATTTAGTGGGAGATTATGCTTTTATGGATACACCTAGACAAAGTTCACCTACCTCAGATGATGAAGAACGGGAAGTCAATCCTTATTTTGGTCGACCGAATGCATTTTGGAGAGAAATGAGACGACAAAGACGAAGTAGAAGGAATTAGATGATTCTTAAAATAAAAATAAATACAGTACGCAAAAATGGAAAAGTAAGACTCACGACTGGTGTATAATATTTTGTTATCAACAGATCCATCTCCTATACATCGTTATATCAACAGATCTATTTCCAAATGGAAAAGTAAAACCGACCGACTGTTGAAAAATATTTCTCAAAAAAATTTGATAGTAAAAAAAAACAAAAAAAAAAAAAACCCACTTTTTGTTAATTTTTATCATGTTTTTAGACATGATAAAAAAGAACAAAAAAAAAACCCACTTTTTGTTAATTTTTATCATGTCTTTTAGACATGATAAAAATTAACTGTACCTTCTTTTTTATTTTGAATGATGTCACCTTTTCTAAAAATAGATTTCTAAGAATGAATCATGCTTTTCTTGGAAATTTATACTTAGAAACATGTCTAGACAACATGTTGACATCATTCCAAACAAAAAGGAGGGTAGAGTTAATTTTTATCATGTCTAAGACATGATTAAAATTAACAAAAAGTTTTTTTTTTTTTTTTTTTTTTTTTTTTTTTTTTTTTTTAATACCACATTAGATTTTTTTGAGAAATATTTTCCACCAGTCGGTCGGTTTTACTTTCTTTTTTTGGAGATGTTGATAACGATATATAAGTCGATATATAAGTTTCACTCACTGGGTTCTGATTCATTCGTTTTCGCCTTTGCTTTCATGAGATATCGAGACCGCTTCAGCATTTCGAAGGAAGCCCCTTTGATGTTATACTGTTTCTTCAATCGTCGCTTTAGATTAAATAAATACTGGTAATGATTTTTTCCAAATAGTTTGGATGGAGGAGCATTGAATAGAAACTGGAATAACTTTATCTGATTTGGATCCTTATAGACTTCTAAAGATTTAGACGCAAACGCTTTTCGTTTCTCTGGATCATCGTTTAGATAGCCCAAGATGTGAATCATCCTCAATTCCGTTTCTAACAGTAATAAGACTATCAGCGACAGTTCATCTGTTTCATAATTGGAGAGACAGTGATTACGGATTTGATTCATCTGCTCTGCTGTAAAACGTTGGTGTTTTCGACGACGAGGTTTCTTGACCACCACCTCATCTACAGAAGGTAAGAACCATTTTCGTCGAATAGCATTTAAAGCATTTGAAATATATTTCGCGGAACGTTGTTTTTGATCGATAAGATATTGGTGATATTCTTGAAGTGTTTCGGTATGATTTAGATCTTTATGCATTTGTAAACACCAAGTTTCATATTGATTTTCATAAATAGAGTAGACTAATTTACTAGTTTTTGAGGGAGACATGATGCTTCTTTTATTTTTGGTATAATGAAGAACTCTTACTTATTTATAATTTTTTTAATAGGTTTTTGAATCAAAAAAAATATTTATAATAATAAGAAGAAGAAACAGTAGAAACAAAATGGCCGAATGTTGTCCAATTTGCTTAGACGAACTCATTGCCGAAGATGTAGAAACCATTTCTACTTTAACGTGTCAACATCAGTTCCACACGAAATGTATTGATATTTGGAGAGAAAAAGCATTGACGTGTCCTGTCTGCCGAGAACCGTTTGAAGATGCCCTGCAGAAATTAATTTCTATGTTTCTCCCTTTGCGACGTTCTTTTTTATATGATGTAATTTACGATTATGAAAACCGCATCAGGTTTTCAGACGATGAGGCTGATTTAGATGATTTACTCATGTATGAATTATTGGGACCTTGGGAAACTTCTGAGGAGGAGGAAACAGAATCAATCGAACCTGAGGAAGAAAACCAGAGTGAGGAAACTAATTGAGACTGGAAAAAGGAATCGAGACCATAGATGGGTTTGAGTAAATTAGCCGATGACGGATGTAGGGATTGGACTCGAACCTGGATTGGGACTGATATTCATCCCATTTCTTTAATCCCATCCGAAGATTTAAAGCCAATGACTTTTTCATATATTCGGAAAGAAGGAATCGCCAGGTTTTGGGACGATACTTTCCAAAAATCTCGAGAGCGTTTAACATGCTGAGATAGCATTCTTGAGCTGTACGACACAGTTTCAAATGAAAGACAACATCCATTTCATTCTCGACTTGCTTCCACCATCTCCCAGTTTGATATTTCCTTGGGTACAGCACTTCATTGTGTGGATATATTTCAGCCTCATCTTCGATCCACGGTTTCATGGTACTGGAAGGAAGGTCGTAGGGATCGCCTAAATGATAATTCAGTAACTGACAATTAGATAAATTGAGATGAAGATGGCTCGTGAAAACAATGAGACGATCGGCATAGGCTGGTTTGACCACCGAGTCTCCAAAATTCGGTTCGATCCAGATGAGAAGATCGCAATGCGTGCCATCGCATTCGTAAGACGGATCTAACCCGCTGACGAACCAATCGTTGGAATCGTCGAGAAGAATATGAACCGTTTTATGATGTCGAACAAAAAGGGTTTCCAAATGATAGGATAAGAGGGAAGGATGCCTTCCTAAATTACCTGATACAACGGTCACGGGTGCGTCTTGATATTTCTTGAAAAGATCTTGAATGGAACCCATGCTGGTTGTTCCGCATACTTGATTCCCGAGACGAGTCAGAAAAGATCCCATGCTTCTTATTCTTTATTTTTTTAACGCAGCTCGCATATATTCTTGATCTTTCTGGAATTCCGATTCAGGATAAGGTGGCTTTTGAAGACTGGCATTCACTTCATTATGAAATTGAAACCAGACGTGGGCAAAGTGTTCGCCTAAAAACCGTTCTTTATACGTTTTGAGTTTGGATAAGTAATGATACACACAAATCCCGCATCGGAGAGTTCGATATAAAGATTCTGTCACAAAGTCTCTCCAAAGAGTTTTCGCAAGACGAATATCCTCGTCCTGCTCGTCCTGAACTGAAAACGCTTCGGCCATCCAATGTAAAAGCCGCCAGTAATAAGGACCAAAGACCAACGTGTTGTGGTAATTGATGTGATGAAAATAATCTTCGGCTGAAAAAGGTTGTGGGGATACGGAAATGCCGATCCGGGTCATCAAGTCTCGAATCGCCTGACTTTTTCCCTGGAGTAATTCAATCACCGCTTCGTCTAAAAAGAAAAAGTATTCGCTTTTCCATCGAATACTGTACAGGAGCATTAAGACGCAGTACGTGGTCAATTTAAAGAGTTGAATCCAACTGTATTCGCCTACCCAAGCTCCAGGTCGTAGAAACGTCCGTCCCCATTTATCTTGGTTCATTAAATTGGCCATGAATAATAAATAGGTGACGACGACTTCATCTAATCGTTGTTGGGGCTCTTCTTCTCGGAAAGCGGTCGTAAAGTGGGTGACGTCGATACCCGGAGGAGGAGGTGGAGAAGAAGGGGTTTTGAAGTGTAAAAGTTCATGAATTTTATGAGCCACGAACGGTGAAACACGAGCCTGGCTTTCTTGGAGTTCGTTCGAAACGATCGGTTCATCTTCTAAATAAGTTCGTTTTAAACGTTTAAAGGTTTGAGCATCCATTCTCTTTACTTAAACCACCATTGACGAAAACGGCAATACCAATCTCCCACGTCTTTATTTTGCACCAAACTGCCGAGGAATTCGCCGAAAGTTGTAAAAATCGTCAGCTTGCGAATGTATCCAAAAGCCAGAAAGAGAAAAATGAGTCCGTTGATGAGGAGGAAAAGGAGAAAGAACCAGCTTTGTGTTAAAATGAGACAAAACAGGATCACGAAGGACGTATACGCTCCAGCGACTAAAAGCGTTCCTAATGTTAAGGAATCCATTTGTTTTTTTTCTTCTTCTTCTCTATTCTTGACCTAATGTCTCGTAATAAAGGGTCCGATACGTAATATTCTGGTAAGCATTATAAACGGGATGGTGGATAAAGAGAAATAATAAAATCCATAAGAGGATCGATACCATATTTTTGTTTTCTTTGTTCTGAGTCAGAAGAGAAGAGATAATAATAAAGTAACTCATATTAATTAAAAAAAATGGTTCGAAGGGATAAATCTAAATCTGATAAAGCGGAACGAAAATTGCTTCGAATGGAAGCAGCTCCTCCTAATCATGTAGGAGACCCAGTCGTTGACAACCCCCTTAACAATCACCCTCCAAGCAATCCATCTAACCATCCTCCTCCAATCCATGACAATCCTCCTAATAATGATAATGTAGGCAATATTCCCATGGACGTGGATGAGGAAATAATCCGTCGGCATAGGCGAGATCTCCTCAATTACGAAGAATACTACCCCGATCGAATGAAATCAGATAAGCGCTATGCCAAATTGGCTGACGGAAATGAGATTTATGCTAAGAATCGACAAGGAGATTAATTTTATATGCTGGATCCCGATGGAAATATTGTGTTTGCAAAACAAATCTCTCCCATCACCGGTAAAATAACCCCTGTCTATGCCGTCGATCATCTGAACCGTTCTATTTTACCCGTCGACGCCCAAAACGGTCCCGTGTATGGATTTGATAGTGATGGGGAACCCATGTTTCCCATGGAAAACGGAAAAATGGTGTATCTGTTCTACGGAGGAAAAGAATGGTATCCGGAAAATCCTCAGACCAAAGAACAGATCTATGCTTCAGACGAGCACCATCGACCCTATTTTGCCAAAGACGAGCATCAAAAGCCTTACTATGCTCGAAAACTCGATGTCAATCAATTCCCTATCGAATATGCCCCTCTCGATTCCAACGGTCAACGGATCTATATTCCCTTAGAGAACAATAAATTCCAATACCCGTTTAATCTCGTCACAAAACGACCGCTGTTTGAACTCTCTCCGGATCAGGACGAAATGTATTTCCGAAACAATACGCTAGGCGAATATTATCCCGTCAACGAATTCAACGATGAAATTTACGCTCGAGATCGTTTGCACAATGAAATGCCGGCTAGGAACATCGATGGAACCCCTTATTACGCTAAGAGAGCGAGTGGGGACGAATACTATCCCAAGCAACTCAACGGTCTCGAAACGTATATTCGAATTGGAAATAGGGACGAACCGGCCTTAGATGCTTTAGGAGGAGGCATTTATGCGAAAGATGAAAACTTGGACGAATATTATCCGAGAATTTACCATGACGACAATGACGAATAAAGCAAAACGATTACCAAAGGATCTTCGATGGCAAAAGATGAGTATTATGCAGTCGACAATCTTGGAAATCAACGATATAGAAAGGATCGAAGGGAATTTGAAACATATATTACCACTGACGATCCCAGTCTACTGTATGCCCTAGACAAATATAAAGTTCCCCATTATGCTAAAAAACCCGTGTATATCGGTGGAGAAAAAAAATTTGAAGAGTATTATGGAAAAATCAATAACTTGCCCGTCTTTCTAAAGTACCAGGGTCGAGAAATTTATGCCAAAGAGCATTCCGGGGCCGAGATGTATCCCAAAGATTTGTTTGGGAACGACATGATTGCTCGAGATGCCGACGGGCGGTATTATTATGCTAAAGATGAGACAGGAAATGAAAAATATCCCTTGTTCGCCGACGATACGGAACACAAGCCCGAATACATGTCTTACGCCCTCGATAAAAACGGTATTCCGTTCTATCCTATCAATTCTCAGGGTAAACCCATCTATCCTAAAAATGCTACAGCCGATGAATTTTATCAAATCCTTCACCCTTTCACTCAGCAAGTCATCTTTGGAAGAGATACCGATCAGAACCAAGTGTATGCGCGGAAAGCGGATGGAGGCGAAATTTACCCGGACAGCGGTCAATTCGCCATGACGAGGCTGAAAGAATTCTTTTATGCTCATGATAAGAACGGGGTCATTATTTACCCGGTCGATCAACACGGTAACGAACGATATTTAGTGACGGACAAAGGATCGTACGATCAATTGATGAAAGATCCGGCCGTGAAACGATACGCCAAAGATGCAGACAATAATGAAATCTATCCGGAAATTATTCATGCCGATAAGCGCATTACCCAAAAACCTTTAGGAAACCGGTACGCTCAAAATAAATTGGGTGAATATTACTACCCGGTCGATCGATACAATAACGAGTACATTGTCCAGTTCAAGAAAGTGAGTGAGGAACAAATCTTTGCGAGTGGATACCCCATCACGTGTGATCAAATCATCATTGTTCCCAATTTAAATGACAAGCCCTGGATGCCTGCGTTTATACGAGACCCTAGAATTGAACCCGAAAATTTGATAGGCTACTTGTACCGATCGCATTCGAAACCGATGGATTATTTGACCAATTTGAGATCTAAACGCGCTTCTTGACACGGGTTCCAACCCTATAAAGTTACATATAATAACTCGGAGGGTAAAGTGGTCGAGAAAGTGGAAAGCGGTCTTCCAGAACAGGAAGATCCAGTGGAAGAGGAAGAGAAAAAGAAGAAAAGAAAGAAGAAAATATATGCCAACCCGATACAGTCTGACGAAAATAATCATCAATCCACCACCAACTGGACTAAAATCATTCTTTCTATGATAGGTATCTTGGCCATACTTGCGTTCCTAATCTGCATTAATATACTGTTTAAAAACTAAAGTCGTGAGAGAAAGAAAAATATCTGAAACAATCCATTCTTAAAAAGATTGGGATGTCTTGTCAATCCAGTCGGTTGGAAAAAATTTTTCAGAACTGAAAAAAAAAAAAAAAAAAAAAAAAAACTTTTTGTTAATTTTTATCATGTCTTCTAGACATGATAAAAATTAACTATCTACTCTTTTTGTCTAGGAATGATGTCTCACCCTTTCGAAAATTAGACCATGACTCACCCTTTCTAAAAATAAAATTCTAAGAAATAAATGAGTCATGGTGTATTTTTAGAAACATGGTGAGACATTATTGAAAACAAAAGGGGTTAGTTAATTTTTATCATGTCTAGAAGACATGATAAAAATTAACAAAAAGTGTTTTTTTTTTTTTTTTTTAATAGCTCTGAGAAATTTTTTCCAGCCGACTGGATTCACAAGTCATCACCATTTTTTTTAGGAATGAACTCTTCCTTATCTATTTAAGCATTTCGAGTTTTGCTTCAAATGTGTACGTGCTGTTGAAGAGGGACCCACCTAGATCCTAGTTGACTCATTCATGGGAAAGAAAAAAAAAGTATTCTATAACGTGTTGGATTGTGTTGGAGGTAAGTCTCTTTCTTTTTCATTTTTTTCTAAAGATTTATGAATGACAAACGGAAAGGTTTCTTTCTTGTACTCTTAAAGGCGATGAAAATAAAACAAAGCTTCTTCGAAAGCACAATATTTGGTCCGACCTATATGTTTCGGACAAAACGATGAGTATTCATAGTTCATTGGTATGGGCGCGGTATGAAACGCCTCCTTGTTCTTGGAGACGAAATTGAAATAAATAGGACGGGCCAGTATCTGGTACAAAACATTAATTTTCCAATAATGAGGGCAGTAAATGTTTTTATATCCTGCCGTTAGAGCTACGAGAAACGGTTTTAATTGATCGTACGGCAAATGACCCTCATTCCATGAAAAGCCATGCGTTATATCCGCTAACGGTAAATGAACACTCGATACACTTTGTTTGGCGGAATAGGATAATTCAGACCACGGTATGGGTGGTTCCACGCAGATAATGCCTTGGGAACGATCATGGGTGATATAAGCCACTTCTTTAATAATATAGTCGGAAAAGTCATCATTATAAGAAAGATTGATTTCTTTGGCGAGAGGATCACCATTCAATTCGAAACCTTCGAAATTGAGAACGATATAGGATTCCATGTTTTATTTTTATCGGTCATCTTGTTTCAGGAGAACATTGAATCTAAAATCCTCTACGGTTATCACATGAAAATCTCTCAATTTGCCTTTTAGATAGGTGGCTCCAACTAAGTGGATGGATTGAGTTCCATATTTTTTCTTTAATTGTTGGAAACAAATCCGCTCTGATACTTGTACTGCAATAGGTCCTAGACGTATCTTATCCTTGCGAGTGAACAGAGTTATATATTCTATACCCACTCGATGTTGACGAAACTTTTGTAGAAATTGTATTAAGGACCAAGATTGAAGACCCAAGGTCGATTTTAAATCTCTTTCCAAATTAAACGTGGCAGTATGGGAAATAAGAACAATATATCGAAAGGAGGGACCTATTTGTCGATTGAACCGTTCGGTGATTCGCCATGGAAGAAAGGTTGAATGATTCATTTTTTTTTTTCAATTTAATTTAATTTTTTTTTCTTCTTCTTCGGTTCGAAGGATTAAACAAGCATGGCAGAGTATTACGATATTTCTGTTTTGAAAACTAATTCAATTACCGATTGATCGACTCATCCGATTCGTGATTGGGCAAAATCCTCAACTTGAAAACTATCAAGCGACGTACCGGTTTCTGAATCTATTTTTTGAGATTACGCCTCGACTCGTTCGAGATTTTCATCACAGGCCGTTGCTCATATCCGTCACGTGTTAGATAATATGTCGCAATATGGACACCTATATCTTTTAATCGATCAGCAGCCCCTGTTTAAATGCCCTGGAATGGAATGATGAAGAATTTATTTTATCGAATGAAGAAGTCTTAGACCCTATTCGCAAAAATGGCCAGTCAGTTTTTTCCTAAAGATTCTGCTCATTACCATATCACTTGCATCTATCTCTTATATTTTTACGCACTGCTCGCGAATCCGAAATATACTTGGATCACAATGGATTATTTAATGCACGGCAATAAATATCATCAATATTTATTAGCTAAACATGCTCACGAAGAAAAGTAAAAATAAAATCATTAGACGAGAAATTTATTTTTGAAAAGATAAAGCAATATAATGGAATTTTATCCGAATCGATATGGTAGCGAATATTACAAATATCGAAAAAAAGATCCAGTCTTTGTGAAAAGTGAATATGGTCATGAAAGGTATGCCATTCACTCCCAAAAGGGGGAAATCTATCCCGACAAAGGTGATCCTTTCGCTAAAACCCGAGACGGCCTTCCATATTATGCCAAAGATCGAAAAGGAAATGAAAAATATCCTCTACAACGTAAAAAATCCCTCGTTATTCAAATTCAAAACGAATTCGTTCTGGCCAAATACGCGGACGGAAAGAACGATACCCGGTGGATTTCAGAGGGAACGAATATTATTTAGTGAAAAATGAAGAACCTTACGTCCTGAAAGATGCCCAAGGTGAATCTACTTTGCTAAAACATGTAGTGGAAAAGTCCTCATTCCCTGGAATTGTTTTGAACAGTACAAGTATCTTCTCTCAGAACATTATAAACGCACATGCGATGCTGCAGGAAACTGCGTTTATCAATCCACGGTACCCGTTGAAGAAATTCTTAAAAAGTTGTTTCCATGCCTCTGTTTGTGCTTAGCTGAAATACCTACAATGGCTTTTATTCTAGCAGTTACGTTAATGTCAATACCAGGACTGTAAGAACAACGTTCTTATATATAGTCAGTGAGAAGAGAAAGAATGACTCGAAGCTGGCTGAGAAAAAAATTTTATAAAAAAAAAATCCCCTTTTTCTTCCGAAATTGATGTCTTCAATTTTCGAAAAATTGAAGACATCAATTTTCAGACTTAAAGGGGGGGGTATTTTTTTTTTTTTTTTTTTTTCAGCTGTTAGAAATTTTTCCAACCCGACTCGATCGACCGGACATCACCCTTTTTTAAGAATGGACTCTCACTTATATATTTCAGCATTGCGAGTTTCACTTCACATGATTCTGTGTTTTTGAAGAAGAAACATATTGAAATCTGGCTTTCTTCAGTCAACTTTTGTTTTTTCCAAGTCATTACACAATGAAATGTTGGGAACCTACCTCATGCATATGTAAAAAGGTTAGTAATTCTTGTCTTTTTTCAGATTTTTGATGATAACATTATCGTAATAAATACCTTGTCTTTTATGCTGAGGCAGATCAATGGGTTCATCGTCCACTTTTAAATGTTTCGTGGTTGAGTGTTCTCCCTCTTCGTCGTCATGCTTTCGTTTGAGAGACGAATTCAATTCGGCATTTTCAAACTGAAGGGGTTCTACTATATCCAAAGACGAGGAAATATTATTTTCGGCTGAAAAGGAACTGAAATCCATTTCCGGTCCGTTTCAAATGTCCAAATTCATCATTGAAACGCATAATGAGTTCCGTTTCGTGGATGGAGGTGTCGCGCATCGTTTTCAAAAATTGTCGAATGGCCGATTTCAGTTCGTTAAAGGTCGTAACAGAACCGGAATGATTTGTACATCGGCATACTGTTTGAATTGTGTAAAAATATCGGTCGAAGATAGAAATTCTTTTTTTGAATTCTACTAATATTTCAGGTTCGGAACGGTAACGGATCATGCCGTCCTCCATGTTAATATTGTGGGCCAGATGCAGATAAATCATTAAAAAGAAACCTTTATAGGAATCTTCGACGATAGAATCTTTGGTTTCGAGTAAATATTGATCCTGCATCACTTGTTCTGAGGTGAGGGATGGAGCATTTTTCGTAAACACGGCGTCAAAAGGAATTGCTACCACGCGATCATTAAACGCCTCTGTGGCCGTACACACTGGGAACGTATTGTAGAAGCCATGAGTTTGGCACTGGGAATCGCTCCTACATTTTGCTCGTACAAATTCCGAAAACTGGTGGTCGAATTACCCCGTGATTTCTTTCACGAGGTTTTCGTTTAATTTTCCCGACATTTCTTCAACAGTCACTACCCGACAACAAAATAACGAAGAGGTCAGTTCGGGTTGGGCTGATAGTCCTTGACCACTCGTCGTTTGTAAAATGACGGCTCGAATACCATGACTATAGCCTCCAAAGACCTTCGAGATCATTTGAAAGAATTTACTTTTTCCATTGCGCGTGTTGCCTTTCAAAATAAAAAATTTGCGACCGTAATTAGTCGCAATGAGAAGACTGGCCAGGACATCTAAAAGGTACATGAACAGATCGTATTCGAAACACGTATATTTACACATGTGCACATAAAAATGAAGCATGCTTTGAATGAGCGGGTTGGTTTCTAGTTTGTCATGAAACTCGCGCACTTTTTCCCGCAGCGTATCCAGTAAATCGTCCGTGAGGTCGAGAAAACAGCTTTTCAGGTATTGTAGAAAAAATTTCCGGTCGGTTAATAAACGATAGATGGCTATCAAATCCGGATCGTGACGAAATTGCATCAACTCGTGTCGACTAAAATTGATGCCCAGACGTCGATCCGATAGGTAAAATTCCGGAACCGTCCCTCCTACATGACCCGTCAAGAGATTCAGAACCCCATCGTGGGTTCGAATATGCCATTTATGTCGATCCATTTGAATGATTTTACGATCAATGTTGGTTCGACTCAGAATGGACGAGACCACATAATTAAATGTTGACCTGTTTCATAATGTCTGTGAAAGGACACATGTTTTTAGTTTTATCGGCAAACTGATTCCGAGCATAGGCCTGAATGGAGGACCAGATGGCATTCATCAGGTTTAGAATTTCTATCTGGTGGGGCACTTCTTGCCAGTACTCGTGGATATTATTCCACATATAGCGTTGAGGTTTCTTACAGGAATTGTGCATGGTAATGACGAGAATCGGAAAATATCGCTCTTGAATTCGATGAATTTGTTCCACGAGCTGATCTCCAGACACCGAATATAAAATAACGCCTTTCATGGTTTTGATAATAGCTTCCAGTTTATCTTTAAATTTGTAAATTTTAGGATTGAGATTCGAACCACAAAAGAGGATCGTGTCGAGAGTAAAATCTTGGGAAATGATATCTATAATTTTACTGTTGATTTTTTCTACAGAATCTATGAGTTCGTGAGATTCTAATATCGTACGCAAATGGGATGCGAGTGTAGGAGGACATTCGTAAATGTTGACACAAGGCACAAAAGACAGGTAAAAAATAGTAACCTTGATTGTACTGCATAATCGTACGAAGGGGATTGGGATCGGAATGCAAACTAGGATTGTCTAACTTGAGAGCTTGATTCACCGTCTGGAATACATCGTTTTCGATGACGATAGAATTTTGACTTTCCCGGTACCATCGTTTTAGAGCCCGGTTATTAGATTCAAAGTCTGAAATCACAAACCCGTTAAACTTGATAAAGTAAAAACGTTTTTAACCAATGATGACCTTCGGTTCCAAAATCCCTTCCCTTTGTAAATATACATCGGGGTTTTTAGTTTATACACAAATGTAGCCACTTTTTCATCGTCGGGTCCAGCTTCCTCATCTTTGCTAATAAGCGTGGGATACGATACTCGATACAAAGGATCGTACAGTGTCACCACAGGCATCATATATTCATAAAGTTGTTTTTGAATATCCATTGGCTGGAGGTGGAGCAGTTTACGAAAAAAGGAATTGGTATTATCCTTGCGACGTTTAAATTTTGATTGAATGCCTAACAATCGCATGCTGAAAGCATTGGGATTGGTCAAATCTAAACGCCAGGTGGTTTGTTCGTCTACATAAATAATCAGCATGGGTTCGTATTTGTTCGTATAGGGCTTGGAGGAATTCACAAGCGTCGCATTCGCTAAAACGTCCAACTGGAAAATAAATTCAGATGTTTCGTGATAGAACCGGGGTTGAAGTTGGCTGCAGAATTGAATATAATCATCATGAGCGATCGAGATTTCCGGCAAATGGACATGAATACCACCTCCTGGACGAACAGCCACAATAAAAGTAAAATGCTTAAGGGATAAAAAGTAAAATTTTAAGGTTGAGAGAATAACAGAATCTACATAATCGTAGAGCATAGATGAAGGAAGGGATGCATCGCATTCGGTTTTAATATCAATATCTAGGATAAGGGAATGATGGGTCGTCGAGCAAAGATCCATCGTTAAAAAAGATTTTCGGCAGACGTTCGAGTATAAAAATCGAGAAAATTGTGCGTAGTCTTTTCGGTTACAGTAAAAGATTCCTCCCGACATCTGGTAGGAAAATGTAAGCATCGTTGGGCGTATCTCCAACCGAATTAATCCTTGTTAAATAATGGAGGCTCTGCGACATGATTATATATCTTTAACTTGATTAATATTTCTTAAAAAAAATACAAGCAATTGCTTTGTAAGTAAATATCCTATAAAATCTCCACGTGCTCCTCTAAAGAATAAATAAACTGAGCACTTTTACCTTCATAAAGTCTGTTCCTATATACTGTTGAATTCACGGCACAGAATGATTTAAAGTGAAATTCGTTTCGCACGTCTTAAATAGATAAACCAGAGTTCTTTCTAGCCAGAGCTCAGAAAAAATTCTAAAGTAGATATTAAAAAAAAAAAAAACTTTTTGTTAATTTTTATCATGTCTTTTAGACATGATAAAAATTAACTACCTTCCCCTTTTGTCTGGGAATGATGTCTCACACTTCGGAAAAATAGAACATGACTCCATCCTTTATAAAAATAAAAGAATGGGTCAAGGTCTATTTTTTAGAGAGTGAGACATCCTTCCCTGACAAAAAGAGGGGACAGTTAATTTTTATCATGTCTAAAAGACATGATAAAAATTAACAAAAAGTTTTTTTTTTTTTTTTTTTTTAATATACATTTCAGATTATCTGAGAAATTTTTCCCAGCCAGCTTTTACTTTTCTAGACATAAACGTCCTTGTTTATGTCCTTGAATGACGTCATCTCTCATGTATATATAAAGCGTGTAAGTTGGCTCTGTAGACGTATTCCTTTCGAGGAAGAAGGCGAGATAAAGTAAGCTCTGTCATGGATAATGAAAAGTACTACAATGTTTCGGATTATGTGGAAGCGTATGGAAATGTCTATAGACAATATTATTTTATAGCTGTTCGTTTCAAACTACCCATCTTCCATGTCGATACTTTGAAACATTTTAGCCCGGGTCTCGTTCGAGCACCTTGTATTCTCGTGGTCAGTGAAAATCGACTCATTTTCCAAGGAGAAAATTTAGACAAAGACTATCCGTTTCCTCGTGGGTCTTTAGTCTTTTGCGTGCATGGAACAAAAGAGGATCCTCGTTGGATTAACGTCTCCAGAGATACGACCGATCAGTTTTTACAAAGTTTATTTCCCTCTCGAGATTTTGTCAAGGTCTCCTATGAAAATAATACTTTATTTGGTTGTTCGACCATCAATCCGTTTTCCTTGTTCTGGAAAGTACTTCCTCGCAATAAGTCTTTTCGCGCCTTAAGCGATCTGACGATGACCTACATAAAATGAGAACCTTTCCAGTTAGAGCATTGCATGCGCCTCCGATTTTTCAAACGAAATACGCACGTCTGGGAATCGTGGTCCAACTGGTATCACTATTTACATCCCATGCTCATCCTCCACTTCATACATTTAACGGGACAAGCTGCGAGTGCTCAATTGGCTGCCAAACTTCATAAATTGTGGAAACGCTCCCTTCCACCTTACCTGCATACGGATTCTATTCCATCGGACTTTTATACTTGTGAATTTACTTTTGATGACACGAAATTAACCGGTGTTTGGTTTGTCGTTTTGAATATGTCTTTAGTGATGTATGTTTCGCCCATGATTGCTTCATTCCATCATGAAACGTTCCTCGACGTGAATCGTGAACAATGTAATTATTGGCTACCGTTTTACCGAAATAATGAATTATGGACCCGAGAAGGATTTAAAATATACGTTTCCCACTTTAGAAAGAATCGTCGCTACTTGAAAGAAGTCATGATTTGGTTATCGTCCCGCTCCGAAGAAAAATATCAATATATGTTGCTCGATTTGAACAAAGTAGCCTACCTTTTAATGATTTAAAAAAAGCAAAAAGAAAAGAATGTTACGAGAACTGGTTCGATGTCTTATTCAATACCAGTCCGACCCCACTTTTATATCTTTAAATGTTGTCGATGGTCTCAAACAAAATCTTCGAGACGACGTGATCGATGCTTTTCTCCTGAGTCGACCTTTACTCCATCTCTATCCTCAACTGTATAAAAAGAGTTCGAGCGTCATCGATTTCTTGTTTCGCATTTCGGGCTTGCATTTGGAAGAGATTGTTCCGATGGAATCGCAGGACCTGGAAAACAAAATCGCTTCTTTGGAAACTCAATTAGAGGCAGATCGGAAAGCTTTTGAGAAACAAATCGAGACGCTCCAACAAGAGCACCGGAACGAAATGCGTTATTTTCTAGCGGAAAAAGAACAATATGTGAATACCGCTCGATTCGGAAAAGAGCATTCAGTCGTGGATTTGCAACGACAATTGGAACGCCTTACATGAGAGAAAGAAACCCTGCAGACTGAGGTGGAGCAGCTGAAACCGAATCACGAAACCTTACAAACTCAGTGGGAGCAATTGAAACGAGATCACGAAACCTTACAGACACAAATTCGAACGCATGAGTCTGAAAAAATACAATGGCAAAGGCAAATAGTAGAACAACAACAACAACAACAATTGAATAATAATAACATCGAGTTTCCAAACCGTTTGATGAACGAATGGCAAATGCTCCACCAACGCTACGAAACGGGACTTGAAGAATGGATGCAACGAACGGAAAGTTTAATCCGCCCTTTGCAAATGGCTTTACAAAAAACGATCGAGCAACTGAAACTTCCTCCTTCTTCTACGACTACGGTCATTGAAACTTTACCGCTCGAATCGCCTCCTTCTCAGCAGCTCAAGATCGAGTCGTCGCGATCTAAATTAGAGCAATTACAAGAAACCCTCGACCAGTTTTTAACATCGTATCAATCGGAACAAAAACAGCACGTCCAGCAATTGAACGAGGAACTGAAAGGACAATTGACCCTTTGTCAAAACGAAAAACGGATGTTGGAAAAGCAGTTGGAGCAGGGTCAGAAAGAACGAACCGACCTCCTGCAAAAATGGAAAATCGAGTCCGAAACACATTTCCAGGAAGGTATTCAACGCGTTCTTGACACGCTGCAAAAGAAAAATCCTCATATCGAGACGATTCTTCGAGACGAAATGGCTAAACAAATGAAGGAGTTCCACGAAACGCAGTTTATGACGTTTTTACAGACGATCCTTCCCCCCTCATTTTGGAAACCTTTAGGTGCGAACCAAGATTGGAAAACGTTTTTCTTCCAACAAATTCAAACGTATATCCAGTATTTACAAAATTGGCAAACCCAGCTTTTGAACCAATTAACACTTCTCGGGAATGCTTTAAATCAATCGCTAACGCCCAACAATTTAGCTCATACCATTCTTCACAGTCTCCCTTCTTCCTCTAAAAGCATGATGGAAGACACGACCCTCTTGCAACGATTGCACGATCTTCAACAATCGATTGAGAACCAGAACGAAGCGAAGGAGGTCCTACAACAAATCCAAGCTCAACTCCATCGGGATCGTAGCCAAGAACATAAAAAATTACAGCAGAGTCTAGAACATGAAAAACGGCAACGCGTCGCTTTGGAAAAGAAACTGGAGGTCCTGAAAACGAATTTGGTAACTGTGATACGGACTAAATGGAATGCGTATTTTGGGGCCACGGATCACGATCAGATTCTCTCGGAACTCGAAAAAGTATTCCATTTCAAAGAAAATCTAGAGAGGACCCTCGAAACGCAATTGGCGCAACTGAAAGGTCACTTTCCCGAAATACCGGTCGTTCAATTCGATAATTTGGCGTCGAGCATGATCGAATGGGCTCGACAGGTCGAGAATCGCAACGATTGTGAAGTCGAGCTCCGTAAAACCAAAGAACAACTTTTCGAATTGAAACAGAAACTCGATCAAGTCGAAAGTAATTATACGAAATGTAATGAGTACCTTCTCTACGCCAAAACGAAATTGACCACGTTCCTAAAAACGATCCTTCAGAATGACCCTAGTGATCAAAGAGAAGATTGGCCGCAAGCCGTTGTCCATCAAATCCAAAACGTGATTCACGAGCATCGACAATTTCAAGATCTCGTTTATAAACAAATTGTCACGCTTCGAGCCCAGTTTCCGAACATACCGGATCCCATTGAAGAATTGGCGAATTCGGTGATTTTATATTTCGAGCAGGAACGAGACCTATACCGACGGCAGTTGGAGGAACGTCCTCACATTACCGAAGTGAAAGAACCCACTACTGTACCGGCCATTACGTATCCTACGGATCAAGTGGAGGAATTACAGCGGGAAGTGAAAGATTTACAAAACCAACTGGAAGTGTCTCGGTCTCGAAACCAAACTTTAGAAAACCAGCTGGCTAAAGCTCTCGTAGCTCCGCAGGATGTAGAAATGTCCGATACTTCGAAATATAAACGAAAGCACGTATCGACGGTCGACGAAGACTATGTAAGAGGTCTGTCATTGGATTTACAAGATGCCAAACACGCTTTAGATCGATGTCTGGACGAAAAAGCCCACTTGCAAAAGGAATTGGAACACATTAAAACCGAACCAACCCCTTCTCCCTCCGTATCGTCCGATTTCAAAATGCTCAGCGACCTGTTTTATCAATTATACGTGTCCTATTTTCGATTAAGATTTGATGTCGTGTACGGAAAAACCGTTTTTTCGTCGGAGGAATATATTAGATCCGTGCTGAATAAATTGGATTTCGTGGATCGAAGCATTCGATCCAATATGACTGTGAAAGAATGGACCGATGTTTTATTGCAATACATCAAGTGGGACGTACAAACTCTGACAGGAGGGTTAGATTGGCAGGGGTCGCATACAGCCTACATTAAAGATGAATTCTTAACCTATTGCATGAATCAAACGATTGAAATCATTGACCGGTACGCGAAAGAATTGAGGAAACAGACCGAGATGTTTAGAAGTCCATAAAATAATAATAAAGTGGAACTATGGAATATTCAGAGTTAATCGATCGTATTCTTGCGCACCCGATTTTAAAAGCGGGGATTGACGAAATTGTTGAAAATAACCCGAGAACGTTAAACCTCGTGAGCCGGGAATGGAAAAATATATTAGCCAACAATCCTCAGTTTCAAGATTTTCAAGCTAAAGCGATCCCGTTCCAGCATCCCGTAGAAAAAGGTTATATTCAGATTGAAAATATTAAAGATTTTAATCATCATTATAATATTCTCGTAGCGGGTTATTGGGTTCTCTGCGCTACTAATTATAAGAGGAATCTGAATGCCCATTCTTTCATATGTAAACTCTGTCCTCCTCTGGTGGACATTACCAAAGCCGTGGCTGCCGATCATTCCCAAATGCTGATTTCAGAACAATGTCGGTTCTTCATTGAAAAATGTAGACCTTCTCTCTGTAAAGCGTGTCGGCAAATTAGTCAACGAAATGATCTGAATTCTCAGATGTCTCAAAATCAATGTTGTTTACGCAAAACCAAAGTGTTTGATGGAACGACCCTTTTAAACGTGTTTCAAGAAACCCTGGACCAAGAATTTGTGAATAACGATATGTTTATTGGTATTTTAAATATTAAAATTAATTCGCGGTACTTTTACGAAACGGACGCTTTGTATTGTAGAGTAGGAGGCATTTGTAGAGATATGATTCTCTTTCAAGAAGATGCTCTGAATATGATCGAAAAACCCGTGTTTCAGTTAAATATTTTAGAACCTTCTTCGAGAAATATTATTAACGAAACCATTTCCACTACCTTCGATAAAGAGAAAATCAAAACTGAAAAGGTGGATCCAGACCAGGTTCCCATCAAAAGCAAGATCAATCCAGATCTGTGCAAACCATTCAAGAAAGAGAAGCCTAAGAAGGAGGCTGAGGATGTAAAAGGCAATGAGGATCCAGTCTATTTAGGTGAGGTTTCTGCCAGTTCTATGAAGAACAAGTTTAGTAAATTTGCGTATAAAAGTTTAGTAAATTTGCGTATGAGTTGCTCTCAGGTCTCGTCGTGATCTGGATTAGGAATAAAAAAAAAAAAAAAAAAAGAAAAGAAAAAGAAAAACTTTTTGTTAATTTTTATCATGTCTTTAGACATGATAAAAATTAACTACCCTCCCCTTTTTGTCTGGGAATGTTGTCTCACTCTTTTGAAAAATAAACCGTGACTCATTCTTGGAATGATTGCCATTAGAAAGGATGAGTTATAGTCTATTTTTAGAAAGTGTGAGACAACATTCCCAGACAAAAAGGGAAGGGGGTTGTTAATTTTTATCATGTCTAAAGACATGATAAAAATTAACAAAAAGTTTTTTTTTTTTTTTTTAGATCTCAAAAATTTTTTCCAGCCGACTCGATCAACAAGACCATCATTTTTTTTTCAAGAATGTGTTCTCACTTATCTATTTAAGTCATTCAAGTTTCATTTCAGATCGTTTAATGCTATGGCCTGTGTACAAGCTTCTACATGATGAAAACAGATTCTGTGTCAAGGTATATTACCATTTTGTTTTTTTTTTTCCTTTTTACATAATAGAAATTTTTCTGTACTGACTTTTTAACCCCCCAACCAAATCAATTTTTTTCTCCAAACCTTTTCGCATTTAGCAAGTTAGGAACCGCGTATCAGAAAACTGCATGGCATTTTTCATAATGAGATTATCGGGCAAATCCTTTCTCGTCAATTGTTTATTTAAAGCCGTTTCTTTGGGATACGTGATGCATTTGGATTGATAGAGATACGAAGATCCTGTTTCTTCTCCCATCACAACAATCGGTTCAGGGTGACAAATATCTTCTAACGTATAAAACCCAACCCCTTTCTTGTACGCGACATTCGAAATGACGGTTTCGGGAACGAGGTCTAAATTGGGTAGTTTATGAAAATCGAATAAACAATGCGCCAGCAGGAAATTGTAAAAAGGAGAGAATTCCGTTTTAGGGTCGACAAAGAGACCTCCATTCGCCATGTCGCATACCTTTATCTTGTCGAAAAGCGTCGCTACATTTGAATTATTAATATAGTGGTATAAACCGCAAAGACGTTGCTGAAGCGTGCTCTTGAAATAAACCATCATTTCTTCTTGCATCTTCGTAGTATTGTTCACGCCTAAACCAATTTCGTTCGTGTTGCCAACACTTAAATTCCGTAGCAGTTCGTAATGGAAACGCCGATCAAACACATCCATGGCGTTATTGCGTTTCAAGTCAGTCGGGTCTTGAGAATACAGGTGGTTGATATAATGCTCGATGCACGGGTTGAGTTTAAACGTGAGATCGTCCAACTGGACGTCGTGTAAATCGGGTCGGAAATGTTTATCCAGGAACTCGCGCGTCGGTAAAATGACAGTATTTTTCGGAAACGAGAAATTTTCCTTCACAATCAGGAAAGGTCCAACGACCTTGGTATGCGATTCCGATTCCATTCGATGATAATAAATTTGCAATCCATAAGGATTTCGAAGATGGTTCAGGCAGAGAATATTCCGAAACGCCGAAATATTGTCCGACCCACAAGGAATTTTTCGATTACTAAAAATACAATTGGATTCGTTCATTGTCTTGGTTTCTGAAAATCCGGCAAGGGTCAAGAGACATGCGACTTTTTAACAAGTCTGGAGGCAAAGTCGCTAAACAATTTAAACAATTCGACATTCCTGTCAAATGAGCAGGGGAGGTCGCTAAAGTCGTCGCGAAGAATAAACCCCTTCAAAAAGCTTTTGATAAAGTGTTTAGTAAGAAAGCTCTTCTGACCGCAGGAGGGGTGACGGCCGTCGCGCTCGGTTCTCAATATGTCAACCAATACATTCGGGACAATTCGGGCTGTTTTCTCTACAACGGAGGGGACATGGTTTGTAAACTTAAAGAATTGAGTTGTTGTCAACCCGAACCTGTTCACGGGATCGAATCGTGCACGGGATTTCCTATTCAGCAATGGAATGCGTGTGAAGGGTACGACAACGAGAAAGAGGATACGTGTTGTCGATTATGTGATTGTCAATATCACGATTGTACACCGACGCAAGAATTGAAATGCCGTCGACCCACGATCGGAGAATCTTTAACGCATTTCAGTCAAGACGTGACGGGTTCCATCACGAGTGGTATTTTAGATGTTTTGGGTAATATACCGTACCTAAAACCAAACTTGTTGGGAATCGTTCTTGTCATCATCGGCCTTATTATTTGGAAATTCGTATAAGAAAAGATGGATATCGTTACACTTCAATCCTTAAAGACTCCTATCGATCACCTTCTTCAACATAAATATCGTCCTCGACTGAATACCGTGGTACCTCAATATATCAAATTTCATAAATTTCCGCCCTTCACGAGCCTCGTCACGCTCGAACTGGTGCGCGATCCAGAAGTACGGGAAGCGGTGCGAGACTATATTCAAACGCTGTTTCGAGAAAAAGAGAAATACGGCTATTTGTATTTTTTGAGTGAACAAAACCTCGTACTTCCATTTACAATTCAATGGAATACAGAATTGGTACTGGATCCATTGAACTTTTTTACTATCATTACGGAAATAGATCAGATAGCCGACCAGTTCGCTCAACGGGGAGATATGACGTACGAAATAACTCGCATTGAAATACTCTATTTTTTAGTGTTGATTGTGAATATTCAACTCAATTGGATCACGGTCGATTATTTGCTACGATGTAATCAGATGTTTGATTACTTGACTGCTGCTCCTAATCGAATCTTGACCAATTCCGAAATGGAAAAGAATACAATATGATCTCCAAGTGACGAAATGCTTCTTCTTCAACCCTCCTGAGCGATCTGAAGTAAAACTTGAAATGTTTAAATAGATAAGCGAGAGTCCATTCTAGAAAGAATTTTGAGATGTCTTGCCAATCGAGTCGGCTAGGAAAAATTTCTGAGAGCCCAGAAAAATTTCTGTAGATGAAAAAAAAAAAAAAAAAAACTTTTTGTTAATTTTTATCATGTCTTAAGACATGATAAAAATTAACTCTCTCTTCTTTTTGTCTGGGAAGGATGTCTCACCGTTTGAAAAAAACAAATCATAACTCATCCTTTCTCATGGCAATCATTGCAAGAATGAGTCACGGTTTGTTTTTCGAAACGGTGAGACATCCTTCTTCGGAACGGTGAGCCAAAAAGAAGAGAGAGTTAATTTTTATCATGTCTTAAAGACATGATAAAAATTAACAAAAAGTGTTTTTTTTTTTTTTTTTTTTTTTTTTTTTTTTTTTTAGCTTTTAGAAATTTTTTCCAGCCGACTCGATTCACAAGACATTTCAAGATGACGTCATCGTTTCAAGAATTGTGTATATCAGTGGATAACTTTCGCACTTCTTGTGAGTTGAGTTCCTAGCTGAGCTAAGGGAATCACCATTTCTCAATGTACAGATATTTGTTTCGTTTTTTTTTCTCTTTACAACAGAACACATGGAGAGGAAACTGGTCGTTCCATAAATTCAATTCTTAACCGGACAATATCGAGAAATTTTCGAGCTTCCCGACTTAGGCGAATGACGATCGGGGACGATGAATTTCTTGGTACAATGATACCTTCTTCTTCTTCGGTTTCGACCGTTTCGGCCGAAAAGCATATTTTATGTCGAGCCAAAGTTAGAGCCAATTGAAAGAGTTTCAGGTTGCCGTACCTGATTTCTGGATCCGTGGAACGATTCTGATGATAAAACTCCAGCCATGATTGAACCAGGTAAGGTAGATGAGCATAGGGTTTAGCAAGTGGAACTGGTTTTTCTTCTTCGATTTTGGTCAGACACCATAAATCATGAGGAATGGAAGCATATCGAACTCGGTGAAGCGCATGCTGACAATCGTATTCGTAACTCTCGAGAAACGTCAATTCGCCCACATCTGTGACGGGATGGAACAGACACGCTGTGTTTCTATTAGCAGGTTGTTTCGGATGAGATTCGAGCATGACATAACTTAAACATAAGAAAGCCTTTTTGTATTCAAACTCGATGACCGTCGAACAGAGTACGACCGGTTGAAGTGGATACGTGGTTTCTGGTTCGTAAAGAATAGGAATCCAGTGCACGGTCGTGGGGATGGCTTGATATTCCATGTACCGCTGATACGGTGATCGAACGTATAAAATCGTTTCCGGTTCAGAACCGTTGACGACGAGTCCAATGCATTTCCCGTTAGGATTCGATCGAGTAGCATTTTCGAACCCGATTTGAAACGGGTATTCGATCAAGAGTCCGACCTTCTCAAGCGAATTTCTCTGATCGTACGTATTCAAAATATCTTGGACAATATATTGAGGATGGTGCTGATACGTCCATTGTTTTTGAATGAGCGCCGTACTCTTATTGTACTCAATGGGAAACGGGATGGGTTTCTCAGGATTCACGGACGGTAAAAATTCAATAAAGGAAGACGGAAAAGCCGTTCGCGTTTTCAGAGGATCGTAATAAACGTCCGGTCGATCTTTCCATTCGTTGATGAAATTATGGACGAGGTCGTTCTCGTGATGGACCTGGTTGGACAAAAAACAAAGACGATACCTTTTCCCTCCGTCATCTTCTGGTAAATGTAATCTGGGCCCGTTATCATCATCAAAGTAATGTCCTCCTGGATACGGTATATCCCATTCGTCTAAATATAGAATTGTATGATTATTTTGGGAGCGGTACACGTTTTCGAACACGGGATTTTGTAAATACCGTTCGATCGTTTTAGGATCTTTCACAAAAAATGGTGTGGCGAAAAGTTTGAAAAGATTGTGGGAGGATTCCGATGAATTCGGGATCGTGGGGAAAATGACCCGTTCGTTTTCTAAAAGAAGGATCCATGACGCATTGCGTTGAAGAAAAACGGTACACGACAAGTCCGACATTTTACAATAGGCGGCTAGGGCGAGAACGAGTGGTTTCTGACTCGGGACGACTTTATCGAAATGAGCGAGTTTTCGAATCACAGAAGGTTGAAGCCGCATATGGGCTAAGGGAAAAAAATCGTATCTTGAATCACATTGAATCCTCCTAAATGCAAGCCATGAAATTGGCTGTAAAGTGTAGCGTATTTATGAATATTCATTATCCTTTGTTTTTGAGAGGGTCGGATTAAAAAAAGAAGAAAATAGACATCTGAGAAAGTATCCGCAAGTGGAAGAGCTTACGATGAGCCGATTTTATAGTTGGCGTAGTATCCGAACTGACATTCGCTAAGGGGTCTAATAAAATCTAAAATCCATGGCTAGAGAATAGATGGGGAAAATCTTTTATGCTTCTGATAAAAACCGCTCGTTGTAAATCCAGAATCCATTGGTTAGAACAGATGCGGGAAATGTATTTGGAATTCTAATAAACAGACCAAACTGCCTTGAGTATCTGCAAGTAAAGAATCTTACGATGAGTCAATTTTATAGTTGAAGTAGAATCTTGGATCCATTAAGGATATTGATAGAACTTGTATGTAATTAGAGAGAAAGGAATGAACAAGATAAAATGAGTTATGAATCATTTCTCCGATCCGTTTTTGGATCTAATTATAAGACATTTATGCCTTTTATTCATACTATTCAGCTTTACTGTTTATTTGTCATTACATTAGTAATTTGTCTGACCATCTACATGATTTATGAAACACAGCAAGATAAATATTAGGAAAACTATGTTCCCCCTTCATGGTATTTGTTTTTCAGACATATATATTATGGATTAAGTTATTTCTTTATCAATAGCGTCAGATCCTGGCACCCATTCAAAAAATCATTAATAATAATTTAATATCATTAATAAAATTTTGAAACCTTCTAGTATAAACCTTTTTATCAAATTTTTAGTAAAATAACAAAGATCCTAAAATCCTTACCTTTTAAATCTAGTGTGTCCCATAGGACAAACCGGTTTGTCCTATGGGACACACTACATTTAAAAGGTAAGGATTTTAGGATCTTTGTTATTTTACGGTCAAGGAAAATTTAAAAGTTTTATGGAATCCTTATATTTTTTTTAATCAATTTACTTTTTAGGTACCAAAAAAGGATTAGATTAAAAAATATAAGATGAAGTGAAAAATAATAGATAATAATTAATAATGAAGGGTAGGAATCAAGATGGATACTGAGGAACCTACAACTTTATCTGAAAGGAAAAGAAAAAGAAAAGCATATTTGAAACATTATTGGTCACTGGAACGAGTAAAAGAAGCAAATCGATGGAGAAAACGAGAAAGGCGAAAAGATCCAAACGTTCGATTCAAGGAAAAAGAATACCAACGAATGAGACGATGGAAATGTTGGGATAACGCTCTTCCTAAACATAGACATAAGCCTGACAATACAGTATTCAAACAATGTCCGTCGATGGAGGAATGTCAAAATATTATTAAACGTATGAATATTTCGGAAGGAACACGAGCTAAGTATGAATTTTATTTTAATGAATTCTATGATTGGTATCAAAAACATGGTGACGGTATAAAATATCATTATAAAAGAGCACTAGAGATATATGAAAAGTATCTGACTGAGGAAAAGAGGAAATCGTATAATAAAATAAAAAATAAAATCGTGTTTTTATACCGTTTGCTCGGTGAAAAAAAGGAGCGCTCGAAACAAATTCATATTAAAAGATGTCAAGGTCCTCTTCTTACATTAAATGATCTCAAAAAACTTAGAAAAATAGTTATAGATCGCTATGAATATGAAGAGATGGCTTTATTTATTGTTGTCATTCTTGAAACTGACTTAAAAGCAAACGAAATTTTAAAACTTCTGAACGAAACAGATCTTCGACGACATTATGCAGAAAAGAAATTAGCATCGTCCAATATATGGGATCAACGTAATCGGTTTTTATATGAATTTTTGGCTTGGGTTATTGCCGGCCCACTTTTCCCTCGATCATTAGATGGTTGCTTAAGAAAATTAAAACGATTCTTTCGAAAGTATTTTCCGTATCGACCCTTTAATCCTTCCTATACCATCATTAAACGTTCCATGAAAATTGCAAAATATCGTAAATATATACGAGAAGAAGCTAAAAAAGAGATGAAATCAGTGTAACTAATGGGAATCAAGATGAATATTGAGGCATCTACAATTTTGTCTGAAAGGAAAAGGAAAAAAAAAAGCGTATATGAAATGGTATTGGTCACAGGAAAAAGTAAAAGAAGCAAATCGATTGAGATCTCGAGAAAGGCGAAAAGATCCAAATGTTCGATTCAAAGAGCGGGAATACCAACGAATGAGACGATGGAAATGTTGGGATAGCGCTCTTCCTAAACAGAGACATAAACCTGATAATACAGTATTCAAACCATGTCCGTCAATGGAGGAATGTCAAAATATTATTAAACGTATGAATATTTCGGAAGGAACACGAATTAACTATGAACTTTATTTTAATGAATTCTATGAGTGGTATCGTAAGCATGGTGACGGTATACCAGATCATTATGCTGGCGCCTTAAAAAAATATGAAAAATATCTAACTGAGGAAAAGAAGAAATCGCTTAATCAAGTAAAGAATAGACTTTGGTTTCTATATCGTTTGTTAAGTGTTAAAAAGGAGCGTCCGAAACAAACTAATACTAAAAGGTGTCAAAGTTCTCTTCTTACATTAGATGACCTCAAAAGACTTAGAAAAATAGTTATAGATCGCTACGAATATAAAGAAATGGCTTTATTCATTCTGGTCATTCTTGAAACCGAATTAAAAGCAAAAGAAATTTTAAAACTTTTGAACGAAACAGATCTTCGTCGACATTATGCAGAAAAGAAACTAGTGTCATCCAATGTATTGGACCAACGTAATCGGTTTTTGTATGAATTTCTAGCTTGGGTAATTGCCGGCCCACTTTTCCCTCGAAGATTAGATAGTTGCTCAAGAAAACTAAAACGATTCTTTCAAAAGTATTTTCCGAATCGATCCTTTTGTCCTTCCTTTACCATCATTAAACGTTCTATGAAAATTGCAGGTTATCGTAAATATATACAAGAAGAAGCTAAAAAGGAGATGGAATCAGTAACACAAGAGTCTATTCTTTAAAAAACTTTCAAAAAATATAGGGATCATTACTTTTATGGATTGAAAAAGATAACCAGATTGGATCTTCAAAAGCACTTCGTAATCTGAAGTAGAACTCAAAACACTTAGATAGGTTCAAAAAAATAGGATAATCATTTCTTTCTAGTAAAACAAAAAATAATTAAGAAGGAAAAATCTCTTACCTTTATTGAAGCATTTGTCGTAACGTAGAAGCTGCGTTGAAAGATGTTACCTCTTCAGCAGTACAGACTGATCTGTAGGGAAAGTGAGAGTCTGGATAATTAAAAAACCACAAGGATCAAGTCGATCGAATTGGTAGGAAAAATTTTCTGTAAACTTAAAAAAAATCCCCCTTTTCGTCTGAAATTGATGTCTTCAATTTTTCGAAATTGTGAGACATCATTTTCGGACAAAAAGGGGGGGGTAATTTCTAATTACACCCAATGTAAGATAGAGTCACGGTTTGTTTTTTCAAAAAATTTGAGACATTTTCAGACGATTTTTTTTTCCAACTTACTCAATTGATTTGGTCCTTACATTTTTTAATGATCCAGTTCATTACGGATCCCGATAAAACCGAGCTATATTCCTATGCACACACTGAGGTTTTCCTTGAATCATAGTCTTTACTTGTGGAAATTGACACATGCATTCATGCTGATTGAACCCCCTATAGATAAATGTACCATTTTGACAAACGTCTTTCGCCAATTCTCCACAATCCGGTCCATTGTAAAAAGCTGGATCCGTACAGTAACACGACCACTGATAGAATCCATTTTTATCGGTAAGAATAATCATACCCCCTTTTTCAGTTTGACACGGGTAAGGATTCAGTTTGGGCATACAGAGTCCTCGAACACATTGCATTTCTTCCCCGTTTGTGCAAAGAAAATCACATGTATCCACACACCAGACTTTTTCTAGTCGACAATCTTTAAGCGGTATAGATTCGTTCATGGGGATGGAATCCGATTCTATGACAGAAGTAGGAAAGAAAAATAGAAAGAGACCAAACATCATCAAGAATATATACATTTCAGCCATCTTTTTTTTTTCTTTGGACAAAAAACAAAGGATAAGGATATGGAAAGACGAGTTGATCAACACGAAGAACGTCGATCTTGTCGTCAAACGGCTCTTCAGTCTAAAATTAATACTTGGCGAGATGCTTGTACGGCATGCTTTAAAATCATGGATGATTGGGCCACGATCGATTTTAAAAAATTCCATTTCATATTTGAACGATGGGTCTCGATTCTCAATCGTATCTTGGAAAATCCAATTCGTCGATTGGACCGTTACGAAATGTCCATGTATTATTGTGAAGAGCCAGGAGGACCCAAAGAGGTTATTCAGTTATATATTAATGAAACCGAAACCGAGGAAGGAAAAATTCCCGTCTACGTTATTTTTAATCTTTTCGAGTTTATTAAAATTCATCGCAATTACTGCTTAAACTATTCCACTTCGAACAAGATGCTAGTAGATCAAAACAGGGGCACGATCAATATGAACACCTATTATGCTAATCAGGTCAATGTAGATCAAACTCGATTTTATCGTAATGAAACGACATGGCAATTATTATTCATTTTTACTTTACATGCCTTGGCTCATTTAGATGTGTTTGATTTATACGATCACGCTTACTATGATACACACCAGCACGTTCGAGATTCAGTTTTCTTCCGATTATATTTCTATGGACAAGTCATTTGGGGAATATAAAGCAAAAAAAAAATGTCTTATCCTTCCAAAGTTCCTATTGAGTATGTTCAAAAAGTGTTAGAAGAGAAATTAAATCGAAACGTGCATCGTTCTGAATTGACAGGGACATGTTCGTTGGGGCACGTTTTATTCGACTTGTCTCATTTACAAAAAATTTTTCCCCGCTATAGTCCAGAAGAGTTTATAAAGTTTCGAGACGATAAATTTATAATCATTCCGGGAAATTACTGGTATGACGCTATGAGTGAAGAACCTCGTGTCCAAGACTATGTAAAACGTTTCTTAAACCGTAATAAAGTAGAAATAAATCCAAATATGCGGCGTCGATCTCAACGTCAACGTTCTAGAAGTCGATCGAGAAGTCGATCTCAAAGTCCAACGAGAGTCCGAACACGATCTCAAAGTCCAACAAGAGTCCGAAGTCGATCTCCAAGTCCAACAAGAGTCCGAAATCGATCCCGAAGTCGCTCTTCGAGTATAGATATACCCATTCGGCATTACTTGGCTCCTCTACCCAAAAAAAGAGGGAGAAAGAGAAAGTCCAAACTCAAAGCTCGTGTTGGCTACGATCAAAAGTTTATAAAAGCCCTCGAGACAAACGAATCGGGTCTGATTCTAAAACCGACTCGAGGAATGGATCGAGATTTAAATTTGCCGGGATCTATTTGTCGGGGTATTCGCCAAGTCTGTCGCTACAAGGATCCTCAAACGAAACGTTACATCAATTTTGTTCGTGACGGGAGTGAAGACGATGAGTACGTGCTGCAACTGGAATATTAACAAATGATGGGATTTTCTAACGGATTAAAAGCCAGGGGACAAGAGCCTTCCAGTGATCCGAATAATATAAATTATAAGGATCGTAATCATATACATAAGACGGTAAAATGGCTTTATCGGTATGATTCTTCCAAGCATAATCATCTCGAAGGGACAATAATACTGATTTAGAAGTGCACGGTGACAATAAACCTTGAATCATGCGTGTTTCCAGTAAAAGAGATGAACGAGGTCCAAAATATTCGGGATCCATAATTTGATGAGTGATCTTGGCCGTTTTATAGTTATACACCCATAGTCGTATGGACTGGGGTAAATATCGAGTACTTTCGTCGTGAGTTAAGTTCAAAAATTCTCGAATGGCAGGAATGTTACTATTCAGATACATTATGAAATTATAAATTTGTTCTTCGAACATCTTGTATTTAAACATATCAAATTCAGCAAGATGGTGACTGGACAGTTTAACACGAAAACATTTTTCCGGATATTGATTTATATTAAAATCTTTAGGATCGATTTGTCGTCGAATAACCAATTTACTACTATCATCCGAAGTGATAAATTCCAGTTTATACGGATTGGGTTCTTCTAAATATCTTTGATTCAGCTCGAAACATGGAGAGTCGAATCGTTTTACTTTCCCGTCTGATTTATAAACCATTTTATAATAAATATCCATAACTACATAATCCACTAAAATGGGATATTTTTTCTGTTTCAATAAATCGAGGACGAGTTGTTTATAATCCATCTTCTTGTTTATCTCACAGAAAGCCACGTTCGAATGAGTTGACGAATAGGCTCATGGGGCATGAGTTCTTGAAAAGTATCTAAAACCTGGGCCAGACTGCGTTGTCGACTTTTACAAATCAGTTGATGCGTTACATCGTTGAAGACAACTTTCTTGGAGAGAATGCATTGACCACGACATTTCTTCTTAAAATAATCCGGATGCATGAGTTTCACGTACCGAATAATGTCTCGAGTCGTTCGTCGTTTCAAGAACCGATGCCATTTCTTCTCGTTTAAAAATTCTCGATGACCGATGCGTTCTCTCTTTTCCACATTCAGAGCTCCAATATCCACGAGCACGGGATGATGGTCCGTGTACACAAAAGAACATAATTTTAAAACGGGAGCCGTTCCTCCGAGTCGATAACAAATACTACACAAGAAAACAATGAACGTGTAAAACGTTTCTGCTAAATATTCCGGTTGAAGAATGCGAGCACTATAAAGTCCAGGATTCATTTCAAAGAGACCTATTGTATATCCCGAACGTTCTCGGAAATGCGTTGCAAAAGGCAACACATACTCCGAACTCAATTGTCGATGAAGAAGGATCAAATCGAAAAAATGTTCGGGCAAGTCACAAGAGCTGCTGGCACTGTAAGATCTCCATTGCATCGAGTGGGAAGTAAACAGGCAGTGGAATCGTCTTTGATTGAAATTATTTAAAATGAGAAAACAGGCATAATCAAAATGCCAAGGACATTTGGAAGGAGCATAATAAACAATTTCTTTCACGTGTTCAATAATAGTATGAGTGGTGGATCGACTCATCTTCTTCTTTCTTTAAAAAAGAAAGATGGTGGTGGTCTGTGTCTTAGATATGGATGAGACGCTTGGATACTTTGAAGGAGAAACATTTCAAATTCGACCCAAAACCAATTTCCTGATCCAGTTTTTACGTCTTTGCAATATCGATATCATTTTGTGGAGTAAAGGTTCGGATGATTATGTCGAGCGAGTGATCAACAGTTCATTGCACGATATTGCACGATATGCGTATCGGATATTTGGCCGCACGCAATGTGAAAAGTCGTGCCGAAAGTATAATATTTCAAAATGTTCGGAACATATCAGAGTCTTGTACGATTACGACATTCTTTTAATTGGGGTCGATGATAACGTCAATGAAAATATGGACGAGCGCTATGATTTAAGAATTCACGTGAAGCCGTACAAGCAGATAGATCCCCGTGATCAAGAACTGTATAAAGTCGTGGAAAAAATTACCCAATTTTGTATAGATCATCAACGAGAGTTGTAGATGAAGCGAGATAGGGTTTTTGCTATGTCAGCTGGGAACCCCATTCCGTATAGAGAAGTGAGTACGAGAAAGTTATGTGTATATAGTTCTTGAAGCAATGACATCATTTTTAAACAAACCAATAGTAAGCCAGTTTTAAAAAATGATGATTGGGAAAAGGTCGGTTGAAAATCTGGCTGGAAAAAATATGTCAGAAAAATTTACAACCATTAAAAAAAAAAAAAAAAAAAAAAAAAAAAAAAAAAAAAAAAAAAAAAAAAAACTTTTTGTTAATTTTTATCATGTCTTCTAGATATGATAAAAATTAATGACTCCCCCTTTTTTGTTTTCAATGATGTCTCAGCATCATGTTTCTAAAATACACCATGACTCACCATTTCTAAAAATAAAATTCCAAGAAAAGAATGAGTCATAGTTTATTTTTAGAAATGGTAAGACATCATTCAGAGACAAAAGGGTGGTAGTGTTAATTTTTATCATGTCTTAAGACATGATAAAAATTAGCAAAAAGTTTTTTTTTTTTTTACTCTCCAGATATTTTTCTTCCAGCTCTCACAAAATTTTTTTTTCCACTCGGCTTCATCAACCAAACAAGACATTGCAAAATTCTTTCTAGAATGAATTCTCGCTTATCTATTTAAGTCATCCCATTTTCGCTTCAAATCAGTTTGTGCTGCTGAAGAGGTAACATCTCCTAAGGCCAGTAGTCTAATAACCAAGATACTACATTCTACTTTGTTCGAAAAGAAGAAATCTATTGAGTAAGAATGGATTATTCGTTGATTATCAAGAATATTCTTTCTTCTCCCATCCTTGAGAAAGCTATCGACGAATTAAAAGGACGTCAAGGTGCTCTCAACTTAATATGTCCCGACTGGGAAGATGTTTTAAATCACGATCCGCTGTACGAGACACATTGTCAACAAAAAGTTCAATTTTCCAAAGGAACTCGAAAAGATACTGTTCACATCCGAAACATTATTGGTTTACAAAATTGCTATAATGTTCTCGTGGCTGGTTATTGGTATTTGAAACCGGGGGAGAATAATAAAACAGGAACTTCGTTCATGACTCGACTGTGTGCTCCTTTAACTAAAATTGGCGAAAGCATGAAAGAGAATCCGCAACACAAATTTGCGGAGAATTGTCGTTTTTTCATGGACCGGTGCGATCCCGCGTTTTGCTCTGCTTGTAAAGGAGCCCAAGATAAATTTCAAATTCATAGAAATATGTGGTGTATACGAAAGAGTCGGATCTTTAATGGAGAGGGTTTAAAAAATACTTTTCAGTGTTCGATTGAAAATATGTTTGGTACGACGACTTCTTTTCTAGGTATTCTAAACCTTCAAATTTCTAACCGGTACACTTTCGGAGAAAATTCGTACAAGGTAGGAGGTTTAGTTCGCGAATTTATCTTATTTAAAGAATCTGTTCTGTTCTCGACCGATCTGGATATCGAAACTCCTCTTTCCCTCCCTGTAGTCGAAGAGATGGAAGAAGGGGAAGAGAAGTGTCCCGAAATTATCGGTATTCCCAATTACTTCAAACCCGTTACTCATTTTTAAATAAGAAGAAAGCATTTAGAAATGGATTTATGGAAAATCCATCGTCGACATTTATTATCCAAACGACGTTACCGATTTTTTGCCAAGATGGCTCAAAAAGAAATGGATCAACTTCCCTATCTCACCCCTCATAATATGTTTATTCATCGAGGTTTATCGGAATCGCTGTTGAGTAACAGTTTTGTGATTACCGATCATATGCTTTCCAGCATTATACACCGAAAAGATAATATTGATCCTCAGTACAGTCAATATTTGAACAAAATCGTTCCTTGCCGCAATTTTAATCAACCTCTCCTCCTTCAGTTAATAGCCACCTCGATCGCAGAAAAGGTGAAAACGGAACAGAAAGAATTACCGATGGACACAAGAGGACTTCCTAAAGACCCAATAGAGGATCCAAACGCTAGGAAAGTAAGTGTTATTAAGGGGGGTCCAGGAACCTCCACGGAGGATGCACTGAATCAAATGTTTGGCGTAAACAAGTAATTTAAAAAATAATGGACGACCCTGTCAAAATGGTGAAGGTTCAACGAAACGATATGATCTACAGTGTTCGAAAGTATTTATTATCGATCCAGAATCTACAAACCAAATATAAACTTTTGCAATATTTTGAACAAATAGGGGCTCAACGAGATAATGCCGGTCTGGTGCATGAAGATCGAGGCGATAAAATAAAAGTTGTGAACCTCTATTGAAAAAAAGAAGATGACGCTTTGGATATTTCTTCTCGTCTTTTATCTTTACCTGATCATGATCTATCTGTTTCGAAACGAGTCACAAACGACTACAACCCCTCCTTGGCAATCCATTTCCTACCACCCTCCTCAGCGGACGACGCTTTATTCGACTTGCATTCACGCAACCGATTGTGACGACGATCAAATATGTTTTCGGGGTGAATGTCTTCCCAAACTCCTTCCCCATACCACTTGTTCTTCAGCTACGGGAGAGTGGGTTCTGGTGAATCAAAAAGGATTGAAATTCGCGACCTGTTTTTGTAAATACCCTCATCTCGTCACGCAAAAAGAACGTGGGGGGAATTGTGACGTAGACATTGCTTGCGGACCTCACGGCCGATTAGAAAGTTTAGACAAAGATCCTTTGAAAGAAGGTAAATGTGTTTGCGATTTTGGATACAAGCCGCTTTTGCAAGGTTTTGGGTGTGAAGAAATGACCGCTCACGAACGATTAGCATTTTCGAAGGAAGAAGAAAAAAACAACGTATGGGATCCGACCGTATTTTCCGAAAAGTATCTCGCGTCTTTCCAAAAACCCGGTTACTTCCAGCAGCCCTGTTCCTTCGATGCTTTTACAGGTCAGCCTTTAAAACATACTTTTTATCATGCAGAATTTGGAAGTTGTGTGTGTGATCCGAGGTATGGGAATATTGGGGTGCGACTCGATCATCCCTATTATTTGAAAAATAACGATAAGGGCTATAATGCTTGCGCGAATATTTTTAAAAGCGAACCCGATTCCCCGATCCATCATGTGAAACTGTTTGCCTATTTCTACATGTTTGATTATTCGCCGGTCGCGTTCATCGAATTTGAGAATTTAGACCCGATTCAATTATCCTATCCTTTCAATTATTACGTGGTCCAATCCAAGAAACACCATCTACAAATCGAAGAAACGTGGCCTTTTGACTACATGCAATATGTTTTTAAGTACCTTCCCTTTACGGTGCATACGCGTCACTGCCACGAAGATCCTATTTTTCATGTTAAAACGTGCTACGAAACCATTATTCGACAAAACCAGCTTACGCGTTGCCAGTTGATCGAGCAAGAACTGGATGGAAAATTAAGTCAACACGCGAACGCCTACACGCTCCTGTATCGATATCCCGTATGTCTTTTTTCAGAGGAGGATCGACGCGTTCCCGAAATTTATCAAGGCCATGTCGTTCTCAATCCTTTCCATTTACTGTTGAAAGCCCTCCCAAACCTTCTTCGATCGAACGGTATTCAGATGAAACCAAATGAGGAAGGCATGTGGCATGTCACGTTCGCTCGAGCTCCTTATGTAGAAACATATGCGGCGACGTTAGATCCAGCCGTCTTTCCCGAGATTAAAGGAGAACCCCCGAAAGCGTTGGAAAAAGGTCATTTCTTTTAAAGAGAAAGAGAGAGAAAATCAAAATAAAAGAAAGGGAGACATATAATCAAAATAAAAATGAAACGCGCTCATGAAGAATCCGAAAAGGAAATGGACCATGAAGAGGGGGAGAAGGAGGAAGAAGAACCTACCCATAAACGAATTAAAGAGTCGGACGTGTCTCTATTATTAGAGCTTCAAAATAAACACACAGATCCCGGTCAGCAAATGAATCGAGAATTGGAAACGGCTCGCGAAAAATATCTCGTTTCTTATTTAAGGAAAGTCATTGAAAAACTGCCCATGAGTAAACACGTTCTAGATTCAACGACCGAAATTCCAGAAGGCTACGAAGGATTTTTAAAAATGTACAGTATCGCTAAAACATGCGTCCATTCGGAAATTCAGTTAAAAAAATTGATGGCGTTTAATTCCATCTTTGACATGTTGAATGGCGTGATCGGGAAAGTCATTCACGATAAATATATTGCTCCATATTTAACGAAACTCGTCACCAATCACGATTTGAATCGGGCTTTTGCCGTATTCCAAGAAACTCTGCAAGCAGACGATACGAACGTATCAACGGAACTCCATTGCGTTTCGTTTTTGATTCAAGACGAATTGTCAAAGAAGGAACCTCTCAAAGTCCCCAATCCTTTGTATAATCGTTTCACGCAGCAAATGTATGCCGTCAGTAAATACGTGACAAGTATATTAATGACGATCGCAGCGAATCATGCAACTGCATCTACGCCTGACTTTGAAATGATCGGAACACCTAGAAAAGGAGAAAAATAACCAATGAAAAAAAAAAGCTTAGAAATACGAAAGTCCATTAGTAACAAAACATGACAATGTCAGTTGGAAAAATTTTCTAAGAGCTGGAAAAAAAAAAAAAAAAAAAAAAAAAACTTTTTGTTAATTTTTATCATGTCTTTAGACATGATAAAAATTAACTCTACCCCCTTTTTCTTTTTTGTTGTGAATGATGTCTCACACTTTCTAAAACTAGATTTCTAAGCAAAAGAATGAGTCATATCGTTCTTGGAAATTTATTTTAGAAACATGTTGACACCTGATTCAAACCAAAATAAGGGGTGAGGGGTAGTAAAGTTAATTTTTATCATGTCTAAAGACATGATAAAAATTAACAAAAAGTTTTTTTTTTTTTTTTTTTTTTTTTTTTTTTTTTTAATAGTCAATTCGATGTGGACAAGAAGTTACCCTTTTTTTAACCAGAATAAACTTTCACTTGACTATTTAAATCGTCAGTCAGTGCTGTGGACTGGATCCAAGCTTATACTCCATCATAGGAAAAAACCTTCTTATTTGGGTCCATATTCTTAAAAGAATTTCTTTTTTTGAATGTCTATTCTCCATTCGATAAACCACGCAACCAACACCAGAAACACGATCCATCGAAACTGAAATATATAGAAGAGTTTAGGAAAGAAATTAAATCCATGGAATATAGTTTCGGCCGCTTCATGGTATCGTAAACGCCGATCAAGGTTGACGAGCTGTTTAACCGGTTCAGGAGCGATTAATAATTGTCTGTCTTGATTCACCAGAATCACGGAATGAGCCCAATCCACCTCATTTAAAGAATCCACGTTGAATTTTTTTGCCGAGGGGTAATTGGGATAAACATGTTCCGTTACATATCGTAAATGCGCGTCTAAGAGTTGAGCTGTAAAAATAATATTTTTGGGATACGTCAATAACAATTGACTTCTTAGAAATTCTTCCTGATAAGGAATCCAAGCTGATGAACGATCAAGAATCGTTTCCATCATGATATTATTTCATGTACTCTGTTTTTTTCTTCTTTACCTATTCCAATGTTTCATGTACCGAAATTTACTCGTCTATTATTCGGGACAATCGATCCCTTTTCATTTCAATCTTCTTCAATGGTATCGACAAGTCCATCAAGAAATCACATAATAAAGGAATCATTAGTGGATAAAACAATGTTTGGTTTTAATCTTCGTTCGACTCTCGCCATAACCATTTTAATATGTCTGGTGACAACACTGGTCATCATGGCCCTCATCGTATATCGTCTCTCCTACGGCAGTGTGGCTTTCGTTTACGATGCTGCTGATCCGAATAAAGTCACGACCAAAGGAACGACAGCGAGCGATTTCTGGGCCAACAATAAAATGTTGCTCATTGCTCCAACGGTTGTCAATGTGATCAATATACTAATGGTCGGTTTATTACTTTACGTGTAACCGAAAAGAGAATAAAGACTAGATTCAAAAATACATCACGATGGATACAAAGGCTATCATGGTAATTATCTTATTAGGAATTGTATTTGTCTCGTTACTCAATTTCGTCTACCTGGCAACAGCTATTTACAGTGATGCGACACCCAAAACAGGAGCCGAACATTTTAATCAACGCAACTGGATGTTTTACGGAAATATAATGCTACATATTATTGCTCTGATGCTAGGTGGAGGCATTTTTATGAAAAAGTAATGATTTAATTAAAAAAAATATGACAAGACCTACCCAAGATGAATCCAAAATCTTTCAGAGAAATACTTTCATAGATAACGATGAGTCACTCGTATTCATAAACACGTTCAAGGTGATGGACGGGCGTAACTTCAATCCAAGAAGAAATATACCAACAACTGCTTTTATTGACATCTTGCCCACTCAAGAAGGAAGAACAAGAATGATCAGAGTCAGCTAGAAAAATTTCCCAAGAGCTGAAAAAAAAAAAAAAAAAAAAAAAAAAAAAAACTTTTTGTTAATTTTTATCATGTCTTCTAGACATGATAAAAATTCACTCTACCCTCCTTTTCGTTTTGAATGATGTCAACATGTGTCTAAAAATAGATCTCTAAGAATGAATCATACTTTTCTTGGAAATCTATTTTTAGACACATGTTGACATCATTCAAAACGAAAAGGAGGGTAGAGTTAATTTTTATCATGTCTAGAAGACATAATAAAAATTAACAAAAAGTTTTTTTTTTTTTTTTTTTTTTTTTTTTTTTTTTTTTTTTTCACTACTAGAAAATATTTTTCTCAGCTCTCAGAAATTTTCCCAGCCAACTCGATTGACCAGACATCACCATTTTCTTACAATAATGAACTTTCACTTATTTATTTAAACCATCCCAGTTTCACTTCAAATCAGTTTGTGCTTGAATACAAGCTTCTGTTCAGGTATGTTAATAATATATTTTTTGTTTCTTTGGCTTTTCGCGTTTAGTTTATGTGATTCGTCTTTCGCTATAGAGATCCAATATTTTATAATGGCAATTTTGATTTAAGATGGTCACCATTTTCGCCATTTTCCGTAGCGCTTGATCTGCTCGAGTGTCCATGTTGCGTCTATCTTCATAAGACATATCTAAATACAGCTCATTGGCGTTCGGTTCAATATTTAGGTGATACACTTCATGATTACGTTCTTTGTCCATGAGAAACTTGAACACATCAAATTCATTTGGTCGGCGATCGGATTTGAACGGTTTCAGGACTCTCGGACTGTAAAGTCGTTTCCCCTTCGGATCAAAGACGAAACCCGGACAAGGTCCACCTTTTTGAGAACGAACTTCCACCTCGTCCGGTTCAACATCTTCTTCGACCTGTCGGCCATTGTCGGAACGATACTGTAATTTAAACCGTCGCCAATTGTCAATAAACGCGTCTAGAGTATCCTCCGATTCTGGAAAATATTGTCGGTAAAGCGTTTCGGCTTGAGTTTGTTCTTCGGGTAATAAATTGGCATACTCCACATATTCAGTGAACAATTTCCGGAAAATAGGATCTTTCTCACTTAAATAAGTGGCCATTTCATCCAACGTCATTTCGTATAACTGTTCGACAAAATTCATGATGGAAGTGCTTTTTTCTTCTTATTATTATTATTGAATTTTCAAAGCGGACATTATATCTTCCATTCTCTCACATTGATAGCGGTATTTTAAATATTTGAAAGATGTGATGGCCATGAGCGCTAGAAAAATGACGAGTGTTAAGACCGTGAAATGAAATTTAAAGTGAGTTTCTTCCTCATGCACAATCAACACGCAAATGGAATAGAGTAATCCGCCCGCTAAAGCAAAGATACCGAACGGTTCTAGCTTCGAAATATTCATGGGGATCCTAAAAGCGACTGGGCAACTCTCAAGTTAGTAAATACTTTATTCCAAAATTCTTCGTGAATAGCGAGCGAATTTTCTAAAGAGGCCTGGAACGTTTCGTACTGAGGCAGAGTTTGAGCAAACGATAAAATACAGTCTTTGGGATTCTGCATCGGCGTATGAACTAACCATTCGCGTAACCGGTTCCACGTCTCGGGCCAACATTGAATTTTTTGGTTGAACTGATCGGCAATTGAGGGACCGAACATTTCATTCAAAAACCAAGAAATGCAAGCTACAGTTTGTTTCATAATCGTTTCTGAATTCATGGTTCCTTATTTTTAAATATTTTTTTTCATTTATTTCAGAAAAAGAAAAAGATGAGCAAAGAATGAATCATTTAGACGAATTGTTTAAGTACCTTCTCCAACACAAGAAAACAATTGTGTTTGGGAACCTGAGTCGATTACCCTATGTGATCAACGATTACATTTCCAAACATTTATCCCACCTCACCATTTTTGTCATTTGTCCCTTTTATACGTACCCGTCTTCCCCTCATGTGCGTGTAATTAAACCGGAAGAATTGAGCACGAACACGTGCGATTTATTATTCTACATTGAACCTTTTCCGCATGCCGTTTTACACCACGACATTAAAACGGCTCAACACCTCGTCATTTTAACGAGCCACATGATTTTTATCGATCGATACCATACGTGTTCCTATTTATCCTATTTTCATTTCCCGGGAAGTTTAGAAAGGTATATGGAAAAAACCAAACAGCTGATGGATTTGGAACAGACGTTCCTTTACAAAACGGATCTACCCGAAGTTAAAGAGTCCAAGAAAGCTCTTTCGATCGGTCCTAGTCCTACCCTGGATCGATGGATCAGTCCCGAGAATCCCGATCCGACTCCCTTAGAAAACACGTCATGGATTTTAATCGATCTCACGTCCTTCCGGAATACGTCGTCACTGTTATTTCATTTTTGGACAGCTTTTGATTACATGCTGAATCATATCGATCGCATTGAAGGCTGGCAATTGTGTTTTAAAACGTCCGCGGAAGCTCGTGCTTATAAGAAACTCGTTCAGAAATGGATCGATTATCTCTGTTGTAGGGAATTCCAGCACGGGAACGTGTTACAATTGAATGAAATTCTCTCCCTCACGCCTTTTTATCGAGCAGGGACGGTCGATCTTCCCATTATTTTAGAAAAGAAACGATTCGGACTTTTGGAATATATTCTTTGCACATCGGTTCAAGATGCGTATCGAGCTTCTATGCGATATAACTTAGATCCTGTCGTCGGATCCGTGTTTCGATTGAAATAAAGTCAGAATGAATGATCCTAACGAGGATGATGTTTCGAAGGAAATTCCACCTCTTGGAACACCCGAAGTTATTTATTATGACGATATTCTACCTTCACAAATTCAAAACCAAGTCGACCTTCCCGACGATTTCGAACTTCAATTTCCTCTCCACACGTATGCCAAATCCGATGTAACCACTAGCCCTTACATTATTCGACCGTCCGTTTCTCCTTCTTCTCGAAGTTCGAGTCCAAGTTCAAGAAGAAGTCCAAGAAAACGCAGTTCGAGTCCAAGAAGGAGCAGAAGTCCAAGTCTAAGCAGGAGCAGAAGTCCAAGTCCAAGAAGAAGAAAAAGTCGAAGAAATCGTAGTCCTAGTTTAGAAATACGTCATACTAGAAGAAGAAGTCCCGTAAGAAGAAGTCGTTCGGCTTCCTTTTCATCGTCTGCATCTTCTTCTTCCTCTCCTTCCAATATGAATCGTAGAGGAACACAAAGACCCATTCGTAGAAGACCTATGAGAAAACGTCGAGGATACGTTCTTGGATCTCGAACCGTTCGTGTGGGTCCTAATCGATTGCTTCATAAATATGGTAACCATTCCATTACGTTTGTGACCGAAGGTAGGGCCCACATACGAAATAAGAAAATTCCCAATAAAGCTTGTCGATATCTATTAAGTCATTGCTCACGACGGCATCCAACAGCTCGAGATCGATTGCCACGACAAGCTCGTATTGTTTTGAGAAAGAAAAGAGCTTAAACACAACGAGTTGAAAAAGAAACAATATCCAAGCAATTCAACAAAATAATAAAGTTCACTTACCAAAATGTGTATATAATAGACTTTAACTGAAGCTCTTTCGAGGCTGGTATCCAAAGCACAGACTGATCTGAAACCAAAACTCGAGTAATTTAAATAGTTAAGTGGAAGTCCTTTTTCTGGTTTTATCGATCGAACCAACTGGGAAAAATTTCCAAAGCTGTAAAAAAAAAAAAAACTTTTTGTTAATTTTAATCATGTCTTCAGACATGATTAAAATTAACTATCCCCCCTTTTGTTCAAATGATGTTAATCTGTTGTCTCGATATGTTTCTAAAAATAGAACATGACTCATTTCTTTCTTGGAAACTTATTTTTAGAAATATGTTCGAAAGGATGAGACATCATTCCCAGACAAAAAGAAGAGAGAGTTAATTTTTATCATGTCTAAAGACATGATAAAAATTAACAAAAAGTTTTTTTTTTTTTTTTGAAGCTAAATTTTTTCCTACTACCCAACTTTTGCTTCTCCTTTCTACCTCCCCCACTTTCGTTTCACAGTATATAAACAGCTGGAGCTGAGACGATTTTCTCATTTCATACTGAGGACAAGATGGATCAGGAAAACACTGTAACCCTGGAGCCTTTGACATTACCCTTGAAGGATCGTCTCAAGTACGTGTTGGATGAAGTCGTGCTGGAAGAATTTAATCAATCTAATTTGTTTACGACTAAAACCACCGTTCAGTTGAGAGTTTTAAAAAGAATAGCTAATATGATGATGTTTCCGTGGACCTTGATTCAAGATTTGAAACCTCTTGTACCCGTCCATCGATACTGTTTAAATACCATTTTGCGTTTATGGATGGATGTGCAACAGCAGTTGGTACAAAATAAAACCATCTCCACGCCAGATGAATGGAATATGATCGAGAAAGTTTTATCTAAAGACTATTCTAGATCGACCGATCTAATAAGACTTTCCAACATCTTATTCAAACGACAGGAAATACCTAAGATAGAAGTGTATAAATTATTTGCCGTAGACGGATTGCTGGGCGAGGATCTGCAAAAGTATGTTTTTAATCTACAGTACGGAGGAGATGAAAAAACACCTTTAAACGAACAAGAAGTTCTAGATTTTAAAGCAGTTCATGCTCGAATCGTCCGTTGTTTATATCACGAAGTTTCCAAACGATCGGAATCTCTTCTCTACGTGGATGTGATTCGACGTACTATAGAAGAAATAATAAACACTACACCTTCTACCAGTGATGAAGTAAGCGAATGGAATGCATTGTATTTAAAGTATCTTGGAGAGGATCTATTTTCAAATATATTTTACGAAATTAAAGTCTGGAAGACGAAAGAATTGGAACAATACCAGGCGAAAAAGAATCAACAAGAAAATAATTCTCAAAAGAGAAAGATTGTGAGAGAGGATCCTAGAATCAAGAAGAAAAACAGAAATAATATGTCGGACCCTACTTTAGCTTCGAGTGATTATTTCGACCCTTCGATTGTCGATTTGCAACCTGTTCGTTATCCTTCTCCCAAGAGTCCACCTCCATCGGAAAAGGGGGAAGAAGATCCTATTTCTCCCGAGAGTCCACCTCCATCGGAAAGGGGAGGAGAAGATCCTGTAGAAGCTTCCTTCGAAAGAATAGAGTGTGAAGACGAAAATGTAGAAACTACAAGTAGTGAACAAGGCAAAATGAACCCCTAGAGACTCGGAACATTTTTTCCATGGCTCTTTAATGGAATATAAAGAGTGAACAGTCCAATAATACATTGAAGGTATGTGGGAGACTATATATATATTTTTTTTGGAATAGATTTAAATACTTTAGATGCACAAATATTAGACGAAATGAACTTGTTTTTGTCCTTTACAAGAAGAACTACTAACCATGATAAAATGTTTTTTGAATAGCATCCTTTCCAAAATATTTTTTCATCAGGTTCCATCCTCAACTGTAAAAACTGATTTTGACAAGATTTTATAGATAAGATAGTTCATTAAAAAAATTTTTGAGAACTGGTTTTTATCGCTATTCCATACGCAACTGTAAAAACTAAAATTTATAGGATTTTATGGTTGAGACAATTTATTTTTTAATTAAAAAAAATTTTTTTTGGAACTGGTTTTTGTATATGTTCCATACGCAACTGTAAATACTGAATTAAATCTCATTTTATACTTGTTACTATATAAAAAAAAAGAATCCTTTTATTTTTGTTATTAAAAAAGCAACAACATCGAACATTTTTTCGATATATAGGAACAAAGCCCTCCTCCAAGATGAAATGGGATTCGTTTCAAAATAGAAATGAATATACTGTCACTTCTTACGATCTCGATCACGCTATTCGGTATGCTCAAGAAGCGACTCAACTCTATATTTACGAACAAGCTCTTCAAAGTCGGTACGCTTTTATTTTTAAACATACCACCTTCCAAATAAGAAAAGCCGACTCCAAACGGGATTACTACATTCCTAAAACCCTCGATCCGGAACAATGTCACGTCGTCGAAAAATTTGTTTTTACGCAAACGGGATGTGACATGATTGCCTGCTTCCCTTTCCAAGAAAATTTAGAATCGTGTTCCCTGGAAGATGAACCGCGATGGATTCGACTCGGAACGGGTTTCAGTTTAGCTTGCCAACCCGCCTGCGATCGTTTATATTCCAACACGCAGCAGAGTATGGACACGGAATATCGAAATGGAAAATGTGTAGCCGTAAATCTCGCCAAGAAATTATTAGCTCTCTTGCCCGAACAAGTTTTCTTTCAATCAAATCATCCTTCTCTTCCTCGTCATCGTGCCGGCCTCAATCTCGTCGAGGGTCATTTACGACTTAACCAACCTTATTGTGAAGCGTACGGTCTTGTTTTCAACGGGTCTGATTGTGTGACGACGACGGGGCAAGATATTGGCGAATTTTTCTTGGGAAGCAGTATCTATCGATCTATTTCCACTCTTCAAAAAAATCATACGTTACCACCATATCCTCCTCATCTTCCCGACTTTGTACAAAACTGGCCCAAGAAACATGTGAAACGGTCCTTGGTTCATGAATTGACGATTGATGTAGGGATCGATATCGGATTAGAAGCCGCGCAAAAAATCCTTGAAAAACGGATGCCTAAACTCTTAACCAAATTGAGTATGCAGTCTCTTCCCATTCAAACGGCCATCCTTCAAGCCGTCGTTCGGACCCAATTAAGTACGCTCGCAACACTTTCCAGAATCGCCGCGAGAGGATTCTCGGTTACTTCCAATGTGCTGACGGGTATAAGTATTCTGTCCGCCGTACTCGATATATTGGATCCGTTTCATTTCAATAAAGTGCTGACCACTCGAACTCTTTACGATATCGACTGGCGATTAGACGTTCAGTTTTATCAATCGGAAACGGACCATGTTCTAGAAATCACACCCGATCTTCTATGGGACGTGTTAGAAGAAGATGCGAGCGATCGATACCTCTTCTTTGCCGAGAAAGTGCAAGAATATTTAGATGCTATCCATAAAGTGCCCATGACCGATCGACCCCAAACGCGAATGTCATTTCTCCAAAAATCACGAACAGACGAAAGAACCCCGAAAAATTGGATTTATTTCACGATAATTGTTTATTTGTTAACAGGATTCACCTTCCTATTTCAACCCTACATGCATTACTTATGCGTGACCATCTTTTTCCTATTTGTGTTTTATTTTTATCGTCATTCTAAATAAAAGCTGAAGATTTTTGGAGAGAAAAAAAACGAATGACTTGGAGGGGGAGTAACTAACCAGTGAATAAACTAAAAATCAGTTAGTACTTACAAATTATAAGAAGATGTTTCTTCTTTCACAGCACAGAGTGATCTGAAGTGAAACTTGGAGTTTAAATAGATAAGCAAGAATCCCTTCCAGAAACAATTTTGACATGTCTGGTTTTGTGGATCAAGTCGGCTGGGGAAAAATTGTAAGAGCTGGGAAAAAAAAAAAAAAAAAAAAAAAAAAAAAAAAAAAAAAAAACTTTTGGTTTATTTTTATCATGTCTTTAGACATGATAAAAATTAACTACCTCCCCCTTTTGTCTGGGAATGTTGTCTCATACTTTCTAAAAATAGACCATCACTCCTTTCTAAAGAATAGAATTCCAAGAATGAGTCATGGTTTGTTTTTTCGAATGGGTGAGACATCCTTCCCAGACAAACAGAGGGGACAGTTAATTTTTATCATGTCTATAAGACATGATAAAAATTAACCAAAAGTTTTTTTTTTTTTTTCAGCTGTGAAAAATTTTTTCCCAGCCGACTCGATGGACAAGATACCATTTTTTAAGAATGGACTCTCGTTTACCTATTTAAGCTTTCCAAGTTTCGTTTCAAATGAGTCCATGCTACGGATACTGTTTTCCTGAAGATCTTTCAATAATACCACTTTCTCGGATAAAATTCATCACCATTCGCTTTTTTAGCATAACTTAGATAGATATAGAGAAATTCCTCGTTTTTATGATCTTTCGGGTAATACTCATTTCCATTTTCGTCTCGTGCATATCGGATGTAATTCGTCTCTGGCTTTTCCCGAATTCTATCCTGTATATAATATTCTTTTCCAATGCTGGATTTAGGATAAATCTCTCCTCCCCTCGCATTGACAGCATACGTTTTCACATTTACATCCAATGAATTTAACGGGTATTCTCCTCCATTGTTTAATTTAGGATAAAATTCATCTCCGGAATTGGATTTGGCGTACCGACGAGGAAGCGCTATATATTCATGACCCCGATATTCCACAGCGTAATATTCATTTCCATGCTCGTCTTTGGCAAAAATAGGTCGATTGTCATTATCGAAATAATACAGCTCCTGTTTAGGTTTTTTAGGATCTTTCGGATATCGTTCTTTTCCAAATTCATCTATGGTGTAAACCGAAACCATGTTTTTTTCCTTTACCGATCTTGATATTTACATGAGTCACCTCCGATTATCCAGTTATCTTTTGATACATCTTTCGAATCCAGTCTTCAATCGATTGGCCCGTCGTTTTGAGATGTTCGGAATTATGAACGGTCAAATAAGCCATGTAAGCGGCTAGACCAAACGTGAGGACTAATAAAAATAAAAAGATGAGCCGATTCGTTAAGAGGGTGACTGCGACTAGGATGATGCTGATATAAACCGACTAGGATGATGCTGTAAAACAATATGCCTTGACCTAAATAACGATCCATTTTTTTTCTACTTTATTCCATTTGAATCAACGAGTCGGCCGAGACAGGATAGTCATCGGTCGTGACGGGCTTTTCGGTCATTTCACCCGTGTACAACAACGTCATGTCAGGATCGGGGAGGGCTTTTAATTTTCGGTCTTCCCAGTAAGCTGAACGAGGATGCGTGACGAGAATTCTAAAAAACAATTTCATGTCGCGCTCGGTCCAAATTTCATAGACTGAGGTAAGGAGGGGAATACCTTCGGGATGCTGCGTCGCATCAAAAACAGCTTCTCGTCCATCTATTTTATATCGCGCTCCATGTTCCGGTATAATACGACTCAGCTCTTGAACTTCAAGTCGAAGGGTTAATCCAGCCGGTAAAATCCCTTCGTAGGCTTCTTCTTTGGGTACGCATACGTGATACCCGTACAGAGTGGCTCGAATTCCTTCTGTGGAGGAAGAAGGACAAAAGACAAAAGGTTGACGCCAATTACAAGTGGCGTATAATACGGAATCGGGAATAAATCGTCCCGATCGTATGCGATGGCCTTCACGACACGTTTCGGGAACGCTATAAGTCGAAGCCTGTTTCACGAATCGCTGTGACCAAAATTTCAAACCTTGCCGTCGAACGCGTTTCTTTCAAATTTTTCCCTTTTCGAAAAGACACATGTGAGGAGAAGTGGGTAAATAAATAGCCGTTTTCAATTGTTTGAGGAATGGGTACGGCGTGCAGTCGGGATGAGAACAAATATTATAGCCGGGAATATAAACTTCTTCGTTGGTTTCGTCACAAGAGGCACGAGGTTCATGATCAAGAGTCGTCCAGGGCCGAATCCAATTCGCAACGATCGATAAATGATCGAATTTAAACACATCGAGATGCCGATACTGAAACGCGCCGGGGATGCGCGGTCGACATTCATTTCCGTCAAAAAATGTTTGAGGAGGACACGTTTGAATTTCCCTCCGAGCGCAATCAAAATATCGATCGCTCGTATCGCCTATCGCGAGTTTCGACGACGACGACTTATCCTCACAAGCCCATTCAACCGTATATTGATCCGACACTCGATAGCCTGGTTCTAGAACCGTACGTTTTCGGGTTGGATCACACGTGTAAGCTACAGCTCGATCCAAGGATGTTGAAAATGGATAGGACGGGAGATGTTTCGTATACTCGTGAGCGGGAACGACAGTTTCTTTCGAGCTCGGTTGAACATTTTCACAGAAAAGAGGCGGTTGGCATGTTTGGGACGTTTCGTCATACACCATCGGTAAATGGAATAAGGCATCGCCGGTCCATGTGTCCCAGGAAAGAGGACAGGATATAGTGTCGCGAACCATTCCGTTTTCACAAATCGCGTAACCCGGAGAGTACAGAAAAGATCCTTTTTGGACGATGGGGAGAGGTCGTTGCGTATTATCCGGAAATCCGTCGCAGAGATCAGACACGCATCGCCGATAATGTGTCGAATATTTTTCTCCGGGCGAACATCGAATCATTTTCGGTCGATGGCCACGACACTCGATATACGTCACCTCGTCAATCGGAAAATGTTGACCGTCTTCACAGTAAGATACGAAATGTTTTCGCGAAGTGCAAGCGTCGTAGTAGAAAAATGTCTTGGGCGGACAGGCGATTCGAATCGGTTGTTCGTTCTGGTATTCGTAATAAAAACGTCGATTGGTTGGATCGGGTAAAACCGATCCGTCATGCTGATCGATGCAGGGATTGACAGGAATGCAGGTAGAAGGAGAATGTTCTTCTTGACACATGAGCACGTCTAGAACACGACCGTGCCGACATCGATAATAATAATACATCATGGACTTTTCGCGGGGTACAAAACTCTGCGATCGTAATAAAAACAGGTAGAGGTTTTTCCCCGTTGCGGGGAGCTGAGTATCATCGGGCTGTCCAAAACATTCATCTTTTTCCCAAATCCGTCCTTCCGCGAAATAATATTCGAGTGGGAGAGGAAACGTCCATGTTTTTCCCGTGGAGGTGTGAAACGAAACCTCGTTGTCGTTTGAGGTCTCGATCTGATATTGGAAACGCGTCGTTGTCGTCCGAGGAGAAGAAGGAACTTTCGGGGACGGGACCGAAAAATTATAGAAATACAAGTAGCAGTAGTATAAACCCAAAACGAATAAAAGTATGGCGAGCATCCAGCCTTTATTCATAAACGAGATGTGCCAATTATGGAAAGAGCAAAAAATTCCGAAAAAGGACGCAGCAGCGTGTTGTTCCAAACCGAATTATCGACATTTTTTAAAACAAGATCGCGCGTTGGATGAAATGCCGGCTCTGTATCGTGAATGTTTATCCTGTCAACAAAAAAGAAAGATCTTGGCGCGATAAAAAAGTAAGTCAGAATGGATTCGTATCGTCTAACCCGACGTTATTTTCGTCAATTGCAACGGCTTCACTTCCTCTCGCAAATGCGGCAACGCGATTGGTATCATCATATCGTCATCCAATACGTGATGGATCCCCAAAAAGGACGCCATTTCACACTTTTTCATCCGGCTATGGATACCCATACAGAAGAGTCGCTGGTCTTCTTTGGAAAACGTCGCTTGTTTCTTACGTTTATGTTGAAACGGATCGTTCACCAAGGTTTGAATGCCGAACAACGGTTACAACCGAACGCGTTATTACCTCTCAAATCGCTCGACGATCCCGTCTATGAAACACAACGCAAGGCTATTCAAAATATTTGGGAGGTCGATGCTCATTGGTATACTACGAAGAATAAAAACGATATTGCCGTGAAGAATACGGCTCCTTTCATCAAAACTGAACCTCAAGCTCTGTAATTTAAAATATCCATCGGATGGGTGAGATGATTCGGATACAACACGATTTCAATCGTATGAGGCCATTTTAGCATGTATTTATAATGTAAAAGATCGTGCCGTCTCAGCGTATCGAGCCGGATAGCTGAAATATAGGTTTTTTCTTCTTTGGTTTTCTCGTACAAATAACAAATACCTTGATCGACGAACACGTAAACGTCTTGAGGAAACAGTTGCAGAAGCGACTTGTCCTTGGAAAAGTGTCGAATCACAGTATAATGAGAACTCGTAGGGATCGGAACCGGTTCTAATTTATAAAGGAGGAAAGAAAGAAAAATGATACACCCGAGCGCGATCATTCTATGCATTGTATTTCTAGTGACTCTCTTGAATCTTTTTTATAAACCCGATCTCCGGATGCCTTCTATTCCTCCCTCATCATCATTAGCCTTACCAGAAATTTCAACCGAGACGTATTGCCCTTTCCAAATCTTTCAGTGTCCCGATAGCCATTGCGATTGTTCTCAGCTCTGTGAAACAAATCCCACGTTTTACGAAAAACTCACTCTTTCTGATAAAACATGGAATCATCTCGAACCGGGTACTTATTGTATTCCCCAAGGAATTCGGACCGCTTGTCTTTCTTCCTCAGAAATTCCTATTTTTTCGGCCTCGGGATGGCTCTGTGCTCCTCATTCCTCTTTCACCCATCCCTGTCAACATCCAGAAGCCCGTGATCCTTCTCTCAATGTTTTAATAGATCGTCGAACCCAACAACCCGCTCAAGAAGTAGCCGATTATTACGAAACGTTAGAAGATGGATCGTCCCGATACCAGTGTCAATGCCATTCGACATTGCCGATCGACGAGGTAATCGAATGATTCAAACATCTCCGTGGGTCTGTTCTGTCGATTACTGCGTTCGAGATTTGTGGAACGTGCCCGGACTAGGATGGGACGCCGAACGACACGTCTGTGAATGTGGACCCTACGTGCATCGAGTTCTGGGCGATCTATCTTCCCCCTGTGTTTTGGAATATACACACATAGACGAAAAGCATAGGTTAACGGGAAAACGAGAATGTATGACCGACCAATCTGTTGAATTCCGACCGATTTATTGTCTAGAGAATCAGTCGGTTTTATGGTTCACAAAACTGGTCTTGCGAGGCAACACAGCGTACGATTATGTCATTGTACATGGAACAAGTGTTCCTAAAATTTCGAGAGGTCAAGAATGACATCTCATTTCAAACGAATCGAGAAAAATTTTCAAACGGACCAAGAATTGAGTCGGTTTGAAAAGGAAGACGAAAGCCCCAAAGAGGAAGGATGGTCGAAGAGACAAACGTTCGCCGTTCATTTACTACTGGTAACGGCAGGTCCTACGATTCTTTTCGCTTTACTGGGCAACGTATTGAAGATTCATTATTATGTCGTCTGTTTAATTCTATTATTTTACTTTGGAGCTCTGGCCTACTTGATACGATACCGATTTCAGTGGCTATTGCAAGCTTTTAAAGAAAGCCAGAAATATATTCGTTGAATATGGGACTTGAAGAGTGGATTATATAAAAAAAACTTTGAAAAAAAATGAAGAGGGAGAAGAGGAATAAAAAAGGAAGAAGCAATAATTTAACCATGGCGATGGATCCTGTACTTATTCATCTATCTCCCAAAAATTCTGAAGGTAAAGAGTTAGATTTGGAAATATGGATAAATCCCGATGATACGGATGACAAGATTATAGAAATACATCGTCATGATCGCAAAGACAAAACGAAAGAATTTGAACCCTGTTGTCAAAATCCTTTTTTAACTCCCGCTATCCTCCAACGTAGAGAAAATGAAAAGAATAAAACGATAGATAAAACTTTAGAATTGACCAAAGAAGCCATCCACATGTTGAAAGAAGTCTTTTCGGGAAATGGAGAATTCAGTACAATGGAATTTGATGCATCGTCCACTGAGGTAAGAGCTGATTTTAGACAGCCGACCAAAAAACCTGAAGTTGAGAAAGCAACAAGTTGTCAAGGTCGTAAACATAAGAAAAGAGTTAATAAAAAGAAATAGTACATTTAAAAAGACCTCCCCATCCTTCTATGAATTTCTTGAACAATGAACTGTTTTCACGAGACTCAATCCACATCTTTGCTGGATCTAAAGAGAATCTTGAGAGAAGACATGGCTTAAACTGTTTCCAGGAGAGTTGAAGTGCAGGCTTTTTCAACAGCACAGAGGGATCTGAAGCAACAATTGAAATGCTGAGATATATAGAACAGAAATTCCATTCTTAAAAAAAACTGGGATGTCTTGTCAATCGAATCGGGTAGAAAAAATTCTTGGCTAAAAAAAAAAAAAAAAAAAAAAAAAAAAAAAAAAAAAACTTTTTGTTAATTTTTATCATGTCTTTAGACATGATAAAAATTAACTCTACCCTCCTTTTTGTTTTGAATGATGTCTCACCTTTCCTAAAAATAGATTTCTAAGAATGATCATGTTTTTCTTGGAAGTCTATTGTTTACAAACATGTCTAGACAACATGTTGACATCATTCAAAACGAAAAGGAGGGTAGAGTTAATTTTTATCATGTCTAAAAGACATGATAAAAATTAACAAAAAGTTTGTTTTTTTTTTCCTAGTTCTTAAAAATATTTTTCAACGATATCTCGATACCTCTACCTATTTTATTCCCCCTCTCTTAGTATATAAATGGTTGAAAAAGAAATCGGAGTTCATTCTGTTTCGTAAAAAGATAGCGAACACATGGCAACGGATAACTTAGTCATTTCATGTGAAGAAGATCCCTTTGAGGATATTCCAGATACGGAACCCACTTTTTATGGACCATTTTCACCCGTTTTTAGAGTACCGAAAAATTCTTCTCCTTCTCCAACTCATTCTTTGGAAATACTGTCTTCTCCTCCCTCGTTATCCACTCATCAGCGCTCTAGAAAGAAAAGTCCTCACAGACCAAGCTCCACCAAAAAATTGTTGGTGTGTTGGCTGTCACCTCTGATGGATATACTCTTACGAACTGCGTCCGGTTTATAGCCAGAGACCTGAAAACACATACGAAGGAATTTATTCAGCAATTGAATGCGGATCTGGAACGACTTCATATTGAAAAACTCTACGTGGCGAATGAACCCACTCGAGAAAAAATTCATCAAAAGGTACATCTCAAGTTTTTATGGACTGTTATTTACAAACCTCAACATCGTCAGCCACAGCAATGTCCATCTTGTCGATCGAAATCTTGTCATCGATTTATGGCCATGCTAGCGCTCCAACAATTAGTGAAATTTGCTGTTCATAAATGTATTCATTGAGTGGATAGGTAATCAAGGAATTTTTCTCTCTTTTTCCTTTTTTCAGATGATCCAGAGAAACAAATACTCTACTTCATATGGTTTAGTGGTAAAGACCTCATCAGGACAGGTGGTGATGATTCATCGAAAAATGCCATACTGTTTTCAAAATTATTTAATTCAGCTTTTAAAAAATAAACGTATCGAACCACCCTTCGATTTGGAAAAAATATCGGTGCTTCAAGATGAATTTGAAAACCATATTTATCCGACTCTCCATCCCAATTTACAAGACGATTATGATCGGTACAAGGCTAAATTAGCTTATGAAGATGAATGGGATTTCCCGCATGGACAAATGGATAAAAGACGCTTCAAGAAAGATGACGACCCTCGATTCAAATGGTTCAGAGTCGCGTATCAGGAATTTGAAGAAGAGTCCGGCTACCGATTCGCCTTCCAACCCTCGGACGTGGCTCAGTATCCCTTAATCAAACTAGAATTTATGGGATTAGATCAATGCATTTATACACAATATTTTTTTATAGTCGAACATCCTAAACATTTACGCCGTAATACCTACTTTGATAATTATTCTCCTTTCCAATCTCAAGCTGCTTATAGAATGGCTCTCGAACGCAATATCGGGAGTATTGATGATCGGATGGTCTATCGGGGTTACTTAATTAAAATCGAAGAGGCTCTAAAGTATCTAACACGTCAACAGGAAATGAAAAAGGACGGGAAGGATCAAGTGTTGCTATATTTTTTAGAAGGAGATAAATGGAATCCACCCGATTCTATTTGTTATTTAGAAAAGTAAAAAAATGGAATAAGATCCCTTAACCACCCCGCATTTCCCACTTGAAGAATCCATCCTATCTATTCTTTTTTTAAATGTCTCGGGATGTCATCCGACGCATTCTCTCCACCAAAAAAAAACGAGTTCCTCCCACCTACCCCAAAAAGAAGAAGAAGAGGAAATTTCCCATGAGTCTTTTCGAGAACCCTCCCCCCTCTCTCTTCCTATATATAAAAGAAACCGAGAGAAAAGTTGTCTTTTCTTTTTTTTCCATCTCGTCCTCAGGAGAAAGAGAGAGAGAGAGAGAGAGAAAAACCAAATGCCATGGAGTGGTTACGGCGAGAGTCTTTTTCCCTCGCGATTCGTTTCCGTTTCGCCAAGACAATTCCCCTCACGTTTTACTTGGGGTCGGGCACGCTCTATATTCGAGGATCGGAACTCGTAACTTGCCTTTCCCAGCAAGGGACTTGGATGAGTTCGAAAAGTCAACGGACTATTCAGCAATGGATCTCTCGAGCCCCTTTTCGCCCTTACCGATCCTTAACGACGGATCTCTGGATCGATACGTCGGACCGCCCCAGCCGGATTCTCCGCTATACCCCTTTTATCACCTTCGATTCCCTGGAAAGACTGCTCAACGATTTGGGTCCAGACGCTCTCCTCTTTTCGACCTGGCTTCAGAGTGTGATGAGAGAACCTCTTCAAATCCAAGAAGATTTTCAGACTGGGGAAACTTATTTTAGTCCCGTGGAGAACAAGGTGGTGGATTTTCAGTTTCAAAATTTATCGGAACTGTTTCAATGTGCTTTATGTTTTTATTCTTCTTAAAGAGTCGGGGGGAAAGAAAAACTAAAAATTGTAGAATAATCATAAAAAATAATTTTGTTTTTCTTTAAAAAAATATTGAGATAGTCCAATCTTGGGGAAGAGGTGGAAAATTCAAAACTATTATCTAAAACAGATGTGGCGGTCAGTCCATTTCGATCCACGGAGGAGGATATGTGTGAGATTCTCTGATCCATAGAGAGTTTCAGAAAAAAAAACTGCGAAAGTTTCCCCCCCCTATCTCCAAAAAATGGGTATCCAGGTTGAATGCAAACTACAGACTGATGGGAAGCCGAAACTCGAGTTTCTTAAATAGAAAAAAATAAGAGCTCCTTCTAGAAACAGTTTTAGATGTCTTGTTTGGATGAGTGAGTCGACTGGGAAAAATTTAAAAAAAAAAAAAACTTTTGGTTAATTTTTTCATATCTTATAGACATGATAAAAATTAACTCTCTCTTCTTTTTGTCTGGGAATGATGTCTCACCGTTTCGAAAAATAGAACATATCCCATTCTTGAAATTCTATTATTTTAGAAAGGATGATGAGTGATGGTCTATTTTTCGAAACGGTGAGACATCATTCCCAGACAAAAAGAAGAGAGAGTTAATTTTTATCATGTCTATAAGACATGATAAAAATTAACAAAAAAAATTTTTTTTTTTTTTTTTCAATTCAGAAATTTTTCTCTGAGCTTTGCCAATTTTTTTTCCCAGCCAGCTCCATCCATAAAACAACACCTCTCAAAATCTTTTCTCACTTATCTATTTAAACCACTCGAATTTTTTTGCTTCCAATGAGTCCACGCATCTTGGCCTTTCTTTCACGCTGCTCTGAGAAAGATAGGATAGATTGTTTTGGGTGGACCGTCCTGTTGACGCTTCCGATTTATATAGAGAGCTATATATAGATAGGGTCCCTCCTAACTCCCTCTATTATGACTATTAGTCTTTTTCTTTTTTTTTTTCCAAGAAATATACAGAGAATGATCCACAGTTTTTTTTCCGTTAATGAAAAAAAAATATGCTTCTACCTTCCGACTTCTTTTTAGTATTTCTTTAGGTGTCTCCTCCTTCTGGATCTTTTCCTTCTCCTCTCTTCCTCGCGAGCAGGGAATTGGAAATGCTGTTCAGGATGCAACGCTCGTAAAGACTCCACTTTCTTCCTGGAGAAGGCGTCTACGGCAAACACCGTCTTGTCATGAAATTGGAGTTGGTAGTAAAGAGGTCCGTGAATAATGTACACGGAGCGAGCTCACAGTCGGTAGGGAATCATACGATACCCGTCGGCTTCAGATTCCATTTCCCATCCATAAAGACGGATAGAAGCTTCTCCGGTTTGAAGGATATGAACCCACTCGGGTGAAACGTAAAACAGTTTTAAAAAGGTTCCAGCATCGACCGCGATCACATTTTTCCATCGCAGATAAGCGTGTAAGCGAAAGGTTCCTGCCTCCATCATCGATTGGAAAGCAAAATGCTTGAAAATTTCGATGGACGAAAAATAATGCAGGATTTTCCCATCGTAACAGGATAAATAGCACATGGTTTCTTGGACGATTTGTTCCATACGCTCCGGGTCCCGAAACCATTCTTCGAAACGGGAGAGAGGTTCCCATTGATGAGCTACTTCGAGATGACAGACGGGCGTGATTTCCACCAGGGTAGGTAGAACTGCAACGGCATCGGTCGACATTTTAGTTTTGCTTGGTTGAGAAAGAAGAACGAGAATGAACCCTGTAGGTAGAAAAACTCGGATCTATATAAATACTAGAGGAAAAAAGGCGGGGGGAAGGGAAGTTCTTCCTTCCTCCCAAAGAATAAGAAAAGTGGGTGGAAAGAAAAAAATCATTTCGCTCTCAGGAAAAAAAAAGAATTTTTTTCTTGTCAACATGTTGTCTAGACATGTTTCTAAAAATAGATTTCCAACAAAGGTTCATTCTTTTCTTAGAAATCTATTTTTAGAAAAAAAACTGACATATCCTTCAAAACAAATTTCTTTTTTTTTTTCCTCCCTCCAGCAGCCAACTGGATGGGCAAGCGTTTCGGGTCAGATCAGTCCGTGCTGACATTATTTTTTTTTTTAAATACAATGGAATTAGTATAGGAATGTACTAAAAACTGACCCAAGGTTGAAAAGAAAATATCAAAATCAATACTCACTTCTTGACGATTTCTTTTTCCAAAAACCTGTCAAAGAATTCTTGATGGGTTATCCAATCTCTAGAACTGTCTGAAGGGAATCCAATCTAAGGTGAGCGCGCATTTACCTGACGCGAAACTCGGAATATCTGCATAAATAACAAAACGTCCATTCTTAAAAACTTATCATCTAGTCCATTGAGAGTTGGTTGGGGAGAAAAAAATTCTAAGAGCTCTGGAAAAAATTTTCTGAGTAAAAAAAAAAAAAAAACAACTTTTTGTTAATTTTTATCATGTCTTATAGACATGATAAAAATTAACTGTCCCCTCTTTTTGTCAAGGAAGGATGTCTCACCGTTTCGAAAACGAAACCAAAACTCATCCTTCTCATGGCAATTATTCCAAGAATGAGTCACGGTTTGTTTTTCGAAACGGTGAGACATCCTTCCCAGACAAAAAGAAGAGAGTTAATTTTTATCATGTCTAGACGACATGATAAAAATTAACCAAAAGTTTTTTTTTTTTTTTTATCACTCAGAAATTTTTTCCAAAGCTCTGAGAATTTTTTCCCAGCCGACTCGATGATCCAAACAAGACAGATCCAAATTGTTTCTAGAAGGAACTCTCCCTTCTCTATTTAAACCACTCGTGTTTCCAACTTCAGTTCAGTCTGTGCTGTGAATTCGACCTGGATACACACTTCTCCCTCCTGGAAAGAATTTCTGTGAAGGTATGCGAACATTTTTCTCAACTCTTAGAAAAATTTTACCAGCTGACTTGATCGACGAGAGACATCTCGAACATTCTGTTATCTGCGGAAGTCGTTTCATTTTCGTGCAGTTCATGCTGTGGACTCACCTGAATATCCAATGCTCCCTCCCCTTCTGGAAAGGGTCGTAGCTTTTTTAGATCCTCGTCGCTCTTTTTACGTTTCGTTGGATATCTAAGACGAAATTTTTTACCTTATTCCTTTCAAACTCTAATATTGAGGTTGGAGAGCCGTCATGGAAAATCAGCCATGACCCTGACGAATCTAAACCGACTCCTTGAAAGCAGAGCTAAGTCATGTTTTTTTTTATGACAGATTTCCAAGCTCCGAGTGATGAGAAATTTAGAAATTTTGCAGTGTTAACGGAAAGGAGAAGACAGAAACCTGGAGAATGGAAATGAAGCTGAGAAAAAATGCTAAGAGCTAAGAAAAAAAGGCTTTTTCCTGGAGGGAGGAGAAGCGCGTAACTAGTTGAGTGCACAGCACACACGGATCTGAAGTTGGAAACGCGAGGGGTTTAAATAGAGAAGCGAGTCTAGACATGATAAAAATTAACTGTCCCTCCTTTTTGTCAAGGAAGGTTGTCTCACCGTTTCTAAAAATAGATCATGACTCATTCTTGGAATAGTTGCCTTGAGAAAGGGTGAGTGATGGTCTATTTTTAGAAAGGGTGAGACATCCTTCCCAGACAAAAAAGAAGAGAGAGTTAATTTTTATCATGTCTTAAGACATGATAAAAATTAACCAAAAGTTTTTTTTTTTTTTTTAATTTTATTTAGAGAATTTTTTCTAGCCGACTCGATCGACAAGACATGACATGACCATTGTTTTTTTTTAATAATGGACTTTCACCTATCCCTTTCAACCCTCCGAATTTGGCTTTGGATCCGTGTCCTTGCTTCCACATTCAGAGCTCTTTTCTTCAACATTTCGATGCAGGGGAAGAATCAATTCTCTCACGACGTTTAAATATTCTTTCAGAATGCTAGAAAACTCATTCAAAGAAGAAGTATCTAAGGGTGGAGTTGCCGGTTGAGGAAAATTCACGAGTCTTGGAACCGGATTATGCGAATCCGTCTGTATGCCAAACTGTAAAGGAGAACCACCCGCTTTAGGAGAGCAGATAATAGTAAGATCCATCTTTTCCCAATTTTTGATTTGTATACTTGTTTCTTCTTACTCGGAACATTTTCCTTTTTCTTCCTCCTCATCCAGGAACTGAATTCCAGGTGGAACGGAAGCATTTGTAATAAACTGTTGTTTCTTGGTTCCACACGCCTGACATTTTCCCGTGACCATCGGCCGTCGATTTTTCGACATGCGATAGTGGACGTCGACCGTATCGGTCTTGGCTCGGCATTTCACACACCAAATGGAATACGAAACAGGTTCCGCGTCAGAATGTTCCATTGCAGTAACACACTCTTTATTATTTTCTTCTCTTTCGATAGAGAGAGAGAGAGAGAGATCTTAACCAGAAGTGTAGATATAAAATTTAGGATACGTTTAGGATCCGTCGGCTCTTTTCGCATATCCCACTTCTTCACAGAGGTATTCCGTTTGCTGATCCGCTCTTCGAGGATAAAACTCGTTTCCCCAAGCATCGCGAGCATAACGAATTCGATCGCCGGCCGTTAAACAATATTCGACTCCATCCGCCTTTTTAGGATACATTTCATGCCCCGATTCGTCTTTGGCATAAGGGAATAAAACAGACGTATAAAGCGAATACTCGTCCCCATTTTGAAATTTCGGGTAGTATTCTCGTCCAAAAGATGTTCGGGCATACCGTCGAGGAGCTAAAATGTATTGGTTTCCGTTTAAATCTACCGCGTAATACTCATGACCGTTTTCGTCTCGAGCCAAGATAGGATTTCCTTCAGGATCCGTAACGTATAATTCGTAATGAGGATGTTGGGTGTCGGTCGGGTATCGTTCTTTCCCCGATGCGTCTACTCGATAAACAGACATGCTTAGTTCTCGTCGTCTGCTCCTTCCTTCCTCCCACTCGAGACCCGTTGAGATGAGGGTATGAGGTTGATATCTATAAAATGGGTTGACCTTTTCAAACTATTCCATTGTTTAAAGACGGGTGGGTTAGGAAAAAAAATATTAATAAAAGCAAATATCTGAACGGTTCAACACAACGGGTGAATGGAAAAAGGAATAGTTCTCTCTCTCCACTCACCGGATGGTTTCTTCTTCTTGAACGGCTCACACTCAACTGAAGCGAAACTCGGAACTCGAAATGTTTAAATAGATCATAGAGTCCATTCCAGAAAGAATCCGGAGATGTCTTGTCCAGCCAAGTCGACTGGGAAAAAAATTCTCAGAGCTCTGAAAAAAATTTCTGAGTAAAAAAAAAAAAAAAAAAACTTTTGGTTAATTTTTATCATGTCTTATAGACATGATAAAAATTAACTGTCCCCTCTTTTTGTCTGGAAAGGATGTCTCACCCATTCGAAAAAACAAACCATGATTCATTCTTGGAATGGTTCCCATTAGAAAGGGTGAGTGATGGTCTATTTTTAGAAAGAGTGAGACATCCTTCCCAGAGAAAAAGGGGGTTCATTAATTTTTATCATGTCTAGAAGACATAATAAAAATTAACCAAAAGTTTTTTTTTTTTTTTTTTTTTTTTTCAGAGTAACAGAAATTTTTTCCAGCCGACTCGATCGACAAGACGTCCCCATTTTTATTTAAGAATGGATTCTTTTTTATTTGTGTAAGCATTCCGAGTTTCGTTTTAGATGAGTCTATGTTGTTGAAGAGGAAACATGGGTACCCTCAACTCCCGACCGCGAAAGAAACATCTTCCTCCCAAGCAGTGGGAAAGCTATACGAATTTGCAGTATAAGGATATGTGGTCCGAAGAAGCCTATCAAAAATGTATTCGACAATGTAACAAAGAGCAATACAATTTCCTGATCTACGTTCTCGTCCATTTGTACACTTATTACGCGTTACCTGAATCGAAACGTCCCCCTCCTTTGGATATTATTGTGCAAGGATCTGCCGGAACGGGTAAATCTTTCCTGATCCAAGCTTCATACCAAACTCTGATTCGAACGCCACATTTTAGCGAAGCGTGCTCGGTTCTCAAACTCGCACTCAGTGCTCAAGGAGCGGTTTACATTACGGGAGATACTTTGCATCATGCCCTGCGTCTTCAAATGAACGGGACTTTTGTTCGACCTCTGACCCAAGAGACTTTAGACTATTACAGACCCCTGTATGCTCCTTTACGGATGGTGATTTTGGATGACGTTTCCACGATCGGATCCAATTTATTTTCGCGCCTCGACCAGCAACTTCGACAATTGTGTCATGTGCCGGATAAACCGTTTGGGAATGTGCATATGATTAAATTCGGAGATTTGCAGCAGCTCCAACCGATTCGCGACACGCCCATTTTTTATTCTGAAGGGTGGTGGACGCCTCAATCCACGCTCTACTATGAACTAGTCGAATGTATGCGATTCTCTCTGGATTACGAGGAGAGACTCGATCGTTTAACGAGAAATCACTTTTTAGAACCGGACGATGTGGCATTTTTCCAGTCCCGCGTTCGCAGTTTCGACGAAATTCCTCGCGAAGCTATTATTCTCTGATTTTCGAGCAAGGATGCAGAGAAATATAATATGAAACGTCTCCAATCCCGAGGGACGTACTGTTCGTGTCTGGCTCGAGACGTGATTTATTCCGAGAGCGAAAAATTGCGGAAGAGGATGATGAAACGGAGTCGACATTTACATCGATCTCAGATGGCGAATCTCGAATCCGTCCTCCATTTACAAAGAGGAGCGCGATATCAATTGACTAAAACGCTCGACAGATCCAAAGGATGGATGAATGGAGCGATTGGAACACTACACCAAATAGACCAGGATGAAGACGGAGTTGTGACGCGTGTCTGGCTGCAATTTTCGAATAGTCTAGCTCCTATCGATCGCGTCTCCATTCGTATTGACACCTGTTCGACGAAAAGACTCGCATTTTATCGCGAACAGTTTCCTTTGATGTTAGCCGAAGCGATTACGGCTCAGAAAGCCCAAGGAGCCACCTTTCCGTCAAACGCAATTTACATGCACGGACCTTTTAATCGATTTCAGCAATATGTCGCTTTTTCTCGAGTGACTCAACCCCAGGGATTGTATATTCTGGACCAGTTTCGTCCCCGCATGAAATTGGCGAGCAAGCAAAAATACGAGGAGGAACTGGAGCGATTGCAAAACATGTCCCGGATTCCGTATGATATATCGGCTCGAGAAGAGAACCAAGATCCGTACGAGTTTCTCATGAACCTTCTTCAATGTGGGAATCGTCTTTCCTTCCATCTTTCCAATAAAAACATCTCCCAAGAAAAAGAAGTCGTCAAACTAGAAGAAAAACCTTCTTTCCATGTAAAACCTGTTATAAAATGTCACTCTTAAATCTTTTTTTTAAAAATTCAATAAAAAGAAATATTCTCCATCAAAACCCCTCCATTCTTTCAAAGCTTCACAAAACGCTCAATAATGTCCACACAATGGGAAGAGAAAAATCGATCTCAACGGTCCACACGACATGTTGACTCCTCAAAATATGTCTCTCCCAAGTGACAGGATGCTTCTTCTTCAACGGCTGACACTCATCTAAAGCAAAACTGGGAATGCTTAAATAGATAAACGAGAGTTTATTCTTAAAAAAAATGGCGCTGTCTTGTCAATGGAGAATCGAGTCGGCTGGGAAAAAATTTTGAGAGCCGGGAAAAAAAATTCTCTAACTCAAAAAAAAAAAAAAAAAAAAAAAAAAAAAACTTTTGGTTAATTTCTATCATGTCTTCTAGACATGATAAAAATTAACTCTACCCTCCTTTTGTCTGGGAATGTTGTCTCTCCGTTTCTAAAAATAGACCAGAACCCATTCTTGGAATTTTATTCTTTTTAGAAAGGATGAGTGATGGTCTATTTTTAGAAACGGTGAGACAACATTCCCAGACAAAAGGGGAAGGTAGTTAATTTTTATCATGTCTAAAGACATGATAAAAATTAACAAAAAGTTTTTTTTTTTTTTTTTTTTTTTTTTTTAAGTTAGAAAATTTTTTTTCCTGGCTCTCAAAATATTTTCCCAGCCGACTCGATTCTCCAATTGACGACACAGCGTCATTTTTTTAAGAATGGATTCTCGTTTATCTATTTAAACATTTCGAGTGTCACTTCAGATGAATGTTAGCCGTTGAGGAAGAAAAATGCAGATTCCCATTTTCTCATTTCCTTCAGAGAGAGAGAGACCTAGATTTTCGAGACTCGATGACTTTTCAAGCATTTTTTGTTTAAGCTATTCGACTTCATATTTGTCTGACGTTCAAGAGTATGATCTCTCGTGGATGGATCTCTTCCACCTCATTCTCTTTCCAGTCGATTTAGAAGGGGAAGGGGAGATTTTTTTTCCCTCATGGAGGATGTCTCCTGAATACCGTTCAAAGAGTCTATGGAGAAATTATATGGTCAGAGTCACGGATTTTCAGGGCAATCTGCTTCTCAGCTAAAAATAAAGGATCTCTCTTTCCCAGTCTGTCTTCGATTGCCTCGTTAACTGTGAAACCCATCGCTTTTCCGATTTTATGGTTCTCCCAGTATAATCAGACAGTCGGTCACAAAAGTATTCGAACACCGGTACCCTATCAGAAAATGACAAGATGGCGTTTTTTTCCCTCTTTCTCTCTGTGTGTCGTGTTATTCCATCCTAGGTTTTCTTCCCCCCCCATCTTGGAAAAAACTGGAAAAAATTGGTCACGATCTCTTTTTGAATGGGGAGATGCCATTTTGAGAAAAAGCTGACGACCCTATCTTGGAGAATGAACATGACCGCTCTACACACCCTTTCACTCTCTCTCTCTCTCTCTCTGAATTGGGAAGCCATTTTGGGAAAAAAGCAGACGACCCTATTTTGGAGAATGGAAATGAACGCCTCTCCCTCTCTCTTTGAAATGGAAAGCCATTTTGGGACCCTCTATTCTTGGGGAGGGAGAAAACTGAAGTCTGCACTTCGCTGTCTCTGAAAAGCGGACCCTCTTCTTCTGATCTTGAAGAACTGGAAATGAACGCTCTACACGATCTCTCTTTGAATTCAGAAGGTATTTTGGGACCTTCTAATGTTGGAAAACTGAAATGAACGCTCTACGCATTTTCTCTCTCTCTCTCTCTCTCTTTGAGATGAGTAGCCATTTTGGAGGATTCTCCACCACCATCCTAACCTTGGAAAACTGAAATGAACGCTCTACACCTTCTCTCTCTCTCTCTCTTTCTCTGAAATGGGTAGTCATTTGAAAACTCCCTAACTTTGGAAAAAAAACAGAAATGAACGCTCTACACCATCTCTCTTTGAAAATGGGGGGGGGGTGTCATTTTGAGACCTCCCTCCTCTAAACTTGGAAAAAAACTGAAATGAACGCTCTACACTTTCTCTTTTTGGACATGGGTAGCCCTTTCGGGACCCTCTCCTCTTGGTATATATATAAAAAAAAAGAACTGAAGTGAAGGCTCTACACAATCTCTCTTGGAATGGGATCCATATTTCGGGAAACGTGGATCACCTCATGCTGGAAAACTGAAGTGAACCACCAAGATTGGACTCTATATAATATTTTTTTTAATTGACATCATGACCCTCCTCCAATTTGTTAAAATTTTTTTTGTTTTGGTTTTTATCCCATTTCCGATGTGATTTCAGAAATGCAATTCCATAACAGTTCAATTTCATTCGAGGTTAAATGATCTAAACAGTCTTTGACCCACCCATCCGTATGATTATTTTCTTCTCCTTCCTGTTGCACCAAATTTTGTAAGTCCATATAATCATTCCATACGGGAAGGGCTGGATCCTCACAAGGCTGTCTTGAAACGGAGTCTCTTTGGGATGAGTGGAGGGATCTAGGATGTCTGGACCCGGCTGCGATTCTACCTCCATGATTTCTGGACTCGTTGGAACTTGTTTACCCGGCTGAAATTCTACCTCTACGATTTCTGGACCCGTTGGAACTTGTGAACCCGGCTGTGATTCTGCCTCCATGATTTCTGGACCTGTTGGAACTTATGGACCCGTCTGACATTCTACCTGTACGATGTCGGGACTTTTTGAAGCTTGTGGACCCGTCTGACATTCTACCTCTACGATGTCGGGACAGGTTGGAGAAGAAGAAGAAGAGGATACTGGAAGAGGTTCTGTCTGTGAGGAGTCCAAAAGAGGTTGCCTGTTTGAACAAGTCGGGGAAGAAGAAGAAGAAGCTTCTGGATTCTGAAGCGGATCTTGCACGCCAGGTAGGTTCCGGTAAGTCGACCGTTTTTTAAGAGGTAATTTTTTTTCTTCCTCCTCATCTTCAATTGTGATGACTTCAATTTCATTCCGTTGCCGGGTCGATTTTGTTTCGGGAAATAACGGTTTGGTCCAGCTCCGCTTATCATCTAAGGAAGGGATGGGTAAAGGTGGCGGAGGGTTTTCTTCTTCTTTTTCTTGAAACATCATCGGCGATTGGAAAGAAATCTCCTCTTTGAATTGTTTCCAAAGCGAGTACGAGCACCGATCGACGAGAAAGAGACTCTTCTGGGTTGTGACGATGAGATATTGCGTTTTCGGGGGAACGACATAGTTTTGAAAAGGTCTTAGAATATATTTCTTATATTTCATCCTGTCGCTGACTTTAAAACTTCTTTCCTTCAGATTGGGGGACGATGATTCGTAATAGGCGAGAGGAGCGGCTGTGGTTTGAACAATATGAACTTCGTCCTCAGCCGTCGTTCTCACTCCAAACGTAAAATATCGTTTCGTGAGAAAAATATTCTTCCACCGAAAACTCGTGCGCGGATCCGTATATCGCCGGTCTGTTTGAATGGGCCGTCTCAAAGCTCGATCCATCCGATTCCAAGAGAAGGGAGATTCCTCTTTCGTTTGTTGCGATTCGAATAAATTTCTGCATATAATCTGAACGAGCAGGTTGGAGGATTCGACATCTTGGTTGAAAGAAACGATGGCTTGATGAGGTGGTAAATGCGGAATAAATGTCGCACAATGACACGCCAAAAAAATTTTTAAGTTGGAGATTTGCTTTAGCGTCTTCAAATCCTCCCCGTTCGAAATCCGTTGAGTTGGAAAAACGTCTAATAGCGACATGGCTCCAAATGGAAAAGAAATGATCTCTCCCAGTACTCTCGCCTTTTTATATATCTATATAGACACACACAGACACATATAGAGGCTCTATGACGTCCGTTTTATTTGTTTTTTTTGTTTCTCTCTCTCTCTCTCTTCTTTCCAAGAAATCTTATCTCCATGACCTCTTTTTCTTTTCTTAAAAAGATGAATGTGTGTGGGAATGAGGAAGTGAAAGTAATAATTTAATAAACAAAAAATTATCCAACCATGATCTTCTTTTTTTTTCAAAGTCACCCTTTCCAATCCAAGGACGTCCAGAGATAGAGGAAGCAGGGAGAGAGGAGGAGGGAAGGGAAGGTCACACTCTCTTTCTCTCTATAAATAAAAGGGGAGAGCCCCAAAGTCGTATTTTTGTCCAAGTGGATCATGAGGCGGCATCCCCGGCTCACTACGTGTATTCCTTTCAAATATAAATATGTTGATCTTTCCTTTTATATCATCCAAGGAGTTGTTTACCTGAAAGCCTCCGATTTTTCAAAATGTGCGGGTTATCATACCGTGGGGAGTTATCAAAAGATGCGGGACGAATTTTTATCCGACGAAAACGTTTTGATGTCTCGTGACATTCCACCTTTGGATGCACAAATTTTGTTAATGAAACGAGGCAAATATTTTTACACGTCCCACTTTCTAACCGTCTCGCAAATGAATAGGATTATGGATCGTCTTGAGAAGACAAAAGGGATTCTCGTTCATTTTAGTGAATGGTTGCATAAATGTTTGCACGAACCTCTCTCGATCGAGAAGACTGAGAAGAATACCTGTTATATTCTTCTCGAGGACTCTCCTCCTTCGTCTCATCTTAGAGAGGCCACGACTTTTGAAAAAATCCTCGAGCAAGAAAAAATAGAATGGTGGAACAACTACCCCATCCCTCTCCCCGAGCATCAAGAGGAGCCTGTTCAGAAGAAAAAGAAAAAACTTTTCCAAACGCCTATCCTCATCCTCCTCGATAATGATGGGGATGAGGAGAAACCTGTTCAGATTCCTCTCCGTTTGTCAAAACCCGTAGAGGATGAAAAACCTCTCCCTTCTTCAAGACCCCTTGAGGAAGAGAGACCCCTCGAGAAGGAGAGATCTCTCCCATTGTCAAACCTCCTCGAAGATGAAAAACCTCTCCCTTTCTCAAGACCCCTCGAGAAGGAGGGACCTCTTCCTTTATCAAACCCCCTCGAAGATGAAAAACCTCTCCATTTATCAAGACCCCTCGAAAATGAGGGACCTCTCGATTTGTCAAAACCCCTCGAGGATAAGGGAACCAAAACTTCTCTCTCTTTCGAAGAGGAGGTACCTCTCAATTTGTCAAGACCCCTCAAGAATAAGGGAACCGAAAATCCTCTCCCTTTCTCAAGACTTCTCGAGGAGGAGGAGGAGGAGGAGAGACCGCTCCATGTCTCAAGACAGGACCCCCCTCTATCTCTTGAGGATCCGAGGGAAACGATTCCTATTGAAAAACCATCTATCGACGATCCCCAGAAAAGGTCTTCGGAGGAGATTAGACTTCCATGTAGAAAACGAATCTGCCACAATCATCGTCATAATAATAATAATATACCCCCTTCTCAACAACAGAATCCTACAACATTTGCAGATAAATGCATTCAAACCAATCCCTTTATAGTAACCCTTTTGATTGGAGAACCCGTGCATTAGCCTCGAAAAATAAAATGAGATTCTAGACTGTTTCTATGACCAGAATGTTAAGCCAATAGATAGGTCTAGCTCAGAATTTTTCTTTTTAAAAGAAAATAAATAAATAATCCAAAGACTATTCGTAAATATAAATGGTAAAGTCTCGAGTCGGCTGGAAAAAAATTTTCAGAGCTGAGAAAAATTCTGCAACTCAAAAAAAAAAAAAAAAAAAAAAAAAAAAAAAAAAAAAAAACTTTTTGTTAATTTTTTTCATGTCTTAGACATGATAAAAATTAACGACCCTCTTCCCTTTTCGTCTGGGAATGTTGTCTCACTCTTTTGAAAAACAAATCGTGATTCATTCATGGAATGATTGCCATTAGAGAAAGGATGAGTCATGGTCTATTTTTAGAAAGGGTGAGACATCCTTCCCAGACAAAAAGGGAGGGTCATTAATTTTTATCATGTCTAAAGACATGATAAAAATTAACCAAAAGTTTTTTTTTTTTTTTTTTTTTTTTTTTTTTTTTTTTTATAGAATTTTATCTCACCTCTGAGAAATTTTTTTTCTCCCAGCCGATTCGAGACTTTACCATTTTTTTAAGAATGATTTCTCCCTGATCTATTATTTCAAAATTCCAAGTTTCGCTTCAGAACCATCTATGCTGTTGAAGAAGTAACATGATATATGTATTTTTTTTTAATGAGTTCTGTTAAGATTGAATTGTGCAGGATCGACCTTGCGAATTTCTTCTCTGTGTCTTTAAATAATAATGATACCGAACCGCTTTTTGTAGAGCGCAATGGAAAAAACCTTTTGTATGATTAGGACAATTCATGTGTTCGACCCCATTATATTTGAGAATCTCTTGCGTCGATCCCGAAATGCAATAAATGGATCTTTGCAACCATTTCTCTAAAAACCGCCGTTTCATTTCTCCTCGCACCCAAATCATGGAAAAGGGTTCCGTCAACATCGTTAACACCCATGGAAAATAACTGTATGGAATTTCTCCTTCGTACCACGACAAGCCGTGATAATAATCACTCTCCCACACAGCGGTTCGTTTTTCTTTTTCGGTGAGCATTTGCCATGGAAACGGGGGTTTAAAAACAAATACCCCTCGAGAAGTACCGTCCAATGTGACGTAAGCCGATTCTTTCACAATAAAGGCTCCTTGAGAATCGTAGAAACCTTCAAAGTGGAGCACGAGTTCCATGTTTTTTATTTCTTTTTCTTTCCAAGGTGACCTTTATTATCATGATGATGGATGTGTATTGAGATACGCAAGATATTATTCAAAAAACAAATATATATACGAATGTGACCTTTCCCAGAATTCATACGACCTGTCACGTGCAACCTTCTCTCTATATATATATATAAAAGAGGAGACGGCGAGAGAACGCTATCCATTTTTTCCTTCAGGACACACAGCGAGAGAGAGAGAGAATTTTGTTTTCTTTTTTTCCTCTATTGAAGAAGATGGACATTTTGAGTGCCAAACCTCTCAAAGATTCCTACATTGTTCTGGACATGGAATAATTTCACTGTTATGATCCAAAGACGGGAGATATATGTTTCATCTTGAAAGAACTGGGCTACATCACTTGCGATTTAACCTTATGCGGATCCCTGATTTTTCTCCCTCCTGTCCATTACGATGACTTATCGTCCCGCAATCAAGCTGTGGTCAACCAGACTACAAATAACCGACACGGCCTGCAATGGACCGAGGGTCTTCTTTCCTACGAGCATCTTCCTACGATCCTGAAAATACTGACCGAAAATTTGGAGGTGATCTACGTCAATGGATACGATAAAGCCGAATTTTTCAGCAAGCTCTGCCAGCGATCCGTTTACGAGTTTTACATCCCAGGGAAAACCGAGTGGCGGAACAAGTCGAAATGCACGCGACACCAATATTTCCAAAAGATGATTCATTGTGCCGAGAACAAGGTGAGAAATTTTCGATACCATTTGATGGAGGGTAGTTACGTTTTCCGGAAATTACATTGTTACCCCTCCGAAAGCAAAGCTCTCGAAGACGAAGAGGAGGCGGAAGAATCTCCCCAGGAGAACTCGTGCGACGATGAGGAGGAGGAGGATGAACTTTCTAATAATAATAATAAATGTCTAAGTTGGGATGCTTTAGAGACCCAAGAATATTGGTCTCAACCCTTATCTCACCTAGACCTGAAAGAGGATCCTCAAGTGTACTCTTTGTGGTCCTCTTCTAAAATTTGGTCTTGGAGAGAACCCTTGAATGTTCATGAATGAAATGGTATGTAAATCCCTAGAGAAAAAAATAGAAAAAAAAAGTTCCTTTTTTTTGTAATGTGTCGATTTCTTTCCAATCCCATTTCTTTTCCATAACTCCAGCCCAATCGACGAGAAGAAGAAGAATTTTCCAAGTTACACAAGACGAATCTTCCAAGTTACACAAGACGTAGAAAGATTTCACAAGGATTTATAAATCACACGCTCCCACATGATATATGTATAGAGAGAAAAAGAACCTCTGTTCTCTAGCCAATACGTCAAGACTTCCCTAAACTAAGAGAGACCATGAGTACCGAGGAAACCTTAGCAGAGCAAATGGACAACCTTAGCAGAGCAAAAGACTTTCAAAGAGATTAGAAGAGTTAAGACGGGATAGATGTACAGTTCCGCCGACTAAAGAGGAAACTATCATCGATTTCAACAAACCGCTGTACTTTCATCCTCTACCCCAAAGAATGAGACGAATGGACTCGCCGTTGAACAGTTCCAATGAGAAACAAAATGTCACTTATTTGAATAGCCAATTTCAACACATGAATATTTCATAAGTATTTTTTTTGGTTTTCTCCCTAAAGCGTAGGGAGATCGGATCAGTAGTTTTTCCCTTTTCATCGTCGAAAAAGATTGGGAGGAAAAATCTTTCTCAGCTCTCTCAGAAAAGTTTTTCAGTCTTAAAAAAAAAAAAAAAAAAAAAAAAAAAAAACCACTTTTTGTTAATTTTTATCATGTCTTAGACATGATAAAAATTAACTCTACCCCCCTTTTGTCTGGGAATGTTGTCTCACACTTTCTAAAAATAGACCATCACTCCTCCTTTCCTAAAGAATAGAATTCCAAGAATGGGATCTGGTCTATTTTTAGAAACGATGAGACCCTATTACCAGACAAAAGGCGGGTAGAGTTAATTTTTATCATGTCTAAAGTTCAGGGTCCATCCATCTTCTTATGTGAAACGGTGACCCTGACGAGATAGAGATAAACAAGTCCTGTGAGTTGTTTTGTAATCTTGACGCGATCCAAGAAAGACTTTTTATTATTTTTTTTTTGAAATAGGCGGGGGGTGGGGAGAGAAAATGTTCTCACGAACCTGAGATATCGTTTCATAAATATATTTTTTATTAAAGTGTTTCTTTCATTCCGATCCTTTTAAGAGGTTGGAATGACCCTGACATTTAGATGGGGTCGCGATCCCGACAGATGTCGCGCGAGTATAAAAGTGTGTATCCTCCGCGAGATTTCTTCAGAGAACAGAAGAAGACGTGAACTGAGCTGGTAAGTCCCTTTGGTCCTATGAATATGGTTTAATCATAACTTCATTTAAAAAGACCTTTGAAACTTTGAAACTTCTTAACCCTTTGAAAAGAAAAATGTCTCTTTCAAGACGACGACTCTAAAACGTTTTATTGTTTTTTTTTCCTTTCTAGATCTTCCCTGTTATACATATATACCTTTTCGACTCTTTTTTTTTGCTCCTGTTTGTGGGAGACATCACCGTATTCATCGCCATGGCGTGTTCAGAAAACTTTATCGTGCTCGATCTAGAGGGTTTCCAGTCCTACAACCACAAGAAGGGTGAATTTACCTACGTTTTAAAAGAATTGGGCTATGCGACAAAAGATTTTTTGACCGTGGGATCGTTGACGTTTGCTCCTCCTCACCCCTTCCACCAACTGAGTGAAAAAAACCAAAAGACAAATGCCTGGCTGACGAGAAACCGGCACGGACTTCGTTGGAACGAGGGTCATATTCCCTACAACCATTTAGGACGCATTCTCCAATCGCTTACTCACAGCTTCTCCACGATGTATGTGGTGGGATGCCAGAAAGCTAAATTCTTTGCTAAAGCCTTGGATTATCAAAAACCCGTGACGGAAATTTATGTGCCAGATGGAATCATTTGGAAGTATCGGGAAAAATGTGCCCGACATCATCAAAGGAGGAAATATTTCCATTGTGCCGAAAACAAAGTGCGCAACTATCGATGGCATATTACGGAAGGAGATTTTCATATCAATCACGTCTATCCAGACGGAACGGACAAAGAGGAGAGGATTCAGGAGGAAGCAGACAATCCTCTGCAAGCTTTTGATAAGGCCTACGATCAGTTAGAGAAGGATCCGTCCCCAAAAGCGTACGTTAATCTCATCCAGAAATGGGATAATCTGTCCTGTTTCCAAGTGATGGAACATCCGGATGAGCATACGCCTTTCCACTTGATGGGCTCTTCTACTTCGTCAACTTCCTCCAATAACTCGAGGAAGACGGAGGGTTGGGGAGACATACCTGAAAATATTCCCCATTACGATCCAGCAGCCTGTTGGGACGAACCTTCCAAAGAATCTCATGAGACCCCCAAAATATCTTCAGAGGATCCAAAGACAAAATCCACTGAGTGTTGGGACAATGAACGGACGACTCATGCTCCAAAATCCACTAAGACTATGTCCACTGAGTGTTGGGACGATGAAACCGAAAAGACGACAGAGAATTGGGATGACCGTTCTCAAAAGTATTTGAATTGATATATACATAAACTCAGGAGAAAAAAAATAAAGAAAAGATTTTTAGAAATAAGTAGGGAAAGGTTCTCCGCTTTCCCTATATTTATGGAAATGGACTGAGAAGAGAGAGAGAGACGAATCAGGAGACCAAAAAAAAAATGGGTCTTGGAAGGAATGAGTGCAAATGCATTCGATTCCTTCCGAGAGCAATTTTTTTTGGGTCCCTCTCTCTTCCAATCTTGGAAAAGAACTTTGTCCTATTTTTCTAGGTCCATTCAAAAAGAAATGAATCTATCCATAAATTTTCTTAAAAGAAAAAAAAACAAAAATATCCATTACCTCTTGACGGTCCAAAGTCGAGAATCTTGGAAAAAGTTATCCACTCTCCATCCAGTCAAGCTCCTCTGTAGAAAATCTAGTAGGTGCATCTGCATTCTTAAACACCCGGCAGTTATTATTGGACGCGAAACGTCGAATGCTGAAATAGTTAACAGTGATCCCATTCTTAAAGAAACGGGGATGTTTTATTCATCCAGTCGAGTGCGGAAAAATTTCTGAGAGCCGGAGAAAAATTTCTCTGGTTGAAAAAAAAAAAAAAAAAAAATACCCCCCTTTTAGTCTGAAAATTGATGTCTTCAATTTTTGAAAAATTTTCAGACTAAAAAGGGGGGTAATTTATTTTTCAGAAACTTTTCCCAGCCGACTCGATGTGTATAAAACTTTACTGTTTGTTAAGAATGTTATTTAATGGATCGATTTCAACCTATCGAGTTTCGCTTGAGTTCCGGCCGTGCTGTGGGCCCACCTGGATACAAGTTTTTCCCTCTTGGTATAGAATAAAACTTTACTGTTTTTTAAGAATGTTATTTAATGGATCGATTTCAACCTATCGAGTTTCGCTTGAGTTCCGGCCGTGCTGTGGGCCCACCTGGATACAAGTTTTCCCCTTTTGGAATAGAATTTCCGTCAAGGTAGGCTACTTTTCCTCTTTTTGCATTTTTCATGTCATTTCATTTGTATTACAATATACTGAATACGGGCGTTCGAACTGATTTCTAAGCTATTTCTATAAAACTGGAGCTCGATCCAAGAAATAAATGATGTCTTTTTTTTATTTTGTGGACTGCCAATTTGTATTGGAATATACTGAAAACGGGTGTTTGAGTCGGTTTTCAGTATATTTCAATGCAAATAGAGCTCGATCCAAGAAAGAAATGATGTTTTTTTTTTATTTTGTGGACTGCCAATTTGTATTGGAATATACTGAAAACGGGTGTTTGAGTCGGTTTTCAGTATATTTCAATACAAATAGAGCTCGATCCAAGAAAGAAATGATGTCTTTTTTTTATTTTGTGGACTGCCAATTTGTATTGGAATATACTGAAAACGGGTGTTTGAGTCGGTTTTCAGTATATTCCAATACAAATAGAGCTCGATCCAAGAAAGAAATGATGTCTTTTTTTTATTTTGTGGACTGCCAATTTGTATTGGAATATACTGAAAACGGGTGTTTGAGTCGGTTTTCAGTATATTCCAATACAAATAGAGCTCGATCCAAGAAAGAAATGATGTCTTTTTTTTATTTTGTGGACAAACAATTTTGTATTGGAATACACTGAAAACGGGTGTTTGAGTCGGTTTTCAGTATATTCCAATAAAAATTAAGCTCGATCCAAGAAAGAAATGATGTCTTTTTTTTTTATTTTGTGGACTGCCAATTTGTATTGGAATATACTGAAAACGGGTGTTTGAGTCGGTTTTCAGTATATTTCAATACAAATAGAGCTCCATCCAAGAAAGAAATGATGTCTTTTTTTTATTTTGTGGACTGCCAATTTGTATTGGAATATACTGAAAACGGGTGTTTGAGTCCGTTTTCAGTATATTTCAATACAAATAGAGCTCGATCCAAGAAAGAAATGATGTCTTTTTTTTTTATTTTGTGGACTGCCAATTTGTATTGGAATATACTGAAAACGGGTGTTTGAGTCGGTTTTCAGTATATTTCAATACAAATAGAGCTCGATCCAAGAAAGAAATGATGTTTTTTTTTTATTTTGTGGACTGCCAATTTGTATTGGAATATACTGAAAACGGGTGTTTGAGTCGGTTTTCAGTATATTCCAATACAAATAGAGCTCCATCCAAGAAAGAAATGATGTCTTTTTTTATTTTGTGGATTGCCAATTTTGTATTGGAATATACTGAAAACGGGTGTTTGAGTCGGTTTTCAGTATATTCCAATACAAGTGGAGCTCGATCCAAGAAAAAAATGATGTCTTTTTTTTATTTTGTGGATTGCCAATTTTTTATTGGAATATACTGAAAACGGGTGTTCACGTTGGTTTTCAGTATATTTCAATACAAGTGGAGCTCCATCCAAGAAAAAAATGATGTCTTTTTTTATTTTGTGGACAGCCAATTTTGTATTGGAATATACTCAAAACGGGCGTTCATGTTGGTTTTCAGTATATTTCAATACAAATGGAGCTCCATCCAAGAAAAAAAAATGATGTCTTTTTTTATGTTGTGGACAGCCAATTTTGTATTGGAGTATACTGAAAACGGGCGTTCACGTCGGTTTTCAGTATATTTCAATACAAATGGAGCTCGATCCAAGAAAGAAATGATGTCTTTTTTTTATTTAGTGGACTGCCCTCTTTGTATTGGAATATACTGAAAACGGGTGTTCACGTCGGTTTTCAGTATATTCCAATACAAGTGGAGCTCGATCCAAGAAAAAAATGATGTCTTTTTTTATTTTGTGGACTGCCAATTTTGTATTGGAATATACTGAAAACGGGCGTTCACGTCGGTTTTCACTATATTCCAATACAAGTGGAGCTCGATCCAAGAAAAAAATGATGTCTTTTTTTTATTTTGAGGACTGCCAATTTTGTATTGGAATATACTGAAAACGGGCGTTCACATCGGTTTTCAGTATATTACAATACAAATGGAGCTCGATCCAAGAAAAAAATGATGTCTTTTTTTTATGTTGTGGACTGCCGATTTTGTATTGGAATATACTGAAAACGGGCGTTCACATCGGTTTTCAGTATATTACAATACAAATGGAGCTCCATCCAAGAAAAAAATGATGTCTTTTTTTATGTTGTGGACAGCCAATTTTGTATTGGAGTATACGGAAAACGGGCGTTCACGTTGGTTTTCAGTATATTTCAATACAAATGGAGCTCCATCCAAGAAAAAAATAATGTCTTTTTTTTATGTTGTGGACAGCCAATTTTGTATTGGAGTATACTGAAAACGGGCGTTCACGTTGGTTTTCAGTATATTCTAATACAAATGGAGCTCCATCCAAGAAAAAACTGATGTCTTTTTTTTATGTTGTGGACTGCCCTATTTTGTATTGGAATATACTGAAAACGGGCGTTCGAGTCGGTTTTCAGTATATTCCAATACAAATGGAGCTCTATCCAAGAAAAAAATGATGTCTTTTTTTATGTTGTGGACAATCAATTTTGTATTGGAATATACTGAAAACGGGCGTTCGAGTCCTTTTTCCGACTATTTCTACACACATTCCACTATATTAAAATGACGTTATGGTTGAGTCCAAACAGAGTCGTCCCCGGACAGAGTCGTCTCCGGACAAAGTCGTCCCCTCTTTTCTTTGAATTCTATTCTTTAAAAGGATGAGTCATGGTCTATTTTTAGAAAGTGGGAGACAACATTCCCAGACAAAAGGGGGGTGAGTTAATTTTTATCATGTCTAGAAGACATGATAAAAATTAACATAAAGTTTTTTTTTTTTTTTTTTTTTTTTTTTTTTTTTTTTTTTTTACATCTCGGAATTTTTTTCTGAGCTCTGAGAAATTTTTCCTAGCCGATCCCATTTCGTTTTTCGACTTTCACTTTCAACTCTTCACTTTTCCTATCCACTGTCGTTGGAATTGTGTTCACTGGAGGCTATTTCTTTTTTTGCAATCTCTCTTTTAGTTTTCTCTGAGATTCTTTAGAAATGGCTATACAAATTTCACCATCTATATAGAAATGATGTCCAAACAAAGTCGTCCCCGGACCATCTTGATGACCGAATATGTATAGAAATAGTCTGAAAATGGGCTTGAGGGCCGGTTTCTGGACGATTCCTCTACAAATTCGGCCGCATCCAGAAAAACAAAAATACATAATTTCTTTTTGGGTGGACAGGAGATGATAAATTTCTTTTCTCTCTCTTTCCCAATATTGGAGGAGAGATTGTCCCAAAAAAATTTGTCTCGGAAGGAATTGAATGCATTTTGAAATGCATTCATTCCTTCCAAGACCCATTTTTTTGGTCTCCTGATTCAACTCTCCAGTCTATGAAATAGGGAAAGCGGAGAACGTTTCCCCTTCTTTAAGCGACTGGAGACCATATCGCATCATCATCATCATCACCATCATCCTCTTTCTGATACTTTTCAACGAAGGCTTGATGTCTCTGGATGATTTTGGGGAGATGATGGATCCCGAATTGAGTGATGAAAAAGAGAGGACTCTTTTTCCTTTCTTGTTCGTCTTGCGCAGTCTCTCTGAGGGTGATATACGTTTCCCCGTCCTCCTCAATTTTCGTCAGAGGTCTCATGAATATTTTACACATCCAAGGGAAGAGCGACTTGTTATGCAGGGATTTCGAAGCGACGAAGGCCGCTTCATTCGAAGTGAGGACAATCTGGTTCGGTTGACCCCATTCTTTGGAGTAGTTGTCCAAATCGCCTAGTCGAAGAAAATGGTGTCGATTAGGAAAAAAGACTTGGAGAACACTCGTCGTATGCGAGACGTTCGTAGGCAAGAGAGTCAAGATATCTTTGGCATTCCAGTACAGGAATCCTAGATCCACATACGCGTGCACGTAATAGTCATCGTTATATTCCAGTTTGAGCAGCATGGCTTTTGTATTTTTTTTTCCGTTCTCAAGGCGAAACATTCGTCTGATATGAACAAGAGCTCGCTGGCGATCCGTTTATATAGACTCCTCAGAGAGAGAGAGAGGGAGAGGGGAGGAGGAACAAGGTTGATGAATTCCAAAATAAAAAAAAATGATAACAAAATGAGATCGGCTGGCAAAATATTTTCAGAGCTTAGAAAAAAATTCTGAGATGTAAAAAAAAAAAAAAGTCTGAAAGGATTCAGATTTTAGATTACGTCCAAAGGGGCATTGTCTCCGAAGGACTTTGATTGTCGTTAATGATATGATAATTTTTTTTCAATACAAATGATTTTTACAATATTTTTTTACTAAGGTCTATTACAATGGTTTCTTCTTACTGCGGTTGCTTGACTACCGTTTTATTGAGAATGATTACTATTCTATTGTTTCATACAACGGGAAATGGTAACTATATGGAAATGGAGGACAAGGGAGAGGAGGATGAGAGAGTGGAGGAGGATGGGAGAGCGAGGAGGATAAGAGAGAGGAGGAGGAGGAGAGAGTGGATGAGGATAAGAGAGCGAGGAGGAGGTGAGAGTGGATGAGGATAAGAGAGCGAGGAGGAGGGGAGAGTGGATGAGGATAAGAGAGCGAGGAGGAGGAGAGAGTGCAGGAGGATAAAAGAGCGAGGAGGAGAAGAGAGTGGAGGACTATTACTTTCGTTCGGCCGTTTTACGTTGGTTTGAAAAGTGAACCGACACGTCTACGGTTTCCGACGCAAAACGCCCAAACGAAACTAATAGTCCTTCGGGGACAATGCCCCTTTGGACTAAAAAAAAAACTTTTTGTTAATTTTTATCATGTCTTGTTTTTTTCATGTCATGTTTTTGTTAATTTTTATCATGTCTAGACATGATAATAATTAACTCATCCCCCTTTTGTCTAGGTATGTTGTCTCACCGTTTCTAAAAATAGACCAGAACCCAGTCTTTTCTTGGAATTCTATTCTTTAAAAGGATGAGTCATGGTCTATTTTTAGAAAGTGGGAGACAACATTCCCAGACAAAAGGGGGGTGAGTTAATTTTTATCATGTCTAGAAGACATGATAAAAATTAACAAAAAGGTTTTTTTTTTTTTTTTTTTTTTTTTTTTTTTAACATCTCATAATTTTTTTCTGAGCTCTGAGAAATTTTTCCTAGCCGATCCCATTTCGTTTTTCGACTTTCACTTTCAACTCTTCATTTTTCTATAAAAGCTAAAAGCATTCCACGTTTCTGTTCAGAACAGTGTCTCTCTCTACCCAAATCTGAAACCCTAGTCACGAGAGAATATGAGACTAGAAAAATAGTTTAGCTTATTGATCTAAAAAATGTCCCATGCTAGAACTCAGAATTATAATCAGAGCGGGGCTTTCCAGTATCCACTTCCAAGATTTTAGATTTGCCATGGGTGACATGTTCCCAAATTCATAAATTCTTCAATTACCGTCCCCTTCTTTGACAAATGGCTAAGAAATTCTTAAAGAATATCATGATAAAGATTTAGCTATCTATATATAACATTATGTTTTCTTTTCAAAAACAAAATCCAGTCTTGATCGAAATGGACTTTACGCACAATTTATTGTGTCCCCCCTTTCCAAGATTGGTTTGAAGAAGTGATAAAAAAAAATGGGTCTGGAAGGAAAAGAGTGCATTTCGAGAAAAGAAAAGAGGACCCTCTTTTTCTCGCAATGCACCCGTTTCCTTCCAGACCCATTTCTTTTGCCTCCTCAGAACTCTCTTTCTTTTCTCCTCCCTCTCTCTCTTAAGAGGGATTGAAAGAAAGAGGCTAGATGGAAAAGATTCTTTTTTTTTCTTTCGAGAAGATAAAAAAAATTTGGAGGAGGAGCAAATCTTTTTTTTGGGTGGTGGTGGTTTTTTTTTTAGAAGGTGATGACTTTAGTGACATTTAAAGAGACCACCAGAGGATCCGTTTGAGTCTCGACGACCTTTTCTTGACGGGGGTCTGTCTGGCAATAAGCGCTGGCATATTGTTTAGGGTAAGTAGAAGAATCCGTCATGCCTGGATAAGGCGGTATGTAGCGCACTCCCAGATTAAAGAGGGTGATGAAGGGAAATCTCTCCCCCGGATAGAGCAGTCGGTAAACGGGTTGATTGGGTACAACTCGAACCAGCGGCTGAGTTAAAATGCTATACACCCAGGCCAGAAGCTGATTATTTTTAGGATTATTTTCGGCCAGATGTAGCATTTCTTCGCTGGAGAGGATATATCCCTCTTGAGAACTGCCGAGACTCTCAAGATCTTTTATTTTCCTGAAGACGTGGTGTTCGTCGAAAAACACGGAGAGAATGTCCCAGGTTCTTTTACTGGAAGTATGAATCAGAGGCAAAATGTCCGTAGCGTTCCAAAACAATCTTCCGTCATCCACATAACAGCGAATGCTCACAAATTCATTATATAAGATGCGGATCATCATCTTGAGTAAAAATATGGATACACACAGCAGTCTCTCTCTCTCTGGGAAATAGAGTCTGTCTTCCACTCGCCTCTCTATATATACGAGAAGACCACGTGATGGGCGACGTGACGGTTGACTTCTAGAAAAAAAAATCAACTTTGTCTATCTCTCTCTCTCTATATATATATATATATATGACCTTCTATTTTTTTCCTAAAGGACACCCCGTCACCTTCTCAAAGGTCATGGGATTGAGAGGAACGAAAGAAAAAAAAAACAACCATCCTTTGTATACTACCTATGACCTTCTCCTAGAGACCCCTGTCATTTTCTTCTCGAGAGCTACGTGATGAAAGCTTTTTTTTATTCTAGATTTTATCAACTTTGTAGACACATGACCCCGTCACCTTCTCAAAGGTTATGTCGTATGGAATGGGACCCTTTTGGTTTTTTCTTTTGAGGAAATAAAAAATAAAACAACTTTATAATCATCTCTCTATGACCTTCACAAACACTCATTTCGTTATCATTTTTTTTAATTTTAGAATTCATCAACCTTGTTCCTCCTCCCCTCTCCCTCTCTCTCTCTCTGAGGAGTCTATATAAACGGATCGCCAGCGAGCTCTTGTTCATATCAGACGAGTGTTTCGCCTTGAGAACGGAAAAAGAAAATACAAAAGCCATGCTGCTCAAACTGGAATATAACGATGACTATTACGTGCACGCGTATGTGGATCTAGGATTCCTGTACTGGAATGCCAAAGATATCTTGACTCTCTTGCCTACGAACGTCTCGCATACGACGAGTGTTCTCCAAGTCTTTTTTCCTAATCGACACCATTTTCTTCGACTAGGCGATTTGGACAACTACTCCAAAGAATGGGGTCAACCGAACCAGATTGTCCTCACTTCGAATGAAGCGGCCTTTGTCGCTTCGAAATCCCTGCATAACAAGTCGCTCTTCCCTTGGATGTGTAAAATATTCATGAGACCTCTGACGAAAATTGAGGAGGACGGGGAAACGTATATCACCCTCCGAGAGACTGTGCAAGACGAACAAGAAAGGAAAAAGAGTCCTCTCTTTTTCATCACTCAATTCGGGATCCATCATCTCCCCAAAATCATCCAGAGACATCAAGCCTTCGTTGAAAAGTATCAGAAAGAGGATGATGGTGATGATGATGATGATGCGATATGGTCTCCAGTCGCTTAAAGAAGGGGAAACGTTCTCCGCTTTCCCTATTCCATAGACTGGAGAGTTGAATCAGGAGACCAAAAAAATGGGTCTTGGAAGGAATGAGTGCATTTCAAAATGCATTCAATTCCTTCCGAGACCCATTTTTTGGGCCACTCTCTCCTCCAATATTGGGAAAGAGAGAGAAAAGAAATTTATCATCTCCTGTCCACCCAAAAAGAAATTGTGTATTTTTGTTTTTCTGGATTCGGCCGAATTTGTAGAGGAGTCGTCCAGAAACCGGCCCTCAAGCCCATTTTCAGACTATTTCTATACATATTCGGTCATCAAGATGGTCCGGGGACGACTTTGTTTGGACATCATTTCTATATAGATGGTGAAATTTGTATAGCCATTTCTAAAGAATCTCAGAGAAAACTAAAAGCGAGATTGCAAAAAAAGAAATAGCCTCCAGTGAACACAATTCCAACGACAGTGGATAGGAAAAGTGAAGAGTTGAAAGTGAAAGTCGAAAAACGAAATGGGATCCGCTAGGAAAAATTTCTCAGAGCTCAGAAAAAAATTCCGAGATGTAAAAAAAAAAAAAAAAAAAAAAAAAAAAAAAAAAAAAAAAAAACTTTTTGTTAATTTTTATCATGTCTTCTAGACATGATAAAAATTTTAATTAATTTTAATTAAGACTTTAATTTTTATCATGTCTTCTAGACATGATAAAAATTAACTCACCCCCCTTTTGTCTGGGAATGTTGTCTCCCACTTTCTAAAAATAGACCATGACTCATCCTTTTAAAGAATAGAATTCAAAGAAAAGAGGGGACGACTTTGTCCGGGGACGACTCTGTTTGGACTCAACCATAACGTCATTTTAATATAGTGGAATGTGTGTAGAAATAGTCGGAAAAGGACTCGAACGCCCGTTTTCAGTATATTCCAATACAAAATTGATTGTCCAGAACATAAAAAAAGACATCATTTTTTTTCTTGGATAAAGCTCCATTTGTATTGGAATATACTGAAAACCGACTCGAACGCCCGTTTTCAGTATATTCCAATACAAAATAGGGCAGTCCACAACATAAAAAAAGACATCATTTTTTTCTTGGATGGAGCTCCGTTTGTATTAGAATATACTGAAAACCAACGTGAACGCCCGTTTTCAGTATACTCCAATACAAAATTGGCTGTCCAGAACATAAAAAAAAGACATCATTTTTTTCTTGGATGGAGCTCCATTTGTATTGAAATATACTGAAAACCAACGTGAACGCCCGTTTTCAGTATACTCCAATACAAAATTGGCTGTCCAGAACATAAAAAAAAGACATCATTTTTTTCTTGGATGCAGCTCCATTTGTATTGTAATATACTGAAAACCGACGTGAACGCCCGTTTTCAGTATATTCCAATACAAAATTGGCAGTCCACAAAATAAAAAAAGACATCATTTTTTTCTTGGATCGAGCTCCACTTGTATTGAAATATACTGAAAACCGACGTGAACGCCCGTTTTCAGTATATTCCAACGAACGCCCGTTTTCAGTATACTCCAATACAAAATTGGCTGTCCACAACATAAAAAAAAAGACATCATTTTTTTTTCTTGGATGGAGCTCCATTTGTATTGAAATATACTGAAAACCAACGTGAACGCCCGTTTTCAGTATATTCCAATACAAAATTGGCTGTCGACAAAATAAAAAAAAGACATCATTTTTTTCTTGGATGGAGCTCCACTTGTATTAAAATATACTGAAAACCAACGTGAACACCCGTTTTCAGTATATTCCAATACAAAATTGGCAATCCACAAAATAAAAAAAAGACATCATTTTTTTCTTGGATCGAGCTCCACTTGTATTGGAATATACTGAAAACCGACTCAAACACCCGTTTTCAGTATATTCCAATACAAAATTGGCAATCCACAAAATAAAAAAAAGACATCATTTCTTTCTTGGATCGAGCTCTATTTGTATTGGAATATACTGAAAACCGACTCAAACACCCGTTTTCAGTATATTCCAATACAAATTGGCAGTCCACAAAATAAAGAAAAGACATCATTTCTTTCTTGGATGGAGCTCTATTTGTATTGGAATATACTGAAAACCGACTCAAACACCCGTTTTCAGTATATTCCAATACAAATTGGCAGTCCACAAAATAAAAAAAAGACATCATTTCTTTCTTGGATGGAGCTCTATTTGTATTGGAATATACTGAAAACCGACTCAAACACCCGTTTTCAGTATATTCCAATACAAAATTGGTTGTCCACAAAATAAAAAAAAGACATCATTTCTTTCTTGGATCGAGCTCTATTTGTATTGGAATATACTGAAAACCGACTCAAACACCCGTTTTCAGTATATTCCAATACAAATTGGCTGTCCACAAAATAAAAAAAAGACATCATTTCTTTCTTGGATCGAGCTCCATTTTTATAGAAATAGCCTAGAAATCAGTTCGAACGCCCGTATTCAGTATATTGTAATACAAATGAAATGACATGAAAAATGCAAAAAGAGGAAAAGTAGCCTACCTTGACGGAAATTCTATTCCAAAAGGGGAAAACTTGTATCCAGGTGGGCCCACAGCTCGGCCGGAACTCAAGCGAAACTCGATAGGTTGAAATCGATCCATTAAATAACATTCTTAAAAAACAGTAAAGTTTTATTCTATTCCAAAAGGGGAAAACTTGTATCCAGGTGGTCCCACAGCACGGCCGAAACTCAAGCGAAACTCGATAGGTTGAAATCGATCCATTAAATAACATTCTTAACAAACAGTAAGGTTTTATTCACATCGAGTCGGCTGGGAAAAGTTTCTGAAAAATAAATTACCCCCCGTTTTAGTCTGAAAATTTGAAAATTGATGTCTTCAATATTTCAAAAATTGAAGACATCAATTTTCAGACTTAAAGGGTTTTTTTTTTTTTTTTTTTTTTTTTTTTTTTTTTTTTTTTTCAACCAGAGAAATTTTTCTCCGGCTCTCAGAAATTTTTCCGCACTCGACTGGATGAATAAAACATCCCCGTTTCTTTAAGAATGGGATCACTGTTAACTATTTCAGCATTCGACGTTTCGCGTCCAATAATAACTGCCGGGTGTTTAAGAATGCAGATGCACCTACTAGATTTTCTACAGAGAAGCTTGACTGGATGGAGAGTGGATAACTTTTTCCAAGATTCTCGACTTTGGACCGTCAAGAGGTAATGGATCTTTTTGTTTTTTTTCTTTTAAGAAAATTTATGGATAGGTTCATTTCTTTTTGAATGGACCTAGAAAAATAGGACAAAGTTCTTTTCCAAGATTGGATGAGAGAGGGACCCAAAAAAAATGGGTCTCGGAAGGAATCGAATGCATTTGCACTCATTCCTTCCAAGACCCATTTTTTTTTGGTCTCCTGATTCGTCTCTCTCTCTCTTCTCAGTCCATTTCCATAAATATAGGGAAAGCGGAGAACCTTTCCCTACTTATTTCTAAAAATCTTTTCTTTATTTTTTTTCTCCTGAGTTTATGTATATATCAATTCAAATACTTTTGAGAACGGTCATCCCAATTCTCTGTCGTCTTTTCGGTTTCATCGTCCCAACACTCAGTGGACATAGTCTTAGTGGATTTTGGAGCATGAGTCGTCCGTTCATTGTCCCAACACTCAGTGGATTTTGTCTTTGGATCCTCTGAAGATATTTTGGGGGTCTCATGAGATTCTTTGGAAGGTTCGTCCCAACAGGCTGCTGGATCGTAATGGGGAATATTTTCAGGTATGTCTCCCCAACCCTCCGTCTTCCTCGAGTTATTGGAGGAAGTTGACGAAGTAGAAGAGCCCATCAAGTGGAAAGGCGTATGCTCATCCGGATGTTCCATCACTTGGAAACAGGACAGATTATCCCATTTCTGGATGAGATTATCGTACGCTTTTGGGGACGGATCCTTCTCTAACTGATCGTAGGCCTTATCAAAAGCTTGCAGAGGATTGTCTGCTTCCTCCTGAATCCTCTCCTCTTTCTCCGTTCCGTCTGGATAGACGTGATTGATATGAAAATCTCCTTCCGTAATATGCCATCGATAGTTGCGCACTTTGTTTTCGGCACAATGGAAATATTTCCTCCTTTGATGATGTCGGGCACATTTTTCCCGATACTTCCAAATGATTCCATCTGGCACATAAATTTCCGTCACGGGTTTTTGATAATCCAAGGCTTTAGCAAAGAATTTAGCTTTCTGGCATCCCACCACATAAATCGTGGAGAAGCTGTGAGTGAGCGATTGGAGAATGCGTCCTAAATGGTTGTAGGGAATATGACCCTCGTTCCAACGAAGTCCGTGCCGGTTTCTCGTCAGCCAGGCATTTGTCTTTTGGTTTTTTTCACTCAGTTGGTGGAAGGGGTGAGGAGGAGCAAACGTCAACGATCCCACGGTCAAAAAATCTTTTGTCGCATAGCCCAATTCTTTTAAAACGTAGCTAAATTCACCCTTCTTGTGGTTGTAGGACTGGAAACCCTCTAGATCGAGCACGATAAAGTTTTCTGAACACGCCATGGCGATGAATACGGTGATGTCTCCCACAAACAGGAGCAAAAAAAAAGAGTCGAAAAGGTATATATGTATAACAGGGAAGATCTAGAAAGGAAAAAAAAACAATAAAACGTTTTAGAGTCGTCGTCTTGAAAGAGACATTTTTCTTTTCAAAGGGTTAAGAAGTTTCAAAGTTTCAAAGGTCTTTTTAAATGAAGTTATGATTAAACCATATTCATAGGACCAAAGGGACTTACCAGCTCAGTTCACGTCTTCTTCTGTTCTCTGAAGAAATCTCGCGGAGGATACACACTTTTATACTCGCGCGACATCTGTCGGGATCGCGACCCCATCTAAATGTCAGGGTCATTCCAACCTCTTAAAAGGATCGGAATGAAAGAAACACTTTAATAAAAAATATATTTATGAAACGATATCTCAGGTTCGTGAGAACATTTTCTCTCCCCACCCCCCGCCTATTTCAAAAAAAAATAATAAAAAGTCTTTCTTGGATCGCGTCAAGATTACAAAACAACTCACAGGACTTGTTTATCTCTATCTCGTCAGGGTCACCGTTTCACATAAGAAGATGGATGGACCCTGAACTTTAGACATGATAAAAATTAACTCTACCCGCCTTTTGTCTGGTAATAGGGTCTCATCGTTTCTAAAAATAGACCAGATCCCATTCTTGGAATTCTATTCTTTAGGAAAGGAGGAGTGATGGTCTATTTTTAGAAAGTGTGAGACAACATTCCCAGACAAAAGGGGGGTAGAGTTAATTTTTATCATGTCTAAGACATGATAAAAATTAACAAAAAGTGGTTTTTTTTTTTTTTTTTTTTTTTTTTTTTTTAAGACTGAAAAATTTTTCTGAGAGAGCTGAGAAAGATTTTTCCTCCCAATCTTTTTCGACGATGAAAAGGGAAAAACTACTGATCCGATCTCCCTACGCTTTAGGGAAAAAACCAAAAAAAATACTTATGAAATATTCATGTGTTGAAATTGGCTATTCAAATAAGTGACATTTTGTTTCTCATTGGAACTGTTCAACGGCGAGTCCATTCGTCTCATTCTTTGGGGTAGAGGATGAAAGTACAGCGGTTTGTTGAAATCGATGATAGTTTCCTCTTTAGTCGGCGGAACTGTAAATCTATCCCGTCTTAACTCTTCTAATCTCTTTGAAAGTCTTTCCATTTGCTCTGCTAAGGTTTCCTCGGTACTCATGGTCTCTCTTAGTTTAGGGAAGTCTTGACGTATTGGCTAGAGAACAGAGGGTCTTTTTCTCTCTATACATATATCATGTGGGAGCGTGTGATTTATAAATCCTTGTGAAATCTTTCTACGTCTTGTGTAACTTGGAAGATTCGTCTTGTGTAACTTGGAAAATTCTTCTTCTTCTCGTCGATTGGGCTGGAGTTATGGAAAAGAAATGGGATTGGAAAGAAATCGACACATTACAAAAAAAAGGAACTTTTTTTTTCTATTTTTTTCTCTAGGGATTTACATACCATTTCATTCATGAACATTCAAGGGTTCTCTCCAAGACCAAATTTTAGAAGAGGACCACAAAGAGTACACTTGAGGATCCTCTTTCAGGTCTAGGTGAGATAAGGGTTGAGACCAATATTCTTGGGTCTCTAAAGCATCCCAACTTAGACATTTATTATTATTATTAGAAAGTTCATCCTCCTCCTCCTCATCGTCGCACGAGTTCTCCTGGGGAGATTCTTCCGCCTCCTCTTCGTCTTCGAGAGCTTTGCTTTCGGAGGGGTAACAATGTAATTTCCGGAAAACGTAACTACCCTCCATCAAATGGTATCGAAAATTTCTCACCTTGTTCTCGGCACAATGAATCATCTTTTGGAAATATTGGTGTCGCGTGCATTTCGACTTGTTCCGCCACTCGGTTTTCCCTGGGATGTAAAACTCGTAAACGGATCGCTGGCAGAGCTTGCTGAAAAATTCGGCTTTATCGTATCCATTGACGTAGATCACCTCCAAATTTTCGGTCAGTATTTTCAGGATCGTAGGAAGATGCTCGTAGGAAAGAAGACCCTCGGTCCATTGCAGGCCGTGTCGGTTATTTGTAGTCTGGTTGACCACAGCTTGATTGCGGGACGATAAGTCATCGTAATGGACAGGAGGGAGAAAAATCAGGGATCCGCACAGGGTTAAATCGCAAGTGATGTAGCCCAGTTCTTTCAAGATGAAACATATATCTCCCGTCTTTGGAACATAACAGTGAAAGTATTCCATGTCCAGAACAATGTAGGAATCTTTGAGAGGTTTGGCACTCAAAATGTCCATCTTCTTCAATAGAGGAAAAAAAGAAAACAAAATTCTCTCTCTCTCTCGCTGTGTGTCCTGAAGGAAAAAATGGATAGCGTTCTCTCGCCGTCTCCTCTTTTATATATATAGAGAGAGAGAAGGTTGCACGTGACAGGTCGTATGAATTCTGGGAAAGGTCACATTCGTATATATATTTGTTTTTTGAATAATATCTTGCGTATCTCAATACACATCCATCATCATGATAATAAAGGTCACCTTGGAAAGAAAAAGAAATAAAAAACATGGAACTCGTGCTCGACTTTGAAGGTTTCTACGATTCTCAAGGAGCCTTTATTGTGTAAGAATTGGCTTACGTCATATTGGACGGTACTTCTCGAGGGGTATTTGTTTTTAAACCCCCGTTTCCATGGCAAATGCTCACCGAAAAAGAAAAACGAACCGCTGTGTGGGAGAGTGATTATTATCACGGCTTGTCGTGGTACGAAGGAGAAATTCCATACAGTTATTTTCCATGGGTGTTAACGATGTTGACGGAACACTTTTCCATGATTTGGGTGCGAGGAGAAATGAAACGGCGGTTTTTAGAGAAATGGTTGCAAAGATCCATTTATTGCATTTCGGGATCGACGCAAGAGATTCTCAAATATAATGGGATCGAACACATGAATTGTCCTAATCATACAAAAGGTTTTTTCCATTGCGCTCTACAAAAAGCGGTTCGGTATCATTATTATTTAAAGACACAGAGAAGAAATTCGCAAGGTCGATCCTGCACAATTCAATCTTGACAGAACTCATTAAAAAAAATACATATATCATGTTACTTCTTCAACAGCATAGATGGTTCTGAAGCGAAACTTGGAATTTTGAAATAATAGATCAGGGAGAAATCATTCTTAAAAAAACGGTAAAGTCTCGAATCGGCTGGGAGAAAAAAAATTTCTCAAAGGTGAGATAAAATTCTATAAAAAAAAAAAAAAAAAAAAAAAAAAAAAAAAAAAAAAAAAACTTTTGTTTAATTTTTATCATGTCTTTAGACATGATAAAAATTAATGACCCTCCCTTTTTGTCTGGGAAGGATGTCTCACCCTTTCTAAAAATAGACCATGACTCATCCTTTCTCTAATGGCAATCATTCCATGAATGAATCACGATTTGTTTTTCAAAAGAGTGAGACAACATTCCCAGACGAAAAGGGAAGAGGGTCGTTAATTTTTATCATGTCTAAGACATGATAAAAATTAACAAAAAGTTTTTTTTTTTTTTTTTTTTTTGAGTTGCAGAATTTTTCTCAGCTCTGAAAATTTTTTTCCAGCCGACTCGAGACTTTACCATTTATATTTACGAATAGTCTTTGGATTATTTATTTATTTTCTTTTAAAAAGAAAAATTCTGAGCTAGACCTATCTATTGGCTTAACATTCTGGTCATAGAAACAGTCTAGAATCTCATTTTATTTTTCGAGGCTAATGCACGGGTTCTCCAATCAAAAGGGTTACTATAAAGGGATTGGTTTGAATGCATTTATCTGCAAATGTTGTAGGATTCTGTTGTTGAGAAGGGGGTATATTATTATTATTATGATGATGATTGTGGCAGATTCGTTTTCTACATGGAAGTCTAATCTCCTCCGAAGACCTTTTCTGGGGATCGTCGATAGATGGTTTTTCAATAGGAATCGTTTCCCTCGGATCCTCAAGAGATAGAGGGGGTTCCTGTCTTGAGACATGGAGCGGTCTCTCCTCCTCCTCCTCCTCCTCGAGAAGTCTTGAGAAAGGGAGAGGATTTTCGGTTCCCTTATTCTTGAGGGGTCTTGACAAACTGAGAGGTACCTCCTCTTCGAAAGAGAGAGAAGTTTTGGTTCCCTTATCCTCGAGGGGTTTTGACAAATCGAGAGGTCCCTCATTTTCGAGGGGTCTTGATAAATGGAGAGGTTTTTCATCTTCGAGGGGGTTTGATAAAGGAAGAGGTCCCTCCTTCTCGAGGGTCTTGAGAAAGGGAGAGGTTTTTCATCTTCGAGGAGGTTTGACAATGGGAGAGATCTCTCCTTCTCGAGGGGTCTCTCTTCCTCAAGGGGTCTTGAAGAAGGGAGAGGTTTTTCATCCTCGACGGGTTTTGACAAACGGAGAGGAATCTGAACAGGTTTCTCCTCATCCCCATCATTATCGAGGAGGATGAGGATAGGCTTTTGGAAAGGTTTTTTCTTTTTCTTCTGAACAGGCTCCTCTTGATGCTCGGGGAGAGGGATGGGGTAGTTGTTCCACCATTCTATTTTTTCTTGCTCGAGGATTTTTTCAAAAGTCGTGGCCTCTCTAAGATGAGACGAAGGAGGAGAGTCCTCGAGAAGAATATAATAGGTATTCTTCCCAGTCTTCTCGATCGAGAGAGGTTCGTGCAAACATTTATGCAACCATTCACTAAAATGAACGAGAATCCCTTTTGTCTTCTCAAGACGATCCATAATCCTATTCATTTGCGAGACGGTTAGAAAGTGGGACGTGTTAAAATATTTGGCTCGTTTCATTAACAAAATTTGCGCATCCAAAGGTGGAATGTCACGAGCCATCAACACGTTTTCGTAGGATAAAAATTCGTCCCGCATCTTTTGATAACTCCCCACGATATGATAACCCGCACATTTTGAAAAATCGGAGGCTTTCAGGTAAACAACTCCTTGGATGATATAAAAGGAAAGATCAACATATTTATATTTGAAAGGAATACACGTAGTGAGCCGGGGATGCCTCCTCATGATCCACTTGGACAAAAATACGACTTTGGGGCTCTCCCCTTTTATTTATAGAGAGAAAGAGAGTGTGACCTTCCCTTCCCTCCTCCTCTCTCCCTGCTTCCTCTATCTCTGGACGTCCTTGGATTGGAAAGGGTGACTTTGAAAAAAAAAAGAAGGTCATGGTTGGATAATTTTTTGTTTATTAAATTGTTACTTTCACTTCCTCATTCCCACACACATTCATCTTTTTAAGAAAAGAAAAAGAAGTCATGGAGATAAGATTTCTTGGAAAGAAGAGAGAGAGAGAGAGAGAAACAAAAAAAAACAAATAAAACGGACGTCATAGAGCCTCTATATGTGTCTGTGTGTGTCTATATAGATATATAAAAAGGCGAGAGTACTGGGCGAGATCATTTCTTTTCCATTGGGAGCCATGTCGCTATTAGACGTTTTTCCAACTCAACGGATTTCGAACGGGGAGGATTTGAAGACGCTAAAGCAAATCTCCAACTTGAAAATTTTTTTGGCGTGTCATTGTGCGACATTTATTCCGCATTTACCACCTCATCAAGCGATCGTTTCTTTCAACCAAGATGTCGAATCCTCCAACCTGCTCGTTCAGATTATATACAGAAATTTATTCGAATCGCAACAAACGAAAGAGGAATCTCCCTTCTCTTGGAATCGGATGGATCGAGCTTTGAGACGGCACATTCAAACAGACCGGCGATATACGGATCCGCGCACGAGTTTTCGGTGGAAGAATATTTTTCTCACGAAACGATATTTTACGTTTGGAGTGAGAACGACGGCTGAGGACGAAGTTCATATTGTTCAAACCACAGCCGCTCCTCTCGCCTATTACGAATCATCGTCCCCCAATCTGAAGGAAAGAAGTTTTAAAGTCAGCGACAGGATGAAATATAAGAAATATATTCTAAGACCTTTTCAAAACTATGTCGTTCCCCCGAAAACGCAATATCTCATCGTCACAACCCAGAAGAGTCTCTTTCTCGTCGATCGGTGCTCGTACTCGCTTTGGAAACAATTGAAAGAGGAGATTTCTTTCCAATCGCCGATGATGTTTCAAGAAAAAGAAGAAGAAAACCCTCCGCCACCTTTACCCATCCCTTCCTTAGATGATAAGAGGAGCTGGACCAAACCGTTATTTCCCGAAACAAAATCGACCCAGCAACGGAATGAAATTGAAGTCATCACAATTGAAGATGAGGAGGAAGAAAAAAAATTACCTCTTAAAAAACGGTCGACTTACCGGAACCTACCTGGCGTGCAAGATCCGCTTCAGAATCCAGAAGCTTCTTCTTCTTCTTCTTCCTCGACTTGTTCAAACAGGCAACCTCTTTTGGACTCCTCACAGACAGAACCTTCCAGTATCCTCTTCTTCTTCTTCTTCTTCTTCTTCTCCAACCTGTCCCGACATCGTAGAGGTAGAATGTCAGACGGGTCCACAAGCTTCAAAAAGTCCCGACATCGTAGAGGTAGAATGTCAGACGGGTCCACAAGTTCCAACAGGTCCAGAAATCATGCAGGCAGAATCACAGCCGGGTTCACAAGTTCCAACGGGTCCAGAAATCGTAGAGGTAGAATTTCAGCCGGGTAAACAAGTTCCAACGGGTCCAGAAATCATGGAGGTAGAATCGCAGCCGGGTCCAGACATCCTAGATCCCTCCACTCATCCCAAAGAGACTCCAAGTGTTTCAAGACAGCCTTGTGAGGATCCAGCCCTTCCCGTATGGAATGATTATATGGACTTACAAAATTTGGTGCAACAGGAAGGAGAAGAAAATAATCATACGGATGGGTGGGTCAAAGACTGTTTAGATCATTTAACCTCGAATGAAATTGAACTGTTATGGAATTGCATTTCTGAAATCACATCGGAAATGGGATAAAAACCAAAACAAAAAAAATTTTTTTAATAACAAATTGGAGGAGGGTCATGATGTCAATTAAAAAAAAATATTATATAGATTCCAATCTTGGTGGTTCACTTCAGTTTTCCAGCATGAGGTGATCCACGTTTCCCGAAATATGGATCCCATTCCAAGAGAGATTGTGTAGAGCCTTCACTTCAGTTCTTTTTTTTATATATATATACCAAGAGGAGAGGGTCCCGAAAGGGCTACCCATGTCCAAAAAGAGAAAGTGTAGAGCGTTCATTTCAGTTTTTTTTCCAAGTTTAGGGGAGGGAGGTCTCAAAATGACACCCCCCCATTTTCAAAGAGAGATGGTGTAGAGCGTTCATTTCTTTTTTTTATTCCAAAGTTAGGGAGTTTTCAAATGACTACCCATTTCAGAGAAAGAGAGAGAGAGAAGGTGTAGAGCGTTCATTTCAGTTTTCCAAGGTTAGGATGGTGGTGGAGAATCCTCCAAAATGGCTACTCATCTCAAAGAGAGAGAGAGAGAAAATGCCTAGAGCGTTCATTTCAGTTTTCCAACATTAGAAGGTCCCAAAATACCTTCTGAATTCAAAGAGAGATCGTGTAGAGCATTCATTTCCAGTTCTTCAAGATCAGAAGAAGAGGGTCCGCTTTTCAGAGACAGCGAAGTGCAGACTTCAGTTTTCTCCCTCCCCAAGAATAGAGGGTCCCAAAATGGCTTTCCATTTCAAAGAGAGAGGGAGAGGCGTTCATTTCCATTCTCCAAGATAGGGTCGTCTGCTTTTTTCCCAAAATGGCTTCCCAATTCAGAGAGAGAGAGAGAGAGTGAAAGGGTGTGTAGAGCGGTCATGTTCATTCTCCAAGATAGGGTCGTCAGCTTTTTCTCAAAATGGCATCTCCCCATTCAAAAAGAGATCGTGACCAATTTTTTCCAGTTTTTTCCAAGATGGGGGGGAAGAAAACCTAGGATGGAATAACACGACACACAGAGAGAAAGAGGAAAAAAAAACGCCATCTTGTCATTTTCTGATAGGGTACCGGTGTTCGAATACTTTTGTGACCGACTGTACGCTGGCAAATTTACTGATAATATTTCTGGGCAAGTTACGAAGCATTTTGTTGGTATCTTATAATGTCGTGAAAGAAAGGAGTGGCACTTAAAAACAAAGGCCATAAATTATTGATGGGTAATTTCTTTTCATCCCCCAAACTTTTTTTAAAATTTATTAAATGAAAATAAAACAAATGCATATTGAACTATTATTCTGTATAAAAAGCATATCCAAAATGATATAAGGGAAAAAATATCTGAATAGAGGAGAAACGAACAGTGCGTTTCACAAATGGGATGACAACTCTACGCTGGAAAAATAAGCTTGACATTTTCATGTTGATTCATATGCATAATCTAGTGGTTATACACTGACTACCAATAAGTATTTGGACACCTATGCAAATGATGATATCTGCGGTCCTAAGGTACGTTACGGACTCCGCAGGTATATATCGTGTAGGAAACAGCATCGGCTTTAGTCGCGTGCAAGATGCCTCGCAGTTCGGAGCTCTCTGATTTCGAGAAAGGTATAATTATCGGGTATCACAAATGTGGCCGATCCTTAAGGGACATATCTAATGATCTGAAGTACATCGACAGTGGCCTATGTGATTAAGAAGTGCAAGGTGTGCGATGATTGTCGGAATGTGCCCCGAGTCGGCAGACCAACGAAACTGGAAGACAGAGACCGACGAGTGCTGTCCAGAGAAATTCGGAAGAACCACACCCAACCAATGTCCCTCATCCGCGAGGAGTTTCTACAGGCATCCGGGAGTATTGTTTCAGTGAACACCATCCGTAAGGAAGCACATTTGCTTGGTTTTAATGGTCGTGATGCTGCCCATAAGCCTTTGATCACAAAGTCCAACTGCGCTGTTCGGTTAATGTGGTGCAAAGCACATCGAAATTGGACCGTAGATCAGTGGAAACGGGTTCTTTGGAGTGACGAATCAAGGTTCACCCTTTACCGTTCGGATGGCAGGGTCTGGGTCTGGCGTCTACCTGGAGAACGTCTCCTGCCAGAATACATTGTGCCAACAGTCAAGTTCGGCGGAGGTGGAATTATGGTCTGGGGGTGTTTCTCCTGGTATGAGCTGGGACCCTTGGTCCCCATTCATGGTAAGCTCAACTCCGATGCCTACTGCACTATTTTGGATGATAATGTGCTTCCTACGTTGTGGCAGTTTTACGGGTTGGACCCCTGTTACTTTCAGGACTGCCAATGGAGTTCATCGAATGGACTGGCCTGCCAAGAGTCCAGACCTGAACTCTATCGAAAACCTCTGGGACGAGTTGTATCGCCGAATTCAGGGGTGCAATACCCGTGCAAAATTGGCGAAGGAACTTCTATGTCTTCTCCAAGTCGAGTGGAAGAATATACCACTAGCTGTCATACAAAGACTTGTGAAAAGTATGCCCTGGAAGGTCCACGCTGTAATTACCTCTCGTGGAGGCTCTACCAATTATTGATTTTGAATAAAATTATTTTTTCTTTTCTATCACAGGTGTCCAAATACTTATTGGTAGTCAGTGTAGCTGCTGGGAAGTCAAAACTCGAAATTGCAGCTTGTTGCTTTTCCCTCGTGCCTAACGTGATTTATAAGCCGTTTTCTCTCGAAGTCTTCGACGAACTTAAAAGTTAAATTAATTAATTAAAGAAATTCGAGGACTGTGTGGGAAGAGATGCCATCGTAGAAGACTTCCTAAGGAAAGCAGGCACACATTCACGTTTTATATGAGGAAAGCCATGAAACCTTTCATGTTCGCCTGAATTTAAACCCCGGTTGACCTACCAGTGTTCAGCGATCTTACCACTCTTTCGCTGGTGGGTTCCTCCACAAACGTATCCATATTTTAGGCAACTAGCAATGAACTTCTGAAAACTAATGAGCAGATTTTAACGAAATTTGCTATGAATATACATTTATAACAGAGAAAGAGATGTACTATTCAAAAATCATATCGTATATGCGCGATTGTCAATAAAGTTCACGATGCAAGGATGTCGAAAATCCACGCTGTGATATCGAACTAAAAATAAGTGTAATATGGGCTATGTGTCCCTCTCACAGCCAGACAGGTCGCGCAAGGTGACGCCATACTGGACATGAGGCAGTTAAGGAATCCCTGTGTCAAGCGATCCCACTTCTACAGCAAGGCAGTTTTCAACTTCGCTTTAGTTCTTGGAGGGGGAAATGGCGAGATTAAACTGGACTACCAAAAGCGTCGTCGAAGACATGTTTTATAGGATTAAGGTGAGGACATCTAGCTGGCCAGTCTATGTTGACAAATATACTTACTTTACTTTACAAGTAATGGTTGACTAGCTGAGCCCTTTATAGACGACCGTTATCGTTTATTAACAGGAACCCACCACCAACTGCGCTCCTGGAAAGTCGAAAAGAGAGCTCTGAGGTCTCTCTGTACCTTGTAATAGTCTGGAAGCATTTGTCAAACACATGCAGGGTGTGTGGCTATTCAACATAATGCTTGTTCAAACCATTACACTTCCACAACCATAATGATCTTTTTTCTGATGAAGAGGGGGTGGTATCTTGTTGCATACTCTCTCCAGATAAAGATACGCTAAGAATCAGTGCCCCAGGATGAATCGCGGCTCACCTGTGAAAAAGCACGCTGCTCCACTGAAATCTGGCTCAAGGCACGTGTCATCTATACTATGCTAAACATGCTCTCTTCCGTGCTGCAGTGAGCAGAACGCAACCAGAGATTTTCCTGGCATACAGCCCTATCTCACGAAGCTTTGAGGCAACTGTAGACCGTAAACCTCGAGTTACATTGACAGCACACATCTCACGTAACAGCTGTAGTGGTCCTGTGTCGCCACCCTTAATGTGCTAAATTATGATTCTTTCATCGTTTTAAATGTTTGTGGACCTTGTCCAGGTCTGCTTGATATAGATTCATTGTGTACTTCTCGGAAGTGCATATAAAATAGGAACGATATAGATCCATTGTACTGAAACTACTTCCAGAAATTGCAAATGACACTGGACTTTACATTGCAGCCATCTGTGCTTTTGACTGTCCTATCTCCAATCTACTGATAATCCCCCCCCTTATTCCATCATCTATACATTCTTGGCTACTAATTTTACCTGATACGTCATAAAATTTACCCCCACTCTTGCGAGAAACACAGCAAATGTTGTGAAGAAGTACAAGTACACAAATCGCTGAAAACCCTTCGTGCGGCCTAGATACCCTCCGCAGATATGCGTACGCTTTATATTCAACATGTTTCATCATAATTTTTTAGAGCTATAATTAGTATCTTTGGTTCAATACTTTTTGTAAAAATAGACATAATTTGCAAATTTTCTTAATTTTGCACTTCAGTGTAGTTATGCCAAGGCCGTCTTAACGCATGTGTCCGCTGAGGAACACATGCGTAACCTCAAGTGCATACGCCCTATATAAGTGCGTACGGGCCCTATGCTTATGCGTTTATATTTCACTTACATTTCATTTTTCTGAGCAGTGGCTGGCTACATATCTCTTCAGGTGTCAAACTGATGTTACGAAATTTTAGAATGTTTTTCATTCTGTAAATTTTACTACTTTCATGGGGAGGGCACAAATAACCACTATAATGGTTTGGTTTATTAGATTACGGCAAAGCACTCGAGGGCTATCTGCCTTAAGGGAGAGATGCCTTCATGGAGGACTTTTTATGGGAAACTAGCTCGTATACACGTTACACATGGGGAAAACCACGAAAACGCCTATGCAGCCAGCCCGTTCGCGGGATTCGAACCTCGGACCGAACTACAGTGTTCAGCGGCGTTAGCGCTCGGCCGCTGGTGGGCCCCTATAATGACTCTTCTCATTAGGGAACAGTAATAAAGGAGGGCAGAAAAGTGATTTGGATCGTGCCTTTCTAAAGGGCTTTACAACCTTTTTTTCGCTGTTCTAAATCATGTTTTCCACGAAAAAGCGCGAATTAGGGAACTCAACAACATGTTTCAGCTGTTTTTAGAATGATGTCTGTTTGTGTGTGAAAATTTTTTCATCAACAATAACGCTTGCTGGAACTTCCAAAAATTCCCATTTTCCATATTTAAGCTTTCTACATTCGTACATAAAGAGTTGATTAGATTTTGGGCAAAATCGGACAACTAGAAGTGGTACTTTGCTTGAAGCTCATAAGGCCTGTTTACACTACTTATACTCCAACCAAGAGCAAACCTTGTCAGCAGTCAATGTGTGAATGATATTTTTACAAATTTGAAAATGTGCATATAAAGCATATTTTTATTACCCATTTATTAATTTTTAATTAAATCATTAATTGTAATCCATTTAATTAGATTAGCTTAAAATATCTCTCTATATAAAATTGAATAAATAAAAATCTTATAAATTATATGCATATTTTATTAGAAATTTTCCTTTTATTAAAGCAGAAATATCAAAATTTACTAAAACATTATTGATGCAAATATTTTAAATCACAAATAATCATAGAGAAAATTAGAATCCATAAATCATATATATTTAGGTTTCTGAATTCTGATTTCTACAGAAAAATAAAATTAAAAAAAAAATTGACAGAATAGTACATATAATGATCATAAAATTATAATTTCTTTACAAATAATGAATATAAATATTTATAGGTAGCATGCTTAGTAAGATTAAGCTCTAAATTATGGAATTTTTTAAATAAAGTTTCTTTTCCCATTATATTTAACTTTTCAATTAGAACTGGTTCAAGAGTTTTATGCCTAAATATGGTTAAAATCCGGTCTTATCTTTTTTTTCTTTTAATGGAAAAAAATTCTTTTGCAAGCTGTATTGGAACTTAGTATAAAAAAAGATATAAAGTAAAAAAAAGATATGAATGGGTGAATTAAATACAAAGTAATGCTTTTTGCTTTAATAATAAGCAAAAACCACTACTTTGTATTTAATGCACGCATTCATATCTTTTTTAATTTTACAGTTTTTCTCCATACTATATCAAATCTGCATCTTCTTACTTTCCAGTTTTGGCATTTAAGACTTTTATATCAATGGGAACAACTAGATTTTTCTTAATATTAAAACACTGGAAGTGATACTTTTAACACTTGGAACAAGCTTTTGTAAAAAGACAAGAGAAACTTCTGAAATTTGGTATTTAAAATAGGCACGTGATTGAGAACAACATATTATATTTATAAGCGTTAAATGTATTTTGGAATTGTGCTAAATGCTATGAGAATAAATTCATTATGAAGCAATTAAATGTATTAGCCTTAGTCCATAATTTCATATTTATTTCACTTTTCCAATAAAAATGCTTCCACCAAATGTTACTGTTATGTGTTATTTTTAAGGATACAATTTAGCAACTATACAAAGAAATGGACTGACATAGTTGACACTATATTGAGAATTCTAAAGATTTAAAAAAATATATGATTAAGTCATTGATTTGTGAATCCGAAACCATATATGACCACAGGATGACTTCATGTATCATTAGCTTTTTTTTATATTTGATGGGAGGAATGAATACTAAAAAATGACTAGTGTTTATAATTAAGACTGAGCCATAAAGTTAACAAATTAATTAGATTTCATTTATAAATGATCAACTAGATACTGATAGTTCACTTAAAGCTCGTTACTATTCTGTCAATTCCACGTCTCAAAATGGTTAGAGACGTGCTGGCCACATTTCTTAAATCTGAGGAATATTTAGTTGCAATATTTGAAAATAACAGAAATCTGGAATAAAAAAGTGAAACATATCATCCATCTTCTGTGAAATATACCATCTGCTTTTTTAACAATTAACAAGAATTCAAATGTAACTTTACCAGATGTTCTTTAAATTCCATATGGGGAACATATTTTTATATGTCCTAAAAGCAATTATTTTCTGAAAGCTTTACAAATATATTGCACAGTCAATCACAAAAACAATTGCCATTGGGACTTAATCTCTTCTTATACTGGCATGGCATCCATCCATATAAGAGATCATTCAGCTACCATGCAACTAAAAAAAAATTATTTCAACAAAAAAGTGTTTTAAAGCATAAAAAAATATGTTACATAAAGACAATAAAACTTAAATTTATAATTTCACTTTTAATGTTACACAAAATTTAAATCCTTAATAACAGCACAATCAAGATTAAATATCCTGTTACATTAAAAACTTCATTAATATCTAATTCTGTATCTTCTCATCTGTATATTTTGTACGTAATCAGTCTTTATGAAACTAGTCATACAAGAAGAAATTCCCAATAAGTTACCGAAAAATAGAAATCTGGTTTTCATATAAAAAGCAGGAAATTATGCTTAATTCTTTTCAGTCATTTCCTAAAATATATTTGAATATCAGTGTGCTGAAGTCTGGACAATTACAATTATATAAATGATGACACAGATTTAGACAGGAGAGGTTAATACACTTTGAATAACAATGATCTGTTTCTGAACATAGTTCATGCAACCGCTTAACTGTATATTGAATATTTTTATGTGTCTGTGATTTTATAGACCACAAACAAGGATGTGTTTCTGTTACATCACTATCAGCTGTTTTCATTCCAGATTCATGTCATTTATTATAAGTTGGCTGGTAGATGCTCTCTTTACAGTTAATTTCAACTTTATACTTATAAGCCATGTAAATATATTCTTCAATTTTTAAAAGCACATTAATTAAATTATCGAGGCGTCTGTTAAATTTACGTTTTAAGTACATAGTTTTCAATTTATTGTGAAATGATTCGCAATACATGTTGGTATCTGTGAATGCATGAGGGAAGTTTCTGTATGCCATTGACCACAGACTTGCTCGGCAATAATAATACTCCTCAAAATAATTTACAAACGATGGTGCAACAGCTCGAAACTTTTGAAGAAAATTATCTATCATAGAAATAAATAAAGAATTAGTTTCTTCAAGCAATATAACTAAATTAAAATAAATTTCATCCCTAAGTTTTTGACTTGAAACCATTCGAAATAAACTACGTTGCCATGCACGATGTACATGCCATTTACATAGTATATGTTTAATACCTGGACCAAATGGTTTTTCAAATGCAGGATGTGTAGTTTTATCATCATCTGTCATTAAAGAATTAATATTAAGCTCAGGTAATACACATTTGATACTAAGAAATAAATTGTACATCGTATCCTGATCCAACTGATTTGAAATAAAATGTGCTACGGGGTAACCACTACCAAATTCATCTGGGACAATTAAATTTAGCAAATAAAAATCATACTAATTTGTTTAGTAGAATCTATACATAAAATCCTGCTACAACCTTTAATCATTTCTTTTTGCTCCTTTGTCTGCAATCCTAGTGCAAAAGACAGTGTGTCAAGGCCTTTCGGACTATACAATGTTGGTTTTCCTTGAGGTTTGTAAAAAGAATAGGGTCATACGATTCCTGCCTAAGTTTCTCAACTATGGCAGCAACAGAAAGTGAATCATCACCAAGAGAAGAAATCATTACACGCTTTACATAGTAATTTATAGTCCTACATGTTACAAAATTATCTTTAATACTTAAGCTATCTATTATCACGTGATTTACTTCCATCTCAGATAAATTCTTGAATTTGATCGGTGGAAACACCTAACTGAGCATAAGTTTTGATTTGATCACGACAGTTCTGACTAAGCTGCTGAAATTTGGTATTTTCAAACGACAGCTCATGATTGTGACCTGAATAAAAAATAGCTGTCGCAAGATCTTGTTCCTCAGAAACTAAAATTCTGGATGGACATCTGAAGCCTAATGGTAAAGAACCTTTAAGATTTTTTCTACTTGAAATTGGCACTGGTTTTTTTTGTGTTACAGTGAAGTGACAACAATAATAATGGTATGCTTTATTAACTTTATGTTTACTCCCAGAACACTTCTTAAAAGAACTGAATGTTTCCTTAGAATAACATTCTAACCACAGCTGAAACTCCACCATTGATGAAAATGTAAGCTCCTTCACATCCATCTCAGAATTGTGAAATTCAGCCAAATGTTTATTATGATCACTAATAAACTGGAAGGATGCCTTGCAATCAGGAAAAACACACGGTTTACGAATATTTAAATTACTTTTAGAACAGGAAAACTTCTTATGATGAAAAAGGTTACTGCGGGTTTTACAGTCTATTTCACAGTTGTCACAAATATATGATTTTGAATCAATTTCAGAAGACACAGATTTACACCTTTTTTTATGATTAAAAAATGACTGTCTTGAAGCATATGACTTCATGCATACCTCGCACGTTCTTGGATATTTATTTTCTATTTCATCATTCTTTATGATAGTACATAAATTATCCTTATTTAAAATTTTACAGTTACGTTTGTGTCTTGATAAAGTTTCTTTACAAGAGAAATCTTTCTTACAACATGGACAAATTATAGTCTTTATATTTGGGTTAACAGAGGTAATAACTTTGCAGTTTTCTTCAACATACCCATTTTCAGATTTCTGTACATTACTTTCACCCTGATTAGAATCATTTGCACCCCCAAACTTAATGTTGAACATTCTGAATAATTTTTAAGAATAGAAAACTTGTTAAAATGAAAATATGGATGGTAAGAATTAAAATTTGCATAAGAACCAACAACTGATGGGCAAGTATTGGAATTGGTGACAAGCTGAGTAGATGAAACAGAGCCTCAAAAGCCAGTAGGCTGAGAAATTTCAGAAATAGCTGCAGTATCAGGAAGTTGAGATCCAGTAGAATTTAAAACACCTGATGTAGTGTGGACAGTACATTCGAGAGCTGGAAAATCCAATACATCCAAAACACTGGAACTGCTATCCAAAATCATACTAGAAAATCCATGTTTTAAAACATCTGAGTAAAGTGGCTTAGGAGGTGGATCCAAAAAATTTACACTAGTGCCAAGTAAATATTCAAGAAGTGGAAAATCTGATAAACTCGGAATACTGGGATTAGTATTCAAAACAGAGCTAGTAAAACAATCATGCTTTAAAACATCTGAATAAAGCAGTTTAGAAGAAGAAACATGGCACAAAAAATCTCTAGAATTACAAATCCGAACACTGCAAACTAAAGAACGTTTCACATCTGAAAAGAGTGGTTTGAAACAGAAGCACCAAGATTACTACCCAAATGAGTACTCAGAACAGAAGGAATACTGGTTAATGCTGGGAAACTGCTAAGGGATGTAGAACAAAATGGTGCACTTACCTCTGCAACAGTCAAACTTATCCTGATATCTTTTACAAAAATTTTCCCCAGCTGCTGATTACCTCTCCGATTTAGGTGTAAACCGTCTCTGGATAAACAAGTACTCCAAGAATAGTCAAAAGAGCTGCAAAAGAAAAACCCATCTTTACCTTCGTATGTTGCGAGAAATCTTGAATTTATGTTTAGTATCTTCCTATTCAGTTCTTGTAGGTGATACGTGTTACAATCTCGATATAAATCCGGGTATCGTGGGAGAACACCTGAAAACAGAATGACCTTCGGGTTTAATCGTTCAATTCCCTTATATAGACAACCATATTTACGATGAATTTCATCTAAATCGTCATTTGAATTATTGGTACCAACGTGGACAAAAACTAAATGAAAATGGTTGTTTATAAAGGCAATCTCACGTGTCAACCTTTCAATCCTAGCTCCTGGAAAGCAACGAAAATCAACTTCGTAATCAGGTAAATTCGCAGACAAATATTCTTGTAAATATTTAATCTTAATCTTAATCATAGAATTCCCGATTATGAGTATTTTCATCTTTTCAGATTACTTAGACAAACACATAACTAAAATAAGATAATTAAAACACAAAATATCAGCGCTAATACTACGTACCTTGCGCTAATACTACGTACCTTGCGCTAATACTACGTACCTTGCGTTATTATAACTCAAGAGGATATAAATTGGAAAGATCTAAGAAAAGAAATAAAAGAAATCCTAAATATCATCAAGATCGAGAGTAAAAAAGAGGGAGACAATCTCAAAATAAAAGTCTTCACCGCAGAAGATTACAAAAAACTCCAAAATAAATTCGACAAGGAAAAAATCCCTTATCACACATACTTACTAAATTCCGATAAAACAACTAGAGTTATCCTAAAAGGATTAGAAACATATTTTACACCTGACGAAATCAAGGAAAACCTTATTTCACAGGGAATCCCTGTACTCAAATGTAGACAACTTACACGCATGCGCGATGGCATACCATCTCTTCTTCCTGTCTTCTACGTGGAAACGCCACGAACGGAAGAAGGAAAACAAATCTATAGAATCACGCATATTCTTGACATGAAAACAAGAGCAATTAGCTACAAATCGAAACCCGGCCCAACACAATGTTTTAATTGTCAGCGGTACGGGCATACACAAAAAGCCTGCCACAACAAACCTCGTTGTGTCAGATGCCTGGAAAGCCACAAATCCTTTGACTGCCCAGCTCGTCTTAAAAAGGAAATACCAGCACAATGTATATTATGCAAAGGGCCTCACCCAGCATGTAGCACTGAATGCCCCGAAAGACCAGGCAACGCAACCGAAAATATCAAAAAACCCATAGAAAACGAAAAAAGTATTACAAACTCCCGGAGCACTGCAAGTCGCAATACTCCCAGCCAATCAAGCAATACCATTCTATCCTACGCTGCAGTCACAGCATCAACCAAAAATAATGGCAACAAACAGCCGCAACCCAAAGAACTGACCCATCAAAAAGAGGAAACCGCCACAAAAGAACCCACTCAATATAAAAAACCGCAATCAAAAGAATATAATCAAGATAAAGACGAGGATTTTGATGATTTTGTCGAATTCATCGAGCAAATACATGACCTCTACCTTAAATTTAAAAATACTCAAGTCAACAAATTAAAGATCGCCTTAGAAGCAGTAAAGATTTTTCACACAAAAAATTATGTATAATCACAGACAACAAATCAACCAAAGAAATAGACCGCATATCAACTATGCTAAATTTTTATCCTTCAATAGCAATGGCATTAAAAGACAAACGCTACAATTAAAAGATTACATTAATACACATAACCTGGACATCATTCTCCTAAACGAAACGCATCTCAAACCCGAAGACTCCTTCAAAATTCCAAACTTTGACATACATAGAATGGACAGACTTCACAACCGTGGAGGCGGCACAGCTATTATCATCAAAAGAAGTCTAAATAGCACCAAATTTCAGTTACCAACCCTCAATAGTATTGAAGCATGCGCCTGTATACTTCCCAGCAGAAATATAAACTACTTACTAGTTGCAGTATACAAACCACCAGGAAAAACCCTATGCACTCAAGACATCGATAAAATTATCAGTTTAGGTTTCCCCACAATTATTGCGGGGGACCTAAACTGAAAACACACCACCTGGAACTCCAAAAACAATAACCTGGACGGAACCTTACTCTACAACTACAGCAACAACAATAATATCATCATCACTGCTCCAATAGAACCAACCTTCTACTCCAAAATCCACCCAAACTCCAACGATGTACTAGACTTAATCATCACCTCTAAAATTAATCAACAACCATATCTGCAAGTCGACACTGCGTTAGATTCGGATCATCTCCCCATCAAATTCACCCTACATGGACTCCAACAAGGACTACCACCTCTAAAATGTAAAATAAACTGGTCGAAATTTAAACATGAAATAGACAATAGCATCAACCCAACCTTCTCTCCCCAAAATGAAGAAGAAATAGAAAACGCAATAAATTACTTCTCTCAAAAAATTCAACTTACCCTCGACAATAGTAAACACCCCATCCAAAACAGTAACGCAACTCTCCCAAAAAATCTCCAAAACAAGATCAAAGAGAAGAATAGATTAAGAAAAATTGCTCAAAACACACAAGATCCAAGAGACCTACGGGAATTCAACAGAAGCAACAGGCAACTGCGAAAATTAATGAAAGAATTTAAAGAAAAATCCTGGAATATCTTCCTAGAAAGCCTTTCCCACACAGACAACTCCGTCTGGAAAATAGCCAAATCTCTAAAAACAACAGAAACAACCATAGGTCCAATATCTGATGGCAATACTACCACTCACAACCTAAACGAAATTGTAGAGCTTTTTGCAAATTCATACGAAAAACAGTTCACGATAAACAACTTCCCAAACCCAAACGACATAAATATCGAAAACCATGTACAGCACATCCTAACAACTGTCCCGGATGCCCCCATCCAACCGATTACTCCACTAAAAATCAAGTCTATCATCAAAAATCTAAACAAAAGAAAAGCCGCAGGCCATGACAATATCACCAACAAAGCATTAAAAGAACTCCCAAGAAAAGCAATAGTATATCTGACTAAAATAATAAATGCGTGCCTAAAATTAAATTCCTTCCCTGCTCAATGGAAGCACGCCATCATAACTGTCATAAAGAAACCAGGTAAACCAGGAAAGGCAACAACAGACTCATCATTAGGAAAAGTCTTTGAACGTATCATCGTCCAAAGACTTGAAGATTTTATCACAGAAAGAAATTTACTACAAGAACATCAATTTGGATTCCGGAAAAAATTCTCCACAACCCAACAAATAACGAGAATAGTTGAAAAAATAGGCGAATCGTTCAATAAAAACGAAACAACAGCAGCATTATTCCTCGACATAGAAAAAGCTTTTGATAAGGTTTGGCATTACGGCCTCCTTATCAAACTTATTAATTACAACTTCCCTCTGAAAATCATAGCACTCATAAATAGCTTCCTAAGCAATATATCCTTCCAAGTAAAAATCAAATCACATACTTCTCTCATCAAGAAAATCAGTAGCGGCCTACCACAAGGTTCAAATCTCTCTCCACTACTATATAATCTTTACACAAATGATATCCCAACAATAAAAGATGCCTTCATCGCCTGTTACGCAGACGATACAGCTATTATCTGCAGCTCCATGAATCCAGACTATGCCACCCAAAAATTACAAAATGCAATAAACCAACTCGCCCCCTGGTACAAAGGATGGAAAATAAAAATAAATGCCACCAAATCAACAGTAGTCATCTTCAAAAGAACGCAATCCAGACATATTTACCAAGATCTGAAATTTGAAAACAACAATATCCCCCGGAAAGCGGCTACAAAATACTTAGGAGTCCTCCTGGACGAAAAACTAACCTTTAAAAAACACATAATAGAAACAAGAACCAAAGCATCCAAAGCTCTACAATCAATATATCCACTAATTGGAAGAAATTCACCTCTAAATATAAATATCAAAAGAATCCTCTACTTGCAAAGCATCCGTCCTATATTATTATACGCTGCACCAGCATGGGCAAGCGCAGCAAAGAGTAATAGAGAGATCCTACAAAAAATTCAAAACAAAGCTTTAAGAATGATAACAAACGCACCATGGTTTGTAAGGAATTCCACCTTGCATAGAGATCTAAAAATAAACCAACTAAATACAGAAATTCTCATTCAATCGCATAACTTTTTTCAAAAATTGGACAATAGCAACTATGACATCCTCAGAAAAATAGGAAAATATGACTACACAGTATCTCAGCCCTTTAAACGGCCAAGAACAATCCATCATAACAGCAATTGGTGATAAATCAACAAGCGACCGGTAGCTTAACGGGATAAACCCCTACCACTGTGCCATGCAAAGTTAGTACACCCTAAGATCAACGGTTCGACCCTCAGCGGAACCTTAAAACGCAAAGGACTTGTAAATATTAAGAAAAAATTTTTCTTTTTACATATAATCAGGAAAAATAAATATCAGGAAAATAATTGTACATAAAAAAAATTCTACATATAGAAATCCAGAAAAGAAAAATAAGAAGCAGAAAAATATTATTATATATATACAGATTTAAAGATATGAAAATAGAAATTATCTTAATATTTTAAAAATATTGTAGGGCAGAAATTAAGTGAAAATTCACGAACTTGTATATTTTGAAAGGACTTGTAGATATTTTGAAATCTAGCATATAATCAAGAAAACTACTTTTAGGAAAACAAATGTACATAAAATCGTGAAATTTACTATACAGAGAAATACAGAAAAGAAACAAGATGCAGGAAAATATTACTATTCTGTAGATAAAAAATTATTTTAATGTTCTAAAAAATATTATTAGATGAAAATTCACACACAAAAATAGAATCCACAGCTGCTTAGTACAGCCATAGAGAATTTCTTTCAGTCCTGATTATTCAGGTATTTTACTTCAGATGATTCAGTCCATACGGAAACAAAAATAGATTGGTAAAGGCCCTCACAGGTCGTACACCTCTCATAAACGCGATGGTCTATGGTTATCGTGTTTATATTTACGTATGGGTTTTACGCGCGTGCTATCGCTGTCTATGATTTGTTTTTGTTGGTAAGTAACCGGAAACTTTAAAAGTCTGTTTTCAATTTAGTAATTTATCAAGGTAATTGTGCTTGAAATTAGAAAGGGGTTTGTAACTATCTACAGTTAACGGAAATGCTACTGCCTTTTCTGTAGTAAGGTATCCCTGGAAATAAAAATAAGGTAGATTTGTATCTTATAATAGTACTTTGAAGACGCGCGTGGTACCGCTGTTTATGATTTGTTTTGATTGGTAAGTAACTGAAAGCTTTAAAAGTCTGTTTTGAATTTAGTAATTTATCAAGATAATTGTGCTTGAAATTAGAAAGGAGTTCGTAACTATCTACAGTTAACGGAAATGCTACTGCCTTTTCGGTAGTAAGGTATCCCGTGAAATAAAAATAAGGTAGCTTTTTATCCTATAATAGTACTTTGAAGAGAGGAATCATGCATTTATAATAAATCCTATCTCTTAGAAAGAGCATTTTTTGTTGCTAAAGTAGGTATAATGCATATGTTAAAAAAGATTAGTTACACTATAAATCAAAAATTAGCTTTACCTGGAATTTTTCACATTCTTTATCTTTTTTAAAAAATGTTGCATTCAGTTTTTATTATAAGTTTGTAGAAAAATTAATCAGTTCAAAATATAGCGGTAATAAAAGCTCAGAAGTCTGGCACAAAAAATAAATGTAACACTTAAATTATGACCATCCCAAATTTTCAGAGTCTAGTGCAAAAATTATTTTTAGCCACCTTTTGCCAGCTTAGTGTTAAATATCGAAACATTGGTATTTAAATGAAATATAAAACACTAATCTTGGCTAATCTTATTTTATTGAACTGTTTCTTTATCACTTCATGTGCTAATCCTCAATTATGAGTATACAGTGGTTTTTGGTGACTTAGTGACTTGCAGGTAGTAATGATGACAAGTTACCATATTCAGTATAACTGCAAGTTATCATATTCATCTTCATCTTTATAATAATTATCAAGTGTTCAATTGCCAAAATTGTCAACTAATAAATTCTTCTAGATATTCATGAATATATATTTGTCTTCTCTCTCTCGCTTTACAGTGTAGATTATAGACACTGCCTATACTCAATATAAAATACTATTTATGTTCTACACTGACATACTCATGTAAGATTTAAATGAATGTTTAAAATGTATGTAAAGTGTTGTCCCCTTTTAACCTTTTGATCTTTATTCTTCAGATACATTTATATTTATAAATTTCATATATTTTTTAAAGCCTTGAAAATACTGCGTAGGACATGCTAATAATTTTCATTCCAACTTTCCTGTAAATTTAGGAAAAGACAGTTAGATAAGAGATCCATTTACTTTTGTTTGGGCGGGGGGTAAAAATATATTTACAGGTGGCCATTGGTAAAAATTGGTAGTACACAGACACCTGGTTTGTGCAGTTCTTTGAATTGTTATTTTGGCTTTGTGTAGTGGTGATTTTTGCACCAAAAATAACCACTACGCAAAGCCAAAATAACAAGTCAAACAATTGCACAAACTCGGTATCTGTGTACACATCGATCTATTTTCACTTAAAAAAAAAATCGGAGAACTGCACAAACTTGGCATTGCACATTCATTACCTTTGTCCATGTACACATGGATCTATTTTCCCTTAAAAAGTCGGAGGAGCACCCTATTCTACACTAGAGCCAAACAAAAAATATATAATCTCAATAAGCTGCCTTTTAAATCAAACAATGAAATAACATAAGAAAGGAAATTCATCTTATAGCATCTAATCACTACATAAAGAAAATATCCACTTACCTTATTTAGAAATTTCTGAGTCTTCAGTCCGTGGCACAGAAAATTCCTTAATAGCATCCAAAAACTTTCCTCAAATCATGTTCCCTTTCTAAAGGAATGCTTCCTATGGTGAGCATTTGAACCTTTCTTGTGACAAACCCATTCAAAACCATCTGAACCATCTTTACATCAACTACCTGTTACCATATTCCAAAGATTAGCCCAAAATTCTTTTGTTATGAGTTTTCCCTTCTGGCAGGTTTCATATCAGCATGAAAAATGGCAGTCATATTTTATGAATAAAAAGTCAAGAAATATCAATTGCAAACTAGGACTAGGAAGGACTTTTTCAGGATTAGGAAACACTACATTATACTACATACATGGCATATAATGTAAAAGATTTTAAACTTAACCTTTTAGAAGCTGTTAGACTGAGTAAAATTATTTTATACATAATTCATGCTTTAATACTTACTTTTTCATGAAGTTATGCAAGATTATTCTGTAGTCCCATTTGTAGACACGTATGTCAATTCCCCTTAGAAAATCCTCCATAAAGATATTTCTCTTAGGTGGATAGCCTTTATGAATTTTGTCATAATCAAATAAACCAACATGTTTGTAGCCAGTGCAACACATATCATTTTGTCAACCAGTGTAGTCTTTCTTGTTCTTAAATTTTGCCTATGGTATTTATAAAATTTTGGGTTCTGTGTGATTATTCTCATCCATGGAAAAGTATTCATAAGACAACACATTTTGTCACCAAAGTAGGCAATGCATAACATTGCCAAAATGTATTGATGTGGCAACATAGTTATGTATGTGTGTACAACAGATGAGAGCAGCTTTCTGTCTTATTGTAATTAATTATTATTATAAATTTGACAGTCAATTTTCTGATTAGTGTTTCTTTTTATTGTGTTCGAGTAATTTTTATTTCCTTGTACAAAGTGAAGGACGTATTACAAAGTAAAAGAAGGAAGTAAGGTAATAGCAAAAAATTTCAGGTATCACATTTCAAGGATCCATTTTGATTTGTGCCAAATCCATTTGAATGATTTTTTTCATGTGACGTCTGTACGGATACACAGAAGAAGACTCTTTTTTTCCAAAACAGATTGTAGAATGAATTTAAAAGAGATTCAAAAGGTCTTTTTGTAACATCTGTGTAGTATGTATGTATCTCACTTAACTAGAAAAATATTAGCCATAGAATGTTGAAATTTTGTATATGGAACTGTTTAGTTGTGGACTAGTTGTTTGTATATGGGACTGTTCTAGTTCTAACATGTAGTTGTAGACCTCCCTTTTTTATTGCTTTCTGCTGTACCAAATGTGTGTGTGTGTATATATATATATAAATCCACCCCCTTACCTGGCCTTTATTTTCGGAACCGGTTATAGTCAAGTACTTCTAATTACAGAAGTGTTTTAAATGATGAAAAGGTTTTGGCAGTGTCAAATCAAATGAAATAAAAAAAATACAAATAATGAAATCTAATTTTTAATGCAATCTATTCAATTCGTATACTTATATTTGGGAAAGTTTTATGCTCGGTATGAAAAAATAAAATTATGAGAAGTTTGTCTTCTGTATGACAAAGATTTACTGGAATATTTAATTTCAAAATTTGCAATTTTTGATTTCATTATCAACTTGCCTTTAGAGATCAGCTATTGAAGTTGGAATAATTCAAGGAAATGAATTTAGATGATGGGCAGTAAAAATGTATATAATTTAATAGGCTGTATGAGGAAGTCATGTGGTGTCCACATCAGAATTTTTTTTCTAGTAAGGAATTATTATGGGACTGTGAAGTTGCTGGCTGATGAAAGAGAAAACATTATATTTTATCAGAAATATGATATTTTGTCTGCAAATAGGGAATGCAAAGATTCACTTTCTGTGAAGTTGTGCTTTCACAAACAGTCAAGTTTCATGGATCAAAATTTGTGCATTAATGCCAAATGCTTGCAATTCTCTTATTTATTTTTCTTCTATTCTCTCATTTATATTTTCATTAAGCAAAAACAGATTGCTCTGCATATGGGAAGAATGATAATATGTGTGATGCTGAGTTTTTGCAATTCTTTTTCTTTTTAAAAAAAAGCTAAAACACATTGCTGTGTATATGAGAACAACGGCATAAAGAAAAAACAATTATTTTATTATGGATGTTTTTTGCATTTTTAGTTTTGTTAATTGGTTCTTTGTGCTCCACCATTTTTGAAAAAGGCTGTTATCTTAAAATAATTAAACATATTAAAACAAAATTTAAATAAATTAAAACATAAACAATCAAATTAAAACATAACTTTAAGTTGAAACAAATTTTAGCTTGGTAAAAAATTAGTCTCCCTTGGTTTGCAACTTTTAGGGAGGTTGAGTGCAAACAATCAGAAAGTACCAAATTTTGTCATATTTATCAATATTACTAGAACTGTCATCATAATCCTGTGACAGCATTTACTAATTATTGTGTTGAAATGTAGTAATGTACAGTCAAAAGTCGTTAATCCAGACTCGTCGGGACTCCGGCGATTCCGGATTATTGATTTTTCCGGATTATAGATCATCAGTTTAAATCTCGTAAGATGGCATGCAGAAATTCTAAAATTAAAAATATGAAACCGTAATTTATGAAATAAAGAACAATTATGATCTAAAGGGTATCAAAATTTACAAAAAAAAAAAAAAAAAGCTTAATATTTATTTGTTTACTTTATTAAACATTTCTTTCAATGCAAGTTGTTTAAGTTGCTTCGTTTTATGTGATAATACTTTCTCTTCAATTCCATAAACAGACATAATTTCTTGTTCAGTTACAAAGTTCCGCTGTTCAAGTCCCGTAATTGCTGTGCAGAGAATACCGACTAACTTGTCAATCGAAATTTTTCGTTTTCACTAACCTTTCTGTCACCTTCTTCATGTCTTTATCCGTTTTTTGCAGCAATTCCACTTTTTGTTTGATGGACATCGAAACATACTTTTGTTTTGTAGATCCTTTGGGAGCTCCAGCATCGGAAATTCTATTTGACATAATCGAAAGTTCAAGTTTACTTTTATAAAATTGCTCTTAGAGTCTTCAAAAAATAATAAGACAGATCCAATTCGAAGATTAAGGAACAACGCAATCATCAACTTTAACTGAAATAGATAATTAGATAATGTTAGCTTATACCGTCCGTTATACATAAAACGCGCAAGCGAAAACGTATTCTGCGCTTGCGAGCACGCATATGCGCAATCGTAAAGGTCTTACACGCACGCGTAAACGTCTATGCGCATGTGTCAAAGCGGCGCATGCGCAGAAAGTTTTTTGCTTTGAGGTCCGGATTATAGATCATTCCATATTATGGGTGTCCGAATTAACGACTTTTGACTGTATTGTGAAACCTTAACATTTTCAGATTAGCAAAATTCTGAAGTATAGCCTACTATATTTAAAGAAATATATATATATTTTAAATAGAAAGTATTTAAATTAAATCCATACTTTTTTTTAGATGTAAATTAGTGAAAAACTAGTGTTGCAGAATGGGGAATTTATATCAAAATAAAGTTGTTTTTTTTTAAATTAAAGTACAGAAATTGACATTACAGGGGAAATTGTATTGTAATTTTCTACTATTTTTTAGCCAAAATATAATTTTGTAGTATAATTATAATTGAAAAAGGAAATTTTTTAAATGCATGTAGAAAAGGGAAATTTCTACATTAATAAAAAAGGCTGCTGCTTCCTTTTTAAAATAAAAAGAAGAGATCTAGTTGTTTTATTATTTGACTGTGTTCAGTGGCGTATCGAGGGGGGAGCAAGGGGGTGTACAAAGCCCCGGGCCCCGCTTGCAAAGGGGCATTTTCATCATATCACTGTGTTTTGTTTTCAGGGGGGGGGTGCTAAAAAGGTATTTTGCCCTGGGCACCAGTTACGCTTTCTACTCCACTGACTGTGTTGGCCTTCTTTCAGTACTTTCTGATTATCTGCATCCTCACTGAAAAGCTTCAAACTTGTTGGCAACTCTGAAGAGAATTTTTTAGATATTTTTATCTCTATTTCAACAATTTATCCAATACTATCTATTTTTATGCATTTTACTTTTTCTATAAAAGTTATGTTCCCAGTGTGCACATTGATCTGTTTTTGCTAAAAAAATATCAGAAAATTGTACAAAGTCAACCTTGTGCATAACTTCGGCATTAAAATCCTTAAAAAAAAAAAAAAAAAAAAAAAAAAAAAAAGAGGCATATGATACTTAAATGAGTTATAGTTATATTATGCTTTATATATTCATAAATCTGAGATTTCGTTAAGTCTGGGATAGATTTGATGGAAACATCTATTTGTAATCCACTCTTATGCTAAAGTAAAGAAATGCCTTTAGAAGGGTTATTGGAGATAACTAAGGCAAAAGGAATCACCATGATACTTTTTCTGATTCTTGTAACCTTAGTATCTCCAATAATCAGTATTTGTCATGTTGTTTTAACCCAAATCCTATAGAATGAATCATAATCTATAGTCACACTGGTGAATATGTCTGGAGAAGTAAGAAGACATCTGGAGCCATTCTTCCATGCATATCAGGGTAGCCACGTAAATACTTTTTGGCAACATCATCAGTTGTCAGAATGCTTTTTAGAAACATGATGCATTTCCTCATATTTTATTCCAGTTTTTTTGAGTGGAGATACAGATAATCAGAAAGTACTCTTCTTTCTTTCCTTTTTCATGCTTACCTTACTAACTCTGACATTGCATTATGGATTGCTACTTTGAGATTTGTAGTACATGATATATATTTTATCTGTAGTTTGTAATTTTCAGGAATTTGAATATGAAACCAAATTATTTCCAATGATATATATATAATGAAATATATGTAAGATGATCACTGCAGTTACTCGTATATACATTTTTGGTATACAGAGGGGATTGTCTTAGAGATGTGATGTTCAGTACTAATGCTTGTTTCCCCAAAAAGTTGATCATTTTCAGAGGTCATCTATGGGATGGTTTCATCATATATATTTTTATAATCATAAAATTTTGCAACTAATAATAAATGGCATTAAGCTTTCATTTTTTTTAAGAATTCATTTCTTTATCAAAGCCAAGCCTTCTGTAAACCACCTTCCAAAATATGCATATTTATGTATCTTTTGTTTATCATCATCTTAAATTTTAGAGGTAGTGTTATATTAGGTTTTGATGCATTATTTAAAGTAAAATTTTATGAGTAGGCTTTTACATTATTAATAGACGATAGTTAAATTATAGTTTTCTTTCCAAATAGTTTAACATTATGACTACAGAAGTGTTGCAGAAAATTTCAGCTCAGGATCGAGAAAAATTGGAAAAATATCTCAAAGCTTTCATCTCAAAAGTTCCTCAGGCAATTGTGCAGTCCCGCTGTGGAGAGAAATATAAACATTGCATGAGAAAGTCACGTGATCATGATGTTGTAAGGAAATATTTAAATTTTGTTTTCTGTTAAAAGTAGAATATAACAAATGACTTTTGTATATATTTAAAAATTCTGGAATTATGATTTGATTTCTTAAAATTATCCCATCATGCCAAAGTGGAATTATATCAAAGTTATTCCATAATGTCAAGATATTATTTTAAAGGTCTCCAAAATTGTAGATTGCTCATTTTAATATAATTTAAAATTAAAAATGAGCAAAAAATTTTACATCATAGTTGAAGAAAGTTCTCTTTCAAGCAGAAATTGCATTGGAAAAGCAAAGTAATGTACCATTTCGAGCTCATTTAATGAATAGTTAGGAAGTACACTCCAAATTATATAGATTTCACAGTTTATCCAACAATATATTTGTGCCATCTCAATATTATATTAATTTTACAGCTAGTTAATCTGTGTGTAATCAGGCATTTAAAAAGATTTCAAAACTGCTACTTTTAATTAACTGAATAGGATGGAAAAGTAATGAATTTTTATTCTTTATTACATGTCATAGCTTTATTGAATAGCCGCAGGGAACACCAAATTTCAAAAAGTGCCAACTAAATTGTTCTGACAAGAAACAACTAAATAATAATATATTTCACTTTGAATTATTAATATGTTTAATTTATGTAGGATGGCAACTGCACTTATTACCTAGGATGCTGGAAATTCCTGAATATATCTGAATCCCCGATAGTCATTTTATCTGGCCAATCTGAATGCCTGATAGTCATTTCTGATTGCTTCAAAAATTTTAATTTGAAACATAATTCAGTCGTTGATGAATGTGGAAGTAAAGCAAACTTACTGTTGTCTAAATTAATTCCTATTTCAGAGTTGTCAACTCTCTCGATTTAGGCAGGATACTTCCGATTTTTGACCGTTCTCCCTCCAACCCGATTTACAGCATATTTCTTCAAATTTTCTCTTATTCTTAAAATTTCTCACGATTTTTATGTAGCTTGCTTAATACTTCATTATTTGTATCGCCAAAAAAGTGATTTGGGGTGCCTGAAAGCACCTGGTTTTTCTCTGCATAAAAAAACTGCATAGAAAACCAAAGTAGTTTCATCAGTGAGAAATTATAGCGCACTTCTGCTTTGTGAGTGAGAGCATGTGTCCAGAAATGTCATGTTCCGTTTCTCTAATGAGCATTAATTGCCTTTGCATGTTATCTGGCACAGATTACCAATGAGCACAAACAAGATTGAGGTTGTTATTTCGTTCATCCTGTTACTAACCTGTGTGAACGTACGTGCTTTCGAGAAATAGTTTAAGAAATTACAATATTTTGTATTAATTATGTCTGTGAAAAAGGTAAAATACTCATGCACTTTTCAAAAATCGTACACAGATGACTTTTCTTCTAATATTTTCTGAAGGAAATCTAATGCATTTGTAATGTGTACTGTTTGTCATTTCGATTTTATATATATATATATATATATATATCACACGGTAGAAGGGTAATTGTTCTCAAACATGTTCATACACAAAAACACAGGGACAACATGAGTTCTAATGAAAAAACGAAAAGTTAATTTTTCTGTGTGGAAACAAAGGACCAAAAAGTTATTAATACAGAATGTTCTGTTTGCATTTAAAAATTAGTAACTGAATTTTCAGATATTAATTAGTAATGATTTGAAGGTAATTATGTTAAAAAATATATTTTTATCATTTAAAAATCTTTTTGTCATTGAAAATAAATCTCCTGATTTCTAAAAAAAATCTCTTGATTTTTGAGTGTTGTTGGTTGACAAGTATGCTATTTATAAATACTGTGGGATAGATTTCACAATATTCTAATGCATTTGAATGAGTCTGATGATCATTTAATATGTGATATTCCTGGAATAAATGATTTAAAAATGCTGTAACTGTGGATGCAGATGAAACATGTTTGACTGTAATGATAAGATGATAAGCAGCAAATCAAAATCTCTAATGATAAGTTTCCATGCTCCAGATGTAATGGAATGCATTCTAATTCAGATTTTTTAAATGGTTCAAGTCAAATAAAATGGTTAATAGATTGAATATTCTAACAAATATAAACATGATGCACTTAAAACATTAAAAAAAAAAAATGAAATTTTGTTTCATCACTCTGTATTAGTAATCATTGTAATGAAGAAATTTTGCCTTTCTTTGATAATCTTTCTTAATCCCATCCAATATGATTAAGGTAACTCAAGAACTCTCTTGAAATAATTCCATTTGGGCCCTAAATGTTCTAAGATTAGGATTAATTGTTGCAGTTTAAACTCATTTTAAAAGTGTTTTAATATATATTTATAATAACAGAGTTTCCTATAGACTGTTGATCAATATTTCTGTGTTTCATTAGCAATTCATAAACAGCTTAAGTTTGCTGCAGATTATGCTGTATGTTCGTTGTAAAAACATTTCTTTGTTTTATCTTGATACCTTATCTTCATGTAATAAAGGCTTGCAGGAGAGTGTCAACAAGTTTTAGCACAATTATCTCTTATTAAGTTGAAACATGAAGAGTTACTGAGCTAAATCTGTTTTTTTGTAATCAGAGTAACTGATGTTTATAAAATTGTATTTTAATTGGATTTCAAATAAATATCCTTATTGGATTATTGGATATTATTATATTACTTAATATGTGGAATTTAGTTTGTATGTTTTTAATTTAATTTTATTATCTTATTATACCTGAGAATCAATATGCTTCCTATAAAAAATATTTATTGACAAAAATGCATCTCAGATTCTCTGCTTTACTTGATAGAAAGTTAAAAAATGATTAATTATCCTTAATAGTTAATTTTATTAATATTAGTATAATTGAAGACGGAAAAGAAAAGCAAAATAGTTTAGGATTAAGTTAGGTTTTAGTAAACTATGTTTTAGCAATCCTGTCTACATTCATGTTATTGAGACCTTTAACCATTAGCTAGATGAATGCCAACATTGGGACTATATAAACTTTGTAAATCATCTACTAGTTGAGCCTGAACTTTTTCTCACTTTTATTAGTCCACCATATTCTAATTCTAATCTTTTTATTGCCCAGCTGATATAGGGCCGAATAGCAACCTAATGGTAAAGTCGTTGAACACTTTTAGTTTGGTCCGAGGTTTGAATCCAATGAACGGGCTGGCTTTATGGGCATTTTCATGGTTTTCCTCATGTGTAACACGTATATGAGCCAGTTTCCCTTAGAAAAACCTTGATGCAGTTTCCCTTAGAAAAAGCTATTGACAGGGGCTTTTCACCCAACATTATTAATCAAGCAGTTAAAAAATTCTCATCTCGACTCACTAAAAGCCACACTCTTATTTTAGGAGATTATAAAAATTCTATTGTCATTCCCTTCTTTCCATCAATTAGCTATAAAGTTGCACATATTTTGCAGAAATTTAACTTTCGGGTTGTTTATTCTCCCATCAATAAAATTCCGACTTCTGTACTCAAGGACCCCATTCCGGATATGAATTCCTGGGGTATTTATAGGATTCCTTGCCAGTGTGGTTTAATTTACATTGGCCAAACTAAGAGAGCCTTAAAATTTCGCGTCAAAGAACATGAGGCATATGTTAGAAAAAAGGAAACACAGAAGTCTTCTGTTCCTCAACATTGTTGGTCCGAAAATCACACTTTCAATTTTTCTGCTGCCAAAATTATTCAAAAAACATCTTCCATTGGAGAACTGGATTTTCTAGAGGCATTTCACATTCATAAAAATCTTTCTGTTCTAGTTAACGATCCTAATTCGAATCCAAATTTGCCTTCGGCTTTTAGAGAAATTATGTTTTAGTTCTGGTTTCGCCAACAGATGGCACCACTTGCTTATTCTTGTCCAGGCTTTCTTATCTTATCTTATCATTATTTCCTATCTTGTTCATCTGCGGTTTTGCAGCTGAAGGTGGTGGTTCGGTAAAACCATCGAAACTAGTCCTGTGAAAATTTTGTAAATATAACGCTGATTTTTGTTGTTTGACTTCTGAATTAGTATTTAGTTAGGTATTTTATTTAAATTGAAATTGTAAAGAGTGTTGTAAATATGTATTTGTAACTGTTAAAATCTTTAGCTGTTTATTTTTCAGTGGCTCGATTTTTCAGAAAAAGATAGGGAGCATTTCTTTGGACGGAAATGACTTCGTTCTCCATAGCTTTTATGATAACAGAAGGCAGTATATTAGTGTCGCATATCATTCTTTGGGGGGGTTTGTTGACTGGATGGTAAAAGGAAATTTTAACTGGCGTCTTGCTAACTTACTTTGTGATTGCTGCAAGTGTTGAATAAATGAGTTTCTTTCACACGGAAGGGTGTCTGTAAATTTCGTCTTAAGGAGCAGCTCAATTCTTATCTCTCGTTTTTCTGCTTGTTAGCTGGGGTTTGAATTTTGGTTTCTCATGCTTCTGGGTGACTCACCATTTTCCAGCTGGTTTGCAGGTCTTTGTACAGTATCCTTATTTTGATTTGTTGAGGGGGTGTGAAGTTTTTGAGCAAAATAAAAAGACCCATTCTCGGGTTGGTCAAGTTTAATTTTATGTGGAGTTTTTAGTGAGTGGAGAAACCAAGTTTTCTCTGGAATTTGTAAGGGTGTTGCAGTCAGACAGATTGGAGTTATAGAGTGGTGAAGTTTCTTTAAAAGAGATCGTGGGGCATTTGCTTTGCTGGGGGGTTGCCTGCGGCAGCAGTTTGGGGCTGGGCTGCATTTCTCTTGGCAGATGAGAATTTTTTGTTTGTGCAATGTCAAGAGCTCTTTGCACAAGCCTCTTCTTCATTATCTCTTCCGAACACGATAAATAGACCTTTACAAAGTGTTCCTGATACAAGTAGTTGTCCTTGGTATCTGGCTTTTGTTGACCCAGATGCATTCCAGAATGGGACATTTTCAAAGCGGTTCCTCACTGATTGAAGAAACATTTGTCTTTAGTATCCTGCACCTGTGGTTCTGATAATAATGGACACTTCTGAAAGTGTTTTTGCCAGAAAAATGGTCTTTGCTCTTTTCTCAGAATATTGGATGGGACACTAAAGATCTTTCTTTCAATTTGGAAAAATTGTCTCTCACCTGTGAGTGAAAGTTTTTAAATTATTTTTTGTCCTTTCTCTGTCTTCCCAAATTTCATGGTGGACTAGTTAATAATAATTTATCCACATATATAAATTGTTATTACTTATATAAATTATATATTACTAGTTAATAATATCAAGAAGTGATTAGAAATGTTAAGTAAATGACCAGTTATTTTAAAAGATTAAGATTTGTTTCACCAGTTTAATATTTGAGGAGTTATGGAATGAAAAAAAAATGGTATACTTACTATTAATATGAGTGTAATTTTGGAATGATATATATGTTATTTTACATCTTAAGGTTAATTTTGTAGAATACTGATCAGTTATTCCTACTATCTGAATTTAATCTAGAATTAATAAACGTGTTTGTTGTGTATATTTTATATTTCATTTGTTATTTTGTGTTACCATATTTGGGTCTGTCCAGTCACTTCATTTGTTTGAGCCTGTCAACTTGTTTCGCAACTGAAGCAAACTCCATTGATGGAACACAACAATAACTTTATTTAACACTCAAAATGGCTACATACAAACAAGAACAGAAAACGTAGTCTAACTTATTTAAAATAAAATAATTACATTCTTTATGCAAGAACTGCATGCCTCACACATTGCCAGTAACATATACATTATTATTCATCTATTTCAAATGTATGAGAGATTAAAAACAATATTTAAAGCTCTTACAACCTCTTCCCCAATGGAGAGACTTTTTCCGAAGGGAAAAGTTCTGTAAAATTCGAAAGTTTATGACCTTGGCTTTTTAAGAGAAGGTAACTTCTTTCATAAGTTGTCAAACTTTAAACCAAAGTTTAAGTTTTAAACAATAGTTTTATACCACATATAAATAGGAATAAAAAGGACAGTATTCAAATTAGTTTTAATTTTTTTCTTGACCGCACCTAGATCTGAAAATTTTCTGTAAGGAACAATGAGAAAATGTATTTCCTCGATAGCTGCCGCTGCCAAGGGTTGCACACCGAAATTCTCTGATATTTTTTTAAGAAAAAACACATCGCTATTGACTCTGGGAGAAGAATAGTGTGGGGGGGAATTACAGAAAGATTTGAAGAAGAATGTGTTTTGTTTTTTAAAGCATTACATAATCCTTATTTAATAATTCAAATTTGTATTTTAAATTTCACTGCTGATAATGTTCACCGACGTACAATAAATATCGATAGTTTGGGCCTTTGAAACTAGTCTAAAAGTAAACTTTGAAACTGTGTATTTAGAAATGAATTCTGTATCATGTAAAGCTGACAAGAATTAATTCAGTTAGAAAATTATGAACTTTATATATATGTGTATAGTATATGCATATAGAATACCTACAAACCTTTTGAAAAATATTGGTTATTTCTTCTTTGCTAACAGGTTGTTTCTGTCTCTTACAACTGTGAGATTCTAAACTTCTGAAATACATGCAAAGAAATTGTATAACAAATTGTTGTAAATTTGTATTTTATTGTTTATTGAATTTAGCTTCTTTCAATTCACAGTGGAGCTTTGTGTTTATGATATATATTTATATGTTATACTGAGATTTTTGCTGTAAACTAGTTTATTAATAATAATATTCAAATTTGTTAAAAAAATTTAGATCAGATTTGTTTGGTTGCATATGTAATAGAGATTTTTGTTTGCTGTTGTTTTCTTCATTTAAAACTTATTTCAGTTTTTAAAATTTTGTTTTTATTTCATTTTAATGTTTACCTTTTTATTTATTTATTCAGTTTGAAATAAACATAGAGGATGACCCAGAGATACAGGAAAAGATTAAAGTAGCATGCTGCAACATTAATCCATTGAAGGAATTTTCATTATGTATTGATATTCTTCTAAAGACTGCTGATGGTGATGTGTTAATGTTGGAAACATGGTGTTTACATATGATTTATTCTCTCCAGTACTGGGATCCTCGGTATAAAGTTTATGCAGAATCTGAAATAGTTTTCAGCAATTTGATGGTGCTTTTGAAATCTGTCATTGCCATTACACGAGCTGTTCCTGCTTACAAACTTTCTTTACGTCAAAGTTCTGAAACCTATGTTATGTTGTATAGAATTTATTCTGGAGAACCTGTGGTACGATGTTTTTTGTTTTAGCTTTGAAATGACTGTAAATTTTTTATTCTGTTTGTGAAATGAAAAGATAACCAAATTTTTGTTTAGTCTATAGGAGCATATCAAAATTAAAAAATGTATGCTAATATGAAGCATATAGTGTTTCAAAAAGGTAGAATAGATTTTACTTGCACCTAAAATTGTTGTTTCTCAAAATACAGAGATGTGTCATATGTTAATGATGGAAAGAAATGGAAATTTGCTATATCAGATATTCTGTGAGTGTATTTCTTGTTAAACAACAGATATTAAAGCAGAATTTAACCAACAGATATTAAAGCAATGGATATTAATCATTTTCATGTTGCCATGTGTTCAAGATGTGCAACCTAAGAAGTCAAGAACATAACATACAGTCTCTGTATCAGCTGATTCAGCATTGAAGAGTATTTGGATTTAGATATTAAACTCAAAATTAAAATAAGAACTTCTTTTCCTAATCAAGTGATATGTGACACATTTTCATATTGCTAGAAATTACAGTTTTAAGATTAAGTAAAACTTTCTTTTTTTTTAAACATCTTATATTAAAACTATATCAAACACTATTTATTAACTTTAAAACTTACAATGAGTATAGTCCCATTTATATCTCAGTTTGGTTATTTTGATAATTCTATTATTTGATTAAAAATTAAGTGTTCTACATTTTAAATTAAAACTTAACAGGTAATTCCATTCTTAATTGTTGATTTAGAATCAAGCTAAGTAGTCTACTTTTTAAGTCAGGGTTTCTGAAACTTTTTTCAGTCGCGACCCCATTTTATAACTGAGATTTTTTTCGTAACCCCCAGGACCACATAAATTTACAAAAATTTTGTGGGACCCCACAAATATTGCGCAAATTCAACACACTTGTGAGTGAAACTGTCAATTTTTTCACTTGCAATGTAATACAGTCAAAAGTCGTTAATTCGGACACCCATAATCCGGACCTCAAAGCTAAAATCTTTCTGTGCATGCGGCATGTTGACGCATGCACATATGCGTTTACGCGTGCGCGCAAGACCTTTATGACTGCGCATATGCGTGTGCGCAAGTGCAGAATACGCTTTCGCGTGCGCATTTAATGTATAATGGACAGTATAAGCTAAAATTATCTAATTATCTATTTCAGTTTCCGGCTTATTATTTTTTGCAGACTGTAAGAGCAATTTTATAAAAGTAAGCTTGAACTTTCGATTATGTCAAATAGAATTTCCGATGCAGGAGCTCTGAAAGGATCTACAAAACAAAAGTATGTTTCGATGTCCATCAAACAAAAAGTGGAATTGCTACAAAAAATGGATAAAGGCGTATCCTTTGTTTATCTAACCATTCCGAAATCTGTTTATCAATTTCACGCTGCTCTGCGTGAAGGGGGGGTGACGTCGCGGCGCGCGATGAACTGGAAGTTGATCTGTCAGCACTATCGTTGTCTTCAGGGCAGATGTTTTTATTTTATTCGGCTTATAATTCCTTACCTAATGTAGTATTTCATCTCGATGTACTCTGTCTTTGATATGATTTAAATCAAATTCCTCGTCATTATAAATATCACGAATACAAATCAAATAGTTTTCTGGTTGCAATTTTCTAATTTCGGCTATGCGTAATGTATGCTTTACGCATGCACGCGTTGAAAGAAATGTTTAATAAAGTAAACAAATAAATATTAAGCTTCTTTTTTTGTAAATTTTGATACCCTTTAGATTATAATTGCTTATTATTTTATAAATTACGGTTTCATATTTTTAATTTTATAATTTCTGCATGCCATCCTACCAAATTTAAACTGATGATCTATAATCCGGAAAAATCGATAATCCGGAATCGCCGAAGTCCCGACGAGTCTGGATTAAAGACTTTTGACTGTATACTATTGCAGTTTTAGGTTATTAACTTTAATTTCTTATTTTAAGATATAGAAAAAAGTGAAAATTTTATATAAGTAGCAGATGAAAGGACAGCATCACATGCAAAGCAAGGAAAATGGACTTTTATATTATAAAAAGAATGTGTTGAAATGTTTTTGTTTTTTTCTGTGTCTGTGTTGTTTTATCTTTATTTATTTTCAAATATATTGTATAAAAATATTTGGTAATTGTCAAATTATTATAATAAATTAAAAAGAAATATCAAAACTGCTAAAATTTTTGGCAACCCCTCTGCTGTAGGTCCTGTGACCCACAGTTTAAGAAACTCTGTTTTAAATTAAAATTGAACAAGGTGCCAAACATAACTGTTAGTTGGTGGATAAGAGTAGTGGAGATGACAGTGGCAATCCTATTGATATATGTAACTTCCTGAAAAGAATTCTGTTTTATTAAATTTAAAATAAAAGCAAAAATAAAGACGAATACAGAAATTCACAAATAGGAATTATGTAATTGTTCCAATTAGCAGCTGAAATTGACAGAATTCGATCAATATGAGTTTTTGATAGTAGAAATAAATAAACCCAATAATTCTCAGAAAAGGAATGCACAAACCTTCAAACTAGCATCCACTCCGCAAACATTTTTCTTTGCAATATGATTTTGCAGTGTATCACCCAGTTTGACACTCCAGTAGTAATAAAATACAGTATCATTTTCCAAATAAAGCCTTTCAGATTAGATACCTTTGTCTTGGAAGAGCTTAATCATGGCACTGTAGTTTAACAGTTGCCAAATTGCATAATTCCTATTGATTTTTTTTAATTGCGCTGAAAAACAGAAACTGAAAATATCAAAGGAAAAAAGTGAGATCAGTGTTCATTCATCCCACTTATTTGTAATAATGTTCGTGAGTAGTTTGTGAGATAAAATAAACTGGTTACCACATGTAAACTACTGTGGTATAGAAATTTTTGACTGGTGCCCTCGTAATAAAATTGCACCAAAGATTTATGTCCTGTATGTTATGTAATGGTAATAGCTATAATTTAATTAATATTTTTCTACACAGGACAGGAAGAAGTAGGTGAGATATCATTTTTACTGTCCACTGTGCATTTCGTAATCATTCATCTCTACATATAATAAAACAAAGAGTCTGTCTGTCTGTGTGTGTGTGTGTGTCTTTCGTTCGTGCTGCGCGTAAGCTAATAGACCCACGGCTACGAAATTTGGTACATAGGTGCATCTAGACAAAAGCCAGTGCACCTCGAAGCGATTTTTTCGAAATTCGAATTCGAATTTTTTAAATTTTATGTTTTGTGACGAAATCACGTCATTTTGAGACATAATGGGCTGTAGGAAAGCAAGATTTTACTCTACACACTCCATTTTCACATCGTCATGAAGCGTAGGCACTTAGCTATTTTACGAACTTAAAATAAATTTTGTGTTTCAATAAATCAAATAAATACGAATTTATTTAGCAAAAGGAGCTTAACACCTTTTCAACGGGATTTTTCTAAAAAAGTTTATTTTTAAAAATGTACAGTTTATTTTTCTTTGATTTTTGGACACGTTAAGCTTTCATCCTTGCGACTGCTTTTACAAAAAGAATTTTGGAGAAATGATAATATTTTGTATTTTTAGAAAATTTTTTAAATGAATCTTCTGAGTACACATCTTTAAAAATGTGATTTTGGCAACAATTTTTCTATCTTATTGTTGTTGATAGATTTTTGAGGAAATCGCATCATTTTAAATAGTTTCATTCTTTTAGAAATATGGGTTTGGCAACAATTTTTCATCGTATTTCTTATGTCACTGTTTTTAAGAGATTGGCATATTTCATTGTCATTTATATATATATATATAATACATTTTTATTGATTTTTTTTGATAAAGTTGTTCTGCAGAGTAAAATTATGCATGGAATTTTTTGTTTTTTGAGTTTCTTTCATGTTGTTTTTTGCTTATTTTACTGTTTGTAAGATATTGAAAAGTTTTGCATGATTTTTTTTCTTTAACGGAAAGTTGGTTAAATTTTTATTAGGATAATTAATATTTGTATTAAGGGATATAGTTTATTTCATTGTAATTTTTTTCTCTTGAAAATATAAGATAAAATATCATTAATTATACTTTGCTTTTCAGAATTTTTCATTTTTTGTATTCTTTTATGTTAATTATTGCTCATTTCACTGTTTTTAAGATATTGAAAGGTTTTGAGTGATTTTTTTAGGAAACAAAGTTCTTAACCTCCTTTATACCATTTGAGTTCTTAAGATTTTGCAAAGGGAAGTTGGTTAATTTGTTTATTAGGATAATTAACATTTGTATTAAGGGATATTGCTTATTTCATTGTAATTTTGTTATCCGTAATAACTTTTTTTTTATGAAGTTGTTCTTCAGAGTAAAATTCTATGCAGTTTTTAAATTTAACGCTTGGTGTTTCCTTCAGCCATTTTTCCAGTAAATTTAAAAGCCAAACAAAGGCTGGCAGCGAAGCTGCTAGTATTAATATATTTTTGAAATTGTTTCCATTTTGTCTGAATGCAGTGTTATATTTTTATGATCTGTTAGTATATGCATTAGACTTAGAACATTTCTGTAAAAAAAATGTTACGATTGATGTATTTCAACTATTTACTAAAAGAAACATTATTTCTCATAATATATGTCAAAGAAATAATATTTTATCTCTTTCTGAGCAGGAGAATCAGCTTGGTGAAAACCCCAACCTAAACCAAATTGGTGAAGTGTTTACACCTATTGGGACTATAACTGTTAAAGTTACATATAGGTCAAAGAGCGAAATGACAATCACCCCTCAAAAGTCAGAAAAGGAGAAGTTTTTTGTGGTAAATAATGACTACTTCAATTTTGATGGGAATGCGAGAAAAATGAATTTAACAATGAAAACAGCAAAGAGGTTTGTATATAATATTTTCAGAAAATATCTTTCATTTATACAGTCAAAAGTCGTTAATCCGGACTCGTCGGGACTTCAGCGATTCCGGATTATCGATTTTTCCGGATTATAGATCATCAGTTTAAATCTCGTAAGATGGCATGCAGAAATTCTAAAATTAAAGATATGAAACCGTAATTTATGAAATAAAGAACAATTATGATCTAAAGGGTATTAAAATTTACAAAAAAAAAAAAAAAAAAGCTTAATATTTATTTGTTTACTTTATTAAACATTTCTCTCAATGTAAGTTGTTTAAGTTGCTTCATTTTATGTAATAATACTTTCTCTTTAATTCTATAAAAAGACATAATTTCTTGTTCAGTTACAAAGTTCTGCTGTTCAAGTCCCGTTAATTGCTGTGCCGAGAATACCGACTAACTTGTCAATCGAAATTTTTTCGTTTTCACTAACCTCTCTGTCACATTCTTCATGTCTTTATCCATTTTTTGCAGCAATTCCACTTTTTGTTTGTTGGACATCGAAACATACTTTCGTTTTGTAGATCCTTTGGAAGTTCCAGCATTGGAAATTCTATTTGACATAATCGAAAGTTCAAGTTTACTTTTATAAAATTGCTCTTACAGTCTGCAAAAAATAATAAACGGGATCCAATTCGAAGATTAAGGAACAATGCAATCATTAACATTAACTGAAATAGATAATTAGATAATTTTAGCTTACACCGTCCGTTATACATTAGACGCGCAGGCGAAAACGTATTCTGCAGTTGCGCACACACATATGTGAGTAGTCAAGGTCTTACGCGCACGCGTATATCGCCTGTGCGCATGTACCAACGCGGCGCATGCGCAGAAAGTTTTCAGCTTTGAGGTCCGGATTATGGGTGTCCGAATTAACGACTTTTGACTGTAGTGCTCTTAATTCACATATAATTGAAGTTACCTCAGGTAACTGATTAAATTGTGAAACATCAAATTCATAACTAAAATCTTTTATAAAGTCTGAATAATGCAGTAGTACCTCAGCATACATCCTGTTTGATGTGAAAATTTTTGTTTGGTATTCAACATTTTTGATGGAATACGGTTTGATGAGTCACAACTGCACAGACTAAATTTGTTTACCTCTTTTGAGGCAATGCTACAGCTGCCCATAAGGGCTAGTATGCCTGTTGATACTATTAAGAAAGTAAGCCATGCTATAATCTGAATTTTCAAGTGATTTGTGTGTTTTTTCACATAAAATATTTTAAAATTCTTTAATGATGTGTTTTAAGAAAGTTAATGAGAAAAGTTAAGCAATGAAGAAAATTTTTAGGATAACCATGGAGATGAGAAAAGGAATTGTTGAAAATTAGGGAGTAAATCCAGAACTTGACTGTTGCATACTGCATACAGAGTATGATTGTAAAAAAAAAAAAAACAAAGACACTGTTTAATCAGCCTTTGTTTCAAAGAGGTTAAAATCCATTAACAAACAAAAATTGGACAGGTTAAAGCTTGCTAAAAATTCACTTTTGATATGGATAGCTAAAAACATTTATTTACAGGATCATGTGCAATGCTTCATTTATGTACAGTATAAATTTCATGCACTGCTTTTGTGTTTTAGTATTAAACAGTGCTATTATAATAACAAAATAATTTTTTATTAGAAAAGATTTAATTATTTTCCCTTTGTATCTCATTGGAAAAGCTCATTTGATATATGTCTAAGAATCTGGAATGTATTAATGACATATACCAAGGTACCACTGTATCTAAATACCAGAATTTCTTGTGGTTAAGTATTAGATTAATTATTAAATTGGTTTTATGTTTTGGATAACATTTAAAAATAAAAAATTCTCTTGGATCCTTTTTTATATAATAGCATGGCAGTAAAATGTTTCTAAGCATCAGAAGTATATACAGGGGTTGGACAAAAATATGGAAACACCTTTAAAAAAACATGTTTCTTTGCTTAATATGGTGTAGGAAACCCATTGGCATCCAAAACAGCTTGCAGTCTTCTCGGAATGGATAAATACAGTTCCTGTATGTTTGCCAAGGGAATATTATACCATTCTTCCTGCAAAACGGTGGCAAGTTCAGATAACGAGAACGCACTTTTCCTTCCAATGTAGACCACAAAGGTTCGATAATATTCAGGTCTGGTGACTGTGGTGGCCAGGGGAGATGGGACAACTCATCCTCGTGCTCAGAAAACCAGTCCTGGACAATGTGAGCTGTGTGAACAGGGGCTTTGTCGTCTTGGAAGACACCATCACCATCGGGGAACAAAGTTTGTACCATGGGATGAACTTGATCGGCCAAAATGTTCACGTAAGTCTTGGCAGTCATGTACCCTGACACAGTTATCATGTGGCTAGCAGAGAACCACGATATGGCTGCCCAAACCATAACAGAACCCCCGCCATGTTTCACTCTTGGCAACAAGCAGTCTGTATTATAGGCTTGAGATGGCGTTCTCCAGACGTAAACTCGGCCAGAAGTGGGAAACAATGTGAAAGAAGACTCGTCAGACCATATTACTCGCTTCCACTGCTCTATAGTCCAGGCTTTATGACTTAAACACCACCTTTTCCTGTTACGGGCATTATCATCACTGATGAGTGGCTTCTCAATTGCAGCATGGCCAGCAATTCCCTGTTTAATGAAGCTCCCTTCTAATTGTTTTGGTACTCACAGGGTTCGGTAACACAACATTCATTTCAGCAGTAACTTTTGCAGCTGTGGTCTTCTTATTTTTCGTCACAATTGCCCTTAATGATCGTCTGTCACGATCACTCGGGACACACTTTCGTCCACGCTGTGATTTAGTAGATATCTTCGATACAGTACCTCTTGAAACACTAAACACTTCGGCTATCTTGCTTACGGAAGCACCTACCATACGTGCTCCAACAATTTGCCCACGTTCGAAGTCTGTTAACTCTGACATAATGCAATGACAACCTCACATAACAGTACTCCGACAACAACTGAACTGTTTAGCACATTTACGAAGTTGTATAGGTGGCGTCAGTAGTCAAAAACGGCAGTGCCACCTACATATTTCATTAAAATCAATCTTTCTTTTCGAACATGCATTTCACAAGGTGTTTCTATATTTTTGTCCATCCACTGTATTTTTTAGGTTATTTATGTCAGTAAACAAAGAGGTAAAATAGACTGACACAGTTTGAAAATTTCTGATGAACAGTAGTGTTGTTACCAATTAATTAATACATTAGCAAATTGATTAAAGTACAGTTATGCCTTACATATTGAACATTCCTTATAACAATATGCACACTTGTAAAAAATGTGACGTGTAATGAACTTGGGCCCATACACAAAAATTTCACACATTGAGCATGAAGCTTATTTTTTGTTTCAAACTGCTGTGATCTGTATAGATGAGCCTGAGTTCGAATCCCAGAGAAGATTTGGGTGTTTGTAAGTGTATCTGTGCAGCATACGGGCACTTAAAATACTGGCCTGCTGAAAGTTGTCTTGAGAGGTTGTGATAGGCAAAGAGGGGTGGGATATCTTAGAATGCTTCCTCCGGGGAGATATTCTCCGTCAAAGTTGGGAAGAAACTTCTTGCATGTATAAAATCAGTCATCCCTTTTGCAGCATTCTCAGTAATGAGATGACTAAGTGACTAACGCATATTGCATTCTTGATGATTGCATTAAGTTGCAAGTATCTGCCCATTTGAAAGAACAACGGTTTCTGTTAGAATGGTAAGCGATCGCAAAAACTTTTCTTTGTATGGACAGAGATAATGAAAAGAGAAACAAACAAATAAACATATTTCTTAACATTATATTAGAACTGAAAAACTGCAGGCCTTTCTTAACTTAGGTAGGAACATGAAGAAGCTCTGAGGGAAGTTTTGTCTGGTGAGGAGGAAAAAAGAAAAAGGTCCATGCCCATTGCAAGAAAAAAAGGAAAGAAGAAACTTGAGAAAAAAAGAACTTAAAAAACTTCTAAAGTAAAAATTAGATTAATGCTTTATTTCTTAATGCAGAAATTTGTTTAATTAAAAATGAAAAGAGATTCAAGTCACAGCCAGATAGTGATATCCCAACAACCTAAAATGAAGAGAATGGCTGATCTGTTCAATGACAATGCTGTGTATTATTTCAGAACTATCCTAAGAAAGATGGAAACCATTTTAGACAACTTCTAAATCACTTTAGGGAAATTCTTATGATTTGGGCATTCTGGAAAACCAAAAAACAGGTATGGTGAAAATGTAAGGAAGCTGAATAAACTTCTCGCATTTCCAATGTTGTTTAATATTCCCTAAAATTTTTCATGTTTTGTCATTTTGGATTGAACTCGGGTATAGATTAAAATCATTCCTGTAGTAAATTATGGGTAACAGCATCTCACACTGTGAATAACTCAGAGAATGAATGTCGTTTCAGAACAGATTATACTCATTATGCAAGGCATTATTGTATTATTTTTCTATAAAGAATTATAAATGGTATTTTTTCCCATATAAATAATTTTTTTAATAGGTGCAGTTTAGAAGTTGCTGAAGTTGTACTTTCAGCTATTAAATTGATACTCTTTTGAGTTAGTTCATTATTTTAAAAAAAATCACCTTTCTGTCTGTATATTTTTTATAGTTTGAAAGCCATTTTAGGTTGCTGAAATAATTTTCCTGATTTCTGAGAAATGTTTTCCAACTTTTGATTTTGGAAGATTAGCTGCTATGATTTTTATAAAATATCCTGACATTTTTTTCTGTGTAAATCTGCCACATGTATTTTGTTTAAATCATGGCCTTTTTTCTATAACATTATACATTTTTAAGTTTACTTTTTTGTTCATTGTTAATGTATTTGATTCTCATGTGGGATTTAAGCTTACAACCTATTAAAATTCTTGATTTTGATATCCCTTGGACTTCTATCTTAAAAACTTAAAGATATTTATAATACTTCATGTCAGTTAGAACTGTCGTAGTTTGGATAAACAGCAATGATAATTTTGAAATCTGATATTTGAAGATATATATATATAAAATATATAAATAAAAATAGTAACTTTGGTTTACTAGTCCTTTAATTCTTAAATTTTAGTTTGTATATTCCCTTTTCCCATCCTTTACGTAATGCTGGTTGCACAGATGATTTCCAAAGTGAAACTAAGATAGTAAACCAAAACCCAAAGCTTTTTGAACTGAGCCTCCATCTTGAAATACCACACATTTGCTTCTTTCAACTTGCTGCTGCATGCTGTCTTCAAACTTTTACTTTTAAAATGTAACGGTACTGATTTAGTTCTTCAAAAAACAGGTGCTATTGTGTCCATCTATTTATGTTGGGATAAAAATGTGTGTTAGCTATAAAGATACAATATTAAATTTAATCATGTCTGTAAGTTTCTTCTTTTATGCTTCATCATTTTTCAGATCATCATATACAGTACCTGCCACTTATTAAACTTGCTAGTTAATTAATCCAGCTGCTTATTACATTCAAATTTCCAGAACTCGAAGTAAATATATTATTAACCAATAGGAAAACCACTGTTAATTAAACTCATCTCTGCTGCTTATAAAACTCAAACTAGTAAGAGATTGATCCTTCAGATTTAGAATAAACTATTTGTGGCTAATAAAAGCTATCTGTAGTTCATTAGTTTATTTTCAGTTATGTAATGCTTAAAATAATAATAATAATAAATAATAAATAAAATGGGTTTAGCAGAAATTTTGGCTAGTGTAAACCAAGACTCCCTGGAGGTGTTAGGTACCTTTTCCTAATCACTGTCAGATGCTGTTTGCCCAGATTAGAGCTGAGAGCAAAAAAAGGCCATTATGATTAACAAAAGCAGTCCTATGGAGGGATCGGAAACAAGTTCTTTAATTTAAATGACTCATTGCTTACAGGATTAAAGAAAAGATGATCCTAAAATGAACACTGGTTCCCTTTCTAGAACACTAGCTGATAAAGGTTGGAAGTACACATACACATTAAATTTGCAAGGCATTCTCAGAAAACATCATGAGGTGCTTCCTTGCATTATTATACTTTATCAGTGTTTCATTGGAAAAGGGCAGTGATCATTGTAAGTATAAGAAAAAAGAAAATAAAGCAATGATGATGCCATGAATAACTATGAACTGACAGATCTATGTGGCAGACAAAGTGTAATCTTCCTGCTGGCCAGAAATGAGAGTTTTGGATTTTAAAAAATCACTGGAAGAAGCATTTTCTACTTGCTTTGTGCATGACTTATAAGATATTTAAAATACCTAAATGAAGTGGGTTAAGCTTGAAAGAAAAAGATAAATTGTTGAAAGATTGTGATACATTTGCTAAGTGTTGCCAGAAAGAAGCAGCATTTAAAATAATATTTTCCCAAGCAGCATTGTGCAATTTATTTAAACAGGGAAATAAAATTGATAAAGAACTAGTAAAAAATGCAAATATCTCAAATGCAAAAGAGATGGAAAATCGAGAGACATTGAAACCACTCTAAAAGCTATGAGACTAAAAATATTCCATGTATAGAGTTGTTTTGATCACAGAAGCTGTGAAATTCGTCTAAATAATAGGAGACTGTGATGAATGTGACTATTCTAGGAGACTAACTAAGCTATGATGGATGGCTCACTAAATGAAAGAGAGAAATAGTTATTATCACTGTGTAATTTGTTGGAAATTGCATAGTGAGAAGAAAAGAGCAGATCATCATTCATCTGTGAGCTGGATAAAAGACATTTTACTCAAGCTTTTAAAAGAATACAAGCTATATGAAATTTATAAAACAGACGAATCTGGTCTGTTTTGCAGAACATTACTGGAGTACACATTAATGTTTAAAAGTGAAACAACAGATGGATTTAAGAAATTAAAAGAATACGTTACTGTGTTATTAATGGGCAATATGGATGTTACAGTTAAGAAGATTCCATTGGGTAATGGAAAAGTAAAAAACTTTTGATGTTTAAAAGAACTTAATTTACCTTTGACTTACTTTTGAAATGGTACATGGACTGAAAAATGAAAAAATAGCTTTATTGTTAGATAATTGTGCTACAAACCCCTCTGCTATTGTTCTTAAAATATTAAAATAGTGTTTCTTCCTGAAAATATGGCTTCTGTCATTCAGATTTTAGACCAAGGTATTATAAAAGCTTTCAAATGTTTTTACAGAAAAGGTGTAATTCAAAACAAAGTTGTCATGCAATCACTTTAAAGGAGATAACTAAGTCGATATCTTTGCTGAAGGCTATGCATGTTATAGTCAATGCATGGGAAGCAGTCTCCCAAAACACAGTTAGAAATTACTGTAGAAAAAGTGGTTTTTATTTAGAAGAAGCCACAGAGGAACTGAAAACTATTGCTAATATTCCAGACATAAGTGAGAGAAGTTTTGAAGATTTGTTTATAGAAATACATTGCAATTAATGATAGTATTGAGTTAGCATGTAAAAACATTGATGATAATATTCTATAAGGCGTTAAAAGAGCTGCAAGAACTGTAACTGACAGTGATATGGAAGAAAGTGACTACATGCCAACCTCAGCTGAAGCAAGAAAAACACTGCAAACTTAAGAAATCTTGAATTGAAAGGTGGAGATCAGAAAAGCTATCAACAGTTTCATGAATTTGAAAATACAGTTGAAAGACTGTTATGAAACTATAGAAAACAAATATGGATATATCAGTTCTTTATGAAAGTTAAATTTTTTTTAGGTATACATTTATAGAAAGTAAATAGAAAATTATAAATTTTGCAAATAGCTTAATTTTAGCATTAATTCTTAACAATTTAGGTATAAATTATGATATTAATTGTTAGTTATTGTACTGCTAAATAAGTTCAAAGTAGATACATAATTTTACAATATTGAAATCGTTGTTCATTAAATTAGCTTAATAAACTCAAATATGTTTGAAATAGAAGTGATTTTACGTAGGTTGTTTTTTTTTTTCAACCTCCGATCGCACAGTAGGATGGCCAGGTATGCGGCAGGTGGTTGGTGTGCTTAGTAGGCGACTGTGCATCTCCCCCTCCACACGCCCTGCCACTGGCGTATTCAACATGCCATTGTCTGTTGAGTTGCAGTCACGTAAACATGGCTGTCGCTATTGATTCTCCTGCCAAGTGTGAATTGAGAGCTGTTATTTGTTTCTTGCAGGCAGAAGGGAACAGTGCAGCGGAAATTCATCGAAGAATGAGTCGAGTGTATGGAAACAGCTTTATGAGGGATGGCGTTGTTCGTGAATGGTGTTGAAAGTTTAAAGATGGCCGAAGTGCATGATGAACGGGGTCAAGGACGCAAGTCTGTCGCTACAGATGACATTGTTCAACGAGTTGACCAAGCGGTTAAGCAAAACCGAACCATACGTGAATTATCGATGAAATTTTCGGAAGTTTCAAGATCTTCCCTGTACTCTATCATTACTGAACAGTTGCGCTACAGAAAAGTTTGTGCTCGCTGGGTCCCCGAGATGTTGACTGACGACCACAAAACTCGCCGAATGGTTGCAGCATTTGAGTTTCTTGACCGTTACAATACTGACGGAGAAGAGTTTTTGAAATCCATTGTGACAGGTGATGAGACATGGGTTCAATATGACACGCCTGAAACAAACTGACAATCACTGCTATGGATGCACACAAATTCTCCAAAGAGACCCACAAAATTCAAATGAACCTTTGACAACCGTAAGGTTATGGCAACAGTTTTTTGGGACCAAAAAGGTGTGTTGCTTGTGGAGTTTATGCAGCCTGGAACAACAATTAATGCAGATTCATATTGTGAAACTTTGCGACGCTTACGCAGAGCTGTTCAAAACAAACAAAGAGGCATGCTGACTTCTGGAATTGTTCTGATCCACGACAATGCCCTTCCTCACAGCACTTGTGTAACCCTATGATTCCTTCAGCAATTTCAATGGGACATTTTCGAACATCCACCATATAGTCTCGACCCAGCGCCGAGTGACTTTCATCTGTTCCCTGAACTGAAGCAGTGGCTTGGCGGGAAGCGCTTCCAAAATGACGGGGAGTTGAAAGAAACCGTCACAACTCACTTCCAATCATTGGTGGGGACATTTTATGAAGAGGGTATTGCAAAGCTTGTTCACAGGTATGACAAATATTTGAATCGTCAAGGTGATTATGTGGAGAAATAACCTGTATTGTACATTATTTTCGGTAATAAAATCTTTTTTGTATATTCACCCGTCTTTTCTTTATAGCCCATCGGAGGTTGAAAAAAAAATAGCCCTCGTATTAACTGTCATGTGCTTTATAAATATATATAATGATAGCTGTGCAGAAATTATTCAATGTATAAATATATATAATGATAGCTGTGCTGAAATTATTCTATGTATAAATAGAATTAGAGACTGTAATGATAGCTGTGCAGAATAGAATTAGAGACCATAATGATAAGGCTGTGCAGAAATTATTAAATTTATTATACAGTTTATTTATACTTTTGTCCATAACTTTGGAAGTTAAGAAATTGCTTTTTTAAAAAATGTTTCATCTGTTTTGTATAAATTTTGTTGATGTATTTTGTTTGTAAAATTTCTTCTTTTGCCTTATGGCAATGTAAATCATAAGATCTTATGTATAGATGCTAAGGCAGCTAGATGTGTTTGAATTAAGGATGTGGAATATTTGGTATTTTTTCTCTCTGCTAATTGAAAGATTAAAACACCTTAGATTATTTATATACCTAGTTTTATATTTGTTCAATAAAAAAAGAAAAAATTGATAATTTGTTACATATTTAAATATAAGTGGTTTGTAATTTTTTTTTTCTTTTTGTAATTTATGCATTTAAAGCTGAATATATAAAAATTTAATCTTTAATCAATTTGATTGTTTGCATTTCATTTTATAAGAAGTATGAATTCAGACTGAATCCTTTAGTATCATGATATAAGCAAATCACTAACTAAATTAATTCTGATTTCTTACTTTTCCATTTCAGGCATTTTGAACAAAATTCTTTTCCATATGTTGGGGCCTTTGCTCCATGTAGTAGTCTGCCTGATGTCACATTCCCAGAACTTGCTTCCCTTGAAAAATCATTTCTGAACTCATCTAGGGGTAACCTAAATAACTCTGAAAGTAATTCAGAAGCAAATAGAGATGTTAAAGAAGACAGTCTAAATACATCAAATGACTCATGGTGTATTCCCACTAATGAATGGAATCCAAGTGAAAAAACGTATGAAAACTTGTCATGCAGCGATGTAGACTGCAATGATTTTGTTTTGCTGGATATGGTATGCTGCTTTAGTTTTTACTTTATTTTTAAGTATAGTTCTGAGTTACTTTAATCTATTATTTTCAGCTTAGTTTTGTTTTATTAAATTGCATTTTTATGTATTATTTTCAGTTTTGTTTTATTAAATTGCATTAGAAATTCAAACAGTTGTTCACTTTATGCTTGCCACTTTAATTATTGAGTACAGATTTCATTATGTAAAACAAGAAGGCAAATCATTTATTTGCTATAACATTTTGCTTTTCAATAGTTAATGATTTGATAGTAAATTTAGCATAGGACAAAAAGTTATATGTCAATGAATTCAAATTTTATACAATAGTATAATTAAAGAAAATGCATTTAGATATTTTTCAATTCTTTAAAGGCCTTCTTCATACTTATTCTATTTAAAACTTAATTTGAATTTCCTATGCTATATAACCAAAGTAAACTCTTTGTATGAGAAATTTTCTCTACCACTGACTGCGAGGGTATGTGCAAAATGTTGGCAAGAAAGAGAACATGTGTTTAGTGCATTTTTTTGTTTTTACTTGTATCTGAAAGTCCTTTCCTTTTATTATCGGGAAGAGTACTGTGATTTTTATATGTGTATTCATGTATTTTTATACCAAATAAAAAATGTTTCCATGTGCAATAGCTTTCAAATTTTTATTCCGCCTTTGGATGCATTACATGCATGGATGATTATTAAAGGAATTCAATGTGTATGAAGCTTTCCAAAATATGAAAGTGACAAAATAGAGTAATATTTAAAGGTAGTTTGAAATCTATGTTTTCATCAGTTTCATAGAAATGGGGGCTAAAATTTTGAGAAGGGATTTTTGTTGGGAAATTTCATGAACAAATCCTATATATTGAGTACACTATGAGGTATTTTCTCCCTCCTTTCTGCATGCCTTCATGGTGTAACAGTTAGCACACTCAGCACATATATGAGAGGTTCTGGTTTTTGTTTCGGCGAGGTATTGCTCATTTCTCACCTTCCTTGCTTCAAAAAATCCTAATGACTCTACAGTTGTACCTGAACTAAAAGGTGATGGATGATGATTCTTCACCACCAGGGTTTGGTGATTGGGTCCCCTAATCTCCAGTTGCTCTTTAAAAAGGGGAGTATGTAAGGTATTTTCTCCCTCCTTTCTGCATTCCTTTGGAGTGTAACAGTTAGCACACTTGGCATGTATTTGAGAGGTCTAGGGTTCAAGTCCTTGCAAGGGCATTGCTCATTTTTCACCTTCCTTGCTTCAAAAAATCCCAATGACTGTACAACACTATACTGTGTACTTTGATTTGGGAGCTATTTAAAAGTGCATTTCATATCAAATAAAGCAAGGTCTAATTCATTATTTTATAATAATTCTTTTCAAAGATGCAGGCAATTATGTGAACATACTTCATTTACTTGCATATTTCTCCTCCTCACATATTTTTCCTTCTAGTTTTTTCAACAAATGACTTCAAAATTTTTTTTATTTAAGAATATATTTTGTGTGAGTACAAAAGAATATTATTTAAATTGATAAGTTCTTTGAAATACATTATATAATAATATTAGTGTATGTACTTTTTATATGTACTATCCTCAGAAATCGGTCTTTACATGTACTTTCTAATGTGCTATATTTATCAATTAAGCTGTCTCTTCAGAAATAATATATGCTGCATATTTTTCTTCCTGGTTTTTCAAGCAGTAAAATGAGTAGGAAAAGGGGGAACATTTATAGTATTTATTTTTTATTTACACTACCCTGATATGAAAGGATTTTAATGATTTTCTGTAAAATAGAGATGGTGAAATGTGTTCATGTACCTCAGCACATAAAAATTGACATACAGTGGTTTCTAAAAATTAAGGAAAAATCACAAAATTAGTGATAACTTGTTCAAAAATAAGCCATTTCGTATAAAATAAGAATTGTTGAATAAAACTGCAACACGCAGATTAATAGCGCTGTATTCGAAATACATCATCTGTGAGGAGCATAAAATTGTATGTTTCAGAGCAAGCCTGCAAATTTTGCTGTGATACTGATATGAGAAATTTGGGATAGCCAATTTGAAACAATGACCTGCAGGCATCATTTGCCCAAAGAACTGTGATGGAAAGCTATCGGGAGACTAGAGGCAGGATAAAGTCAGACAAAAGTGGCCACATGGCTAAATGTGAGTCCTTCTGTGGTTCATAGATATTGGCAACAGTTTCCAACTACAGATTCGTCATCCAAGGGGTTCAGCCAAGAATAGCCAACCACTACTAAGAGTACTGTGACCGGCGTTTGTTGTTATGTGCATGAAGGAATAGAACCTCGACTTTGACTCAACTCAGATCCTCCCTTGCTGCAGCCACTGGAAGGTTAGTGTTAACATCAACTGTGCATAGAAAGCTTGTGAAGGAGGTCTGTACGCTAGGTGACCAGCTATTTGCATGCTGCTGACATCACATCATAGAAGGGAGTGTTTGAGGTGGGCGTAGTAACATGTCCACGGGGCAGCTGATCGATGGAGGGTGGTTCTCTCTACGGACGAGTTCAGGTTTAGCCTCCAAAGTGATAGTAGGCATTATTTGATAAATTGTACACAAAATATAAATTGTTGATGAAAGGTAATTGTAGTTTGAGAAACTCAAAAGAGTTCAAGATTTATTAATCAATTTTTTTCCAAGAGATAAAACTGTCTGACAGAGTTGCTAGATGCGAAGTGGTTAAATTGTTTTCCATTAAGTATTGTGCCTCAAATATTGGTTAAATACTTTCCATTAAGTATGTTACCATAATGCAATTCATACATGAATGTAAAATATGGGGAAAAAATACCAAAATGTTTTTAAGTAGAAATAAAAAGACCACACATTTTGTTAACAAATTTTTAATGTATGCTACTAAAATAGAAAGTAGTGAGAATCTATCTATGTATCTATGCATACTTGATTTTACTTGAAATTAATGTTTTTCAAATGACCTGCTTTATATTGCACATGTTGTTGGAGTCTTTTTCTAAAGCTTACCATTACCTGCTAAAAGTGAAAGTCCTGTGGAATATTTTCAACCTCACAGGTTATACGATAAAAACTTTTTTGTACTATTCAGTTCAAACACCCTTCTTACGATAAGTTAAAAATACCTAGCATTTTTAAAAAATTTCAGCACTTGCTTCCTGACCAACCACTCCAAATTAAACCCTGTTTTAAATTTGAAAAAACCTTAGGGCAACTAGTTATCAACCACCACGTTATACAAGATAATAGCAAATGTAACTGCCAATTGACTGCCTACAAAAAATATGTCGATCCTTTCCACCAACATATTATTACAGGAGATCTTAATATTGTTGAAGATGTTGAATTACGTAACCTTTTGCAACTTGGCACCAAATTTCGTCCTACATTCGGTATTAATAGACACGTCTGCCTCAAACAATTCCATAATGATCTTGATAAATTTATTATTTTAGCTAGTAATAGATCCAATTTACCCACTACAACTTTTCTTGAATGGAAAGCTGCACTTATTAAAGAATTTCAACGTTTGCTGTTCAAGGCACCTTGTTTCAACTCTTTACACAATAAAAACCGCCTGGAGGATCTAATTCAAAAATTGCAAAATCACTTTATCATCACGAAGATTGACAAAGCAAGCAACAATTTTAGTATTATTTGACAACAATTCTACTACAACCTTCTGCATAAAGAGTTAAATAACACCTGCACTTACCAAAAAATCACTACCAGTGCTCAGATTCTTCTCAATAAATTTAAAGCACTCCATAAAAGACTAAAAATACAACCCCAGAAATATAACAACAGGTTTGCCAATCTCTATGCCTTACCTAAATTTCATAAGTCTCCAATAAAACTCAGGTTCATAGCGAATAGTACCAAAAGTTATCTAAAAAAAATAGATTATCTCTTTGCACAAAAATTTCGTATGATACGTGACCTAATCAATAACTATGATTTTGAGGGTTTGCATTGCAACTGGATGGATCTCTAGTAACGAACTAGTTCTTAAAACTACGAATTCACTTAAAATAGACCATATCCAATGCTACGACTTTGAAAACCTCTATACATCTCTACCGCTCAAAGAAATTTTTACAAGTTTACTTGCTCTTCCAGATTTATTTCCGCAAATTTCTACCATTCTCAGCAACGAAAAATGGCAACTATTCCTTACCAGCGTGCTCTTCAATAATTTTATTCAATTTGACAATAACATCTATAAACAAGTACAGGGTATCCCTATGGGCGGTAATTTTTCAACCTCTGCCTGTGAATTATTCCTGTTTACTAAAGAATTGACCTATGTCCGTTCACTCAGTACAGAAGAACGTATCTTTTACCAACACATCTATAGATATATTGATGATGTCATTGCATTTAATAACTACAACAAAATAGAAATAGCTAATATCTACCCTGCATGCTTAAAACTAAATAAAACAAATACAGAACAACATAATGTAGTCTACCTTGATTTACATATTATAGATTACAATTTTATTAAAGTTTACGACAAAAGAAGAGAATTTAATTTTTACACACTTAAATTAACTAATTGGAATTCAAATATTTCCAAAAGAGTCATACTCAACACAATTTATTCACAGCTACTTAGAATAAAAAGAATATGCAATACTGCGAAACACTTACAAGAAGAAATACTATACTTCGTAACTATTTTAAAAAGTAACCTAATTCCTCATAAAATAATTAAAAATACCCTTACAAAAGCTGGCATTAGCCTTACCTATTTTTAGATTTTTTTGAATTAGATAATGATATTTTATACCTAAAGCCACGGACGGTTTAAGATGGATGACTAATTCAGAGAATCTAATGTAAAAATGTACAGATAATTCTTGTTTATTCATTCTCTTTCCTCCAAAATTTTGGCACTTAACTTTTAAATACTATTGTGTACATAGTTTTAAATTTCTATAATAGCCAATTTTACTGCTTTTATTAACAAATCGGGCCTTTTCGTTTTTCATAGTAGCTTGATCGCCCGCTAGCTTGAAGAATTACGACTTTTTTAACAAATGACTGTTTTTTCCTTTTACTCTTGCTTTAATGGCCAAGTTTTTGTAGTTTTAGCTGAATTAGCCATTTTCACTTCGAGACAAATTTTTTTTCCATCCAACTACATGCCAGGCGCCATTTTTGAGATCTTTTCACGTTTTTCCGAGGTTTCCGCCCCCCTTTGATAATAGGAGACGAGTTGCAGATAACTGACAATCTCTTCGTATTGGCTAATGCCCACAGAACTTCGCTCCCCCCTACATACGTCATTCGGATGAAGTACACAGAAAGGAATTACATCCACTTTTCAACTAGTTTTAAGAGGGAGAGCTTTGCATCGCCACAGGTCAGTTTTTTGTTTCTTTTGTTACAACTTTTTCTTGGTCTTAGCAAGACCCACTTAGTTTGTTATCATCTTAATTTTCTTTTATTTTAATTACAGTTTTTCATTACAGATTTCTAAAATATATAAAAAATTAAATTGTTAATCTTTAAACTTGCAGGCCCAGCTCGTATGTTTTTTGTATATTTAGGACTAATAGCTGACCGCTATTTATTTTTGTTTTATTTTGATTTTATTTTTGATTTTAATTTTGATTTTAGTCTAGATTTAAGATGTTTAGGTATAGTTTAACATATTTTAACACCTTAATGTGTCAATTTGTGCGGACGCGTCGGGAAATTGGAACAGAGAATTGAGAATATTAAAATTTCCAAGACACTTTGTCTAAATTAAAAAAATTTTTGTAGCGAAAAAGTTTCAATTGTCTGTTTCAGCGAAACGCGTAATGGGGTTAGCTTGATTCGACGTTCAAATAAATTAAATTTCCCTTGAAAAGCCAGTTTGTAAGTCGAGTTGGGCTAATTTACCATTTTCCGCTTACTTTTTTTTTATCTGATTCTGTTTTTTTAATGTTTTACATGTATAATGGTTTGATTTTCATATGTATTAATTTTTTAAAACGTGTTGAACTTTTTGGAGCAGCAGCTCTTGGTAACTTTTAGGTGAGCTTACTACATTTTTTATATTTAAGATTATAAAGTGTACCTCGTTTCATTATGAATGAAGCACCTTTCAAATATCCTAGAGAAGTTCTTTGTGCTTTATGCTGATCTATGAATATAGTTTGACCATCTGAAATGCATCCTTTGCTGATATTCTGTCAAAACATATAGAATCCTAAAAGGGGCATTAATTACATGCTATGAGGTGAGAGGTTTCATCAACATCCTCTCTTTGCTGGAAAGAGGGAATTTATATGACTGAGGAAGGGAAAATCCCCATGTCATCGAGTGATGCTGCTATCAGTTGTCTTTTATGCCTTTTTTTTTTTCTTTTTCTTCTTCTTTTTTTTTTTTTTTTTTTTCTCAAAACTAAACACTAAGATTCACTTTGGTATGCAGCCTGGAAACCAAGAAAGTTGAATTTTTTTTCATAATTTATGAATTTTACATGAACAATGCATATTTCATCACTTACTTTTAAAGATAAGGTCACTAAACTTCATGGAATTGTATTCTTTAGTGGAAATATTTTTTTTTGTAGCATAAGAAAAGGAAATTGGTCAATAGGTTTCCTCCCCATTTATGTAGGATTTCCTTTGATCATAGTAGATTTTAACGTGACGTTTGCCAATATTGTTGTCTTATGGTAAGCATTAATGATAGATTGTTTTTATCATTAAAATGAGTTCAGTTGTTAAAAATAAGGTGTTTCACAATGGTGCTAAGAAATTGCTGCATAAAATCATTAAATTTTTTTATATGGAAGCTGAGAATAGAGAACTTAGCCCATCTCACAGCCCTCCAAAAAAGCCAGCAACATTGCAGGAGTGTTACTGGCGACAATAAAAAAAATTCATTTAGAGGCAGAAAGGGAGGAAAAACCAGGTTTTAATTTCTCCCATATCCCCCAAAAAGCCCCAAAGGAAGTCTTAGGTAGGATTTGTTTAGATGATTTTTGAATAGATTTTGAGTGCAACACCATTTGAAGAACTGTTCATGAATTTTATATTAAGGAAGAAATTACCATCGCTTTCAAAATTACGCCCTGTTGCAAGAAAATGTAGATTTTAAATGGAAACAGGAAAATATAAAGAAAGAAATTTAGAACCAATTTTTAAGAATAAAAATTGAAATTCAAATTAACTTGATAAAATCCTGTTTAGACTAGTAAAATCTTTTTAAATTGGATTTGCATGGATAAAAAGTCAAAACAAGAGAAAAGTGTTAATTGAAAGAAGTGACACTGTGCTAAGAAGAACATAGTATCTCAAGTGAAGCAATTTCATCATGAAAAAGACCACTCATTTACTTGGACCAAGTCTGGGTGGACAGCAAGATGACATTCTCAAAATGCTGGCAATCGGAAACAGTTTTTGGTATCATGCAGAGCAGCAATGTATCTAAAAATCTTATTGTTTTATGTGCTGGAAATAATGTGGAATTTTTATTTCATACGTCTCTTGTATACAAAGCAAAGGTCATGTTGGAAGACTATCATGAGCAAATGAATTCTTCTGCTTTTGAAAAATTGACTTCTGAAAAACTCATTCTAAATCTTTCAACAAATATTGTAGTGATTGTAGACAGTGCCTCCTACCACACTGTTCAATTAAATATATGTCTAACTATGGCACGTTGAAAAGAAGCAAATTTGCAGTGATTACTTAAGAAAAATGTACAGTTCTCTCCAAATTTGTGGAAAGTAGAGTCGATGGAGGTTTTGAAACAAAATGCCACTAAAAGAAAGTCATATAAATTTTATTAAGAATATACATAAAAAATTCATATAAATTTGAAGATGATTTTACAGCTGTATGTCTACCCCCCGTACCATGGTAACATTAATGCTGTTTAATTTATTTGAGGTGAAATAAAGCAGTCTGTACAGAACTGCAACACAGCTGAAGACATGACAAGGATAAGTTATGAAAAATCATAGAAGAAGCTTTTGAAAGTGTAATGACAGAATACTGGAAAAAGTACTGCACCCAGGTAGAAAATGACTGCTGAAAAAAAGATGGCTTAATGCAGGACTTATGCGAGTCTTTAATTATTTTTTCTGAAGAAGATGGCAACTTGAATATGTATAGTGACTGTGATGCAGAATAATAGTAAGTACACATGAGTGTAATTATTTCTTCTGAAGAGGATGGTAACTTGAATATGTATAGTGATTATGATGCAGAATAATGGAACAGTAAGTATAGAAGTAAGAAATTTCGTTTTTTACTCCAGAGTATGTATGACACTGCATATAGCTTTTAACGCAAAAATCTAAGAGTTATGATAGTTGCTTATAATAACTACTTAAATAACTATAATTATTTATCACTGTAACGATTATTATAATTAATTACTAATACATTCTTTCAGTGTGTAATAAATACATATAAATGTTAGCTCAAAAATAAAAAGGAATAATTTTCAATTATAATATAAAGCTTATAGTTATTTATTGTTGTATAATTATTATAATTAATTATAGTAATAATTAAATTATTAGAATTTCACTAATAATAATATAAAAATATACAATAAAATATAATAATTGAATAATTACAGTTATAATATAGTAAAATTTACTTATTACATTTTATTATAAAATAATGTATATATTACGGTGAAACACCGAAATCCGGAGAATTTCGACTTTCACTAGTAAATGTCAACAATCACCTAGTCGCTTGGTGTATGTCCGAAATATTTTCCAAATACTCTTATTTCTGACTTACACCTGTAAATGTCGACATTCACCATGTACTAATGGTGAATGTTCAACATATAAGAATATTATATTTTCTTCTCCGTAATTCAGTCGCGAAAAAACGCACTTAAGAGTTAAAATAAGAATATAAGAACTTAAAACCCATGGTACATTCAAAATGAGAAAGGAAAATAATAGAAGTTAAAAACTTACTTAATTATACAGTACGTTCTAAATGAGAAAATAAAATAATAGTAATAAAAAACTTACTAAATTATGTGATTAAAATCTTATTTATTGCAAAAATTTAAACTATTATGATACTTTATGACCTCTCTTTTGGACCTACACCAGAACGTATCTGTGACTGTCGACATACACCGGTGAGAATCCGAATGTAATGCAATATTCGATCTTTCACTGACGTATTTGGTGAATGTGGACATTCTTCGGTGAAAGTCGACATTCTCCAATTTCGGTCTTTCACGGTAACATATATATAGGAAAACTAATTTGGAAACCATTGTATTTTTATGAATATATAAATAAATAAATGCACAAAATTAAACTTTGTGTAAGTCAATTTAGGTTACTTAAAAGTAATTTTATGTCTTCTTGTGTCTGTGCTGTTTGAATGCCATAGAAATAAACAGGGAAAAAACAAGAATGGAAAAGTCACTAAGACATGTTTCATGTCCATCTACCCTATATTTTGAATAAATTGGTTTGAAATACGCAAGCGTGTTTGCGTTCATGATCGCAGCTAAGGCGGTTGAGCTTAGTAATAGCACCACCTGAAATTTACAGAAATTGAAAATACAAGTCTTTAAGAACCTGGGAAACACTTTGCGTTTATAGGTGCAGAGTTGCATTGCATTTCATAATTGAGTTTACAACTTTGGGTGCCTACATTCAATACTGGAGTTGTACTCCGTAGATCACATTAAAGGCATCATCTTGAAGCTCTGATACCCATCAAAGAATTGAGTTGCATGTTGATGAATCACTTTAGTTACATTACCATTAAAAATCTAGTGGGTACCCATAGTAGAGTCTGTTCAAGTATGCTATGTACTGAAACATTGCAGTTTCTCACAAAACAACACTCCATGGCACAGTAAACTCTAAAATAGGGGCTGGCATGTAACAGCAATTTGAGATCAGGTTATTAATCTGAGATTTTAGTATTGCCATTTAGAACTATCAGGTGTTTTTGCCCATCCTTGTATTTAAGATAATTTAGCAAGAATTATTACATACTTTTCTATTTTTACTTACCATATAGTAAAATTTATCATGTGTATAAAATATGTATTTACTTTTAAATAATTAAACTATAGTGAAAATTGATGGTTTAAAATGGTTGATGAATGCTGATCTTTGGACTGAATCAGTTTATTTTTTGTTGACATTTTGATTAGGTGAGATTTCTGTTAACCTCAATTTTACTGTATAATTTATTTTCCATACCTGTAATCTTCAAGTTATGATAAGTTATGATGATTTTGTTTCTGTTTTAGCGTCCATCCTTCGCTAACTGTGATGACAATGACTTGGGTGTGTTTTTCGAAGAATGTCAGTCTGCTCCTCCTTTATCATCCTTTACACATCAGCCGTCCTTAGAAGAACAAGTAGCAGAAGTTAGTGATCAGTTAGAACAATTTGAAATTTGCATGACTGACTATGACAGCTTTGTTGACTCTCTGTCACCTTAATTTTAGACAATCAGATCTGTTACTTTTTCATTGTTGATCTCACTTTCTTGTATATAATTTAAAATTAAAAACTGTTAGAAAACCATTTAAATGTAGTTTTTGATAGTATTTGTGTTAATTAAACTAAGCTGTACTTCTGGGTGAGATTTTGATACTCTACAATATCAAATATTTTCAATGGTAAATCAGAATATTTTCCCAATGAAGTCATTTTAATACTCATAATAAAAAGTGTTACATGTTTAAGTTTTGGATTTCAGCATCAATTATAAACTAAGGTCATTTATGAAAATGAACTGTATCAGTCATACTGTAGCTGTCAACTATGTAATTCTAAAGTGTGAAATAGCTTAGCAGTATTAGGTAAAACATCAGAATCATTGCAAACATATGAAAATATAAATATAATTTGTAATTGGGAATTGATATTTCAATAGTCGTATTTGAGCAAAAGTGTGACAATATTTTATCAAGCTGTTACTTTTTTGAAACAAAATGACTACTCCAATTATCAATAATTCAAAGATAGTTTACTTCTTATGTTTATAGAAGATAATAATTATAGTTTTTCTCATCATCAATATTTATATGAGTATTTTTTTAACAAGTCTGATTCTTTATTTGTTTTTAAATGTAGTTATCTACAAAAATACTTGAGAAATTCAGGTAGGTAGAATGCAAGTAAATGTTAAAACAACTTTGAGCCTACATGCAAACCATTCCCAGAAATCCTGTTTGTATTAGCAATAAATTATGATTCATAGTTATCTGTGGCAAATAATTTGTATGAGATTTAAATAAGTATAAGAGTTGTTATGCTTTCATAAATTTATTCTTCATGTTTTTTATATTTGGGGTATTCTTATAAAATTTGTTTCATACTATTCGTTTAGGTGGCCTGTTTTTATGAGAAAGCTCTTGAGGATTATCTCCCAATACCATATTCATCCCACAAGCCTCCCCCCAAAGAAAGAGACACTGTTTCAAGAACCCTGTGGACATCGTCTTGGTTGTTAACATATTAATTTGTTAACTTTTTATGATTTATATTTCTGTCTGAGAGTCAGTTATGAAAGAGTAAAAATAAATTTCTTGGATGATAGATGTATTGAACAGACTTAGCAATACAGGGTGCCATACTGTACCGAATGCACACTTTAAGTCGATACAGAATACTGCCGTATGGTCATTTTCTTTGTTGTGTTGTATTCTTTTTAAAACAGCATCTATAGCATGAGATTTTGATTTTAATGGACGAAATCCATTAAAAGCCATGATGAAATCCTTATCTTTGGTTTTCGTAATTAATACTATTTGTTTCAACATGATGGCGAAGGTGACCTACTGTTGCAATCTCTATAAAGAGACTGATAAAGGTCTAAATGAACTGGAATCATCTATGCAGTGTTTTCAAAAGCAGGTACATGTAGAAACTCAGCACCTCACTAGTACCGTAGGTGATTTGAGGTATTGCTGAACCTAGCTACTACCTCGGATGGATTTCCAAGGAAGAGTGGCCAAAGTACCTCCTTTTCTTTTTATCACACCTGCTAGTTGTACTCAGTAAGTTGGATTAGGAGATTCACAAGTCTTGCATAGCAAATCTTCGTTAGATTTTGAGTAACAAATATATCATTTCAACTTGATTTATCCAAGACTTGGTCTAAAGTGCATAATTGGTGCAAGTCTTATAAGATGGCCAGGTGAGAGTTTGAAATGAATCACATGCTTGTTGTCCGAAAATCTTAACCAAAGAAGACAGCACTAATTTGGGCATATCGGAAAATCGCCATCGAGGAATTTGTTGCGAAACTTAAATTGTAGTGGTAAAGATTGTTTTAAATTTAGTAAGATGAATGCTAGGTGGCTTCTCCTTCGTTTGATTCCTAAACATAAAGAAAGAATATGAGTAATAAGCAACACAAGTGGAGAGAAGATGTGTGAGCAGGATGTTTTACCTCACTCCTCCATATAGTCCAGATTTAGTGCCATCAAACTTTTCTCTCTTCTTTTGACTTTAATAATTTTTAAGAGGGAGGAATTTTAAATGTAATGAGCTGTGTAAGAATGGATCAACATGGAATTAAAAGACTTTTATTTTTTTAATTAAGAAAGTCCCAGAATGTTAGAAAAGTGGGTTGCAATGAAAGGTAACAGCATCAGAAAAGTGTGTGTAAGTCGTTTCACTGTATTTAATTAATAAAGTTTAGCTTAGCCTGTTTATATTTGAATGTCTCTCGTATATCTGGTAAGCTGATCTTTATTTATCAACAGGAATTTGATTTTGTTTATTTAGTAACAGCAAATTATCCATACTAAAACAACATTCAGTACATCTGAGTAGCTCAAATATTCCAGAAGATATTGTGAATAACTGTATGTATCTGATTGTAATGCTCCGTATTTTTGTGTATTCCAAGATATATTACCTGCTTATAGGTAAAAAATATAACTCTAATGCTGTAGCATACAAGAAATATACAAACTTAAGAAGTGTAGATGATATCACCTTTATTTGCTTTCATTTCTGTCTGCAGTGAAGGGCTAAAGATGTGAGACGCTAGCAGCTTTCCCATGGTTCGATTCTTGGCTGTTCAATAGACGGACTGTATAGAATTTTCCACATGTATAATATAAATATGAGTAATTCGCTTTTACGGAGTCCACAATGAAGGCATTTATTTCTTTATCCGTTGAGTGCTTTAACATAATTTATTAATCAACTCCACTTTTGTAAAATCATATGATGCCATACCTGCTAATGTTATGCATATCATTCCTCCTATCTCTTAGGGTATGTATATCCTTATAGATCATTATATTTTTTTACATCCCTTACAGTTTATGAACACTGTATATACTATTGTAATACTTTTTTTAGCGCATTAACTACACCAACCCTTGTTCTTTTCATATACCACTATAATAAAAAAGTTCTGGAAATGATTTATTTACAGTATATGCAATCACTTGCTACGTTTTTTCTGAAGTTGTTAGGACCTTCATCAATATCTGGCAAAAAGACAAGGAAGACCCAGCATTGACAGAAAAGGCCCCTAACTAAGGTTTGAGTCATACTGGGATGGTAACTTGAAGGAAAGTATCTGTCCCTGCTATATGGAGAGCTGTTTAGTTTTTACTTGCTGTGGCATCGATACATAATAGTATTCAAATATTTATATAACTTAGAAAATATAATACTGCATACTTATAACTTAGAAAATATAATACTGCATACTTATAACTTAGAAAATATAATACTGCATACTTAATATTGAATACAATTTCCACAAACAATCTAAAATATATATTATTTAAGTTACAGCATATAACATATTAGAGAGTGAACAAGTTGCAATTTATTTTTACTATGTTTTTAGTTTGTATGGTTTATAAAGGTAGCAATGCAGTTTAATAATGTAAGTAATCATTAGGCTTATAACTCAGTACTTTATCTGACAACAGTGCATATTTCATTTCCTTTTATTGTTTGTGAATGAATTCATTTTTTATGAATAAAGAATTTTTGCTTTGGAGATTTCCCAAAGTGGCAATAAAATTTAGCGAAGAATGAACAATAAATTTCATTTTTGTAATAAAAACTGCTATAGAATTATTTGAAATGTCGTAAGATGTCTAATGATTTTTTGAAACATTTTATCAAAAGCAAGCGTGTTTGAGTTTAACTGTTTCGCATCGAAGTTGTCCCAAACGCTAGACATCGGCTGAACGCTTGAATAATTTCCTACCCAGTGCTTTTCCCCATTACATTACTGCATTACTCATTGCTTTCAGGTGTTGTTAAATCACATGTCAATCATTCTTTTGAAGCTACTTAAAGTAGCTTCCTTGTTTCCTTTGTTCCTTCCTTTCCTTTGTTTACTGTCAGTGTTGATGCCCGAAGTTGCAGTCCCGTCCCAAGGGGGAACTTCACACAGTGTCAAAGCGTCGAAGAAAGAAGTTTTCGCTTTACTTAAGTAAGGCTATTGTTAGCGCTGTAGTATTCAACTTGTCATGGGGGAAGGAAAAGCATTCCAGGAGAAATTCTTAGATACGGGCGTTTTCGATGTTTGGGGAATTGAGATTTTGCCCTCTCTCAATGCGAAAGAGTTAAAAGAAGGCAGAAAAAGTGCATCGAAGAAGAACCATGTTCTGGTGTTCCATCACTTCAATTATTAATAAATAGCACATCTATCAAGTCAAAAATTTGGTGCTTAGCAATCATTACTTATCAGTTAGAGATATGATTGAATGAGTTACATTATTTGGATCTTATCAAGCAGTTACGCTTTATCATTTGGCTCTGCTTTGTGTCATTTCTCAAATTATTCCAAAAGCAACATATTTAAGTGGTCCAAGAAATGCTTTTTCCAAGCGAGTCCTTAAAATGCATAATTACTATTATTAAATGGTGATGAACCATGGATTAGATTTGGTGAGATCATAAGATATTTTTGATACAGAAATAACAGGAAAAAGAATTGTTTTCTAAAGATGAAGAAAGACCAAAAAGATCACACAGAAAAGAAGGTAATGTTCACTGTTTTCTTTGCTTGTCACGGTGTTCCTTATCGTAAATATCTAATATGTCATCGACTTATTTCTTTTTCATATTTCTGCAGTTAAAATTGCCTCTTAATGGACATCAGTTTGAGTCAATTGATTCAATAAAAAAATTCTTTGCGAGTCCTGAAGGAGTTTCATGAAAAATGACTTTGAAAGATGTTTTGAAAATTCTAGAAAATATTGGTATAGGAGCATGGCAGTCATAGGCAATACTTTGAAAGGAATATGTTAAATATTAATCAATAAATAAAGTTTTATGTTTTATGGAAATATTTCCGATACTTTTCGATCACAGTAGTGGATTTAATTTTGTTGTTTTCATATTAAAATGAATCTTTGTGCAAGCATTGTGTAATTTATATTTTACAGATGCTCTTTTCTGTACGAAGTAAAAGATTAATCTTTAGTTGAGTGTTTCTTATAAAGTATTGATGAAAATTGATTTAGTAAATAAATACATTTATTATTTCATTTAATAAATATTTTCATACAAAAAAATTATAGGTTTCTTATATAGAACAGTAAGCTTCTGTAATCTTTTAATCATTTTGTCTTGAATATCCCTGAAAGAAAAAAAAGTCTAATAAAGTTTTTATGTAAATAGCTTAAAGTATTAATATATTGACATATTATTTATTATAATGTAAGTAATATTTAATATATACCTTATTTATTGGAAATATTGATAATACTAATTAATGATTCTGAAATCTGATTCTCAGCTTTTTCAATACATCGCACAAATATTTTCACATAAGCTTCCATAATTCCATATCTGTAAACATACAACCTTAAAAGAAATGTAATCCATGTTGCTTTAGATAAATATTCAAAGGTATAAAAACAAAGATTAAATTAATTCACTTACTGTAACCATATTCAAGCAGTTGAGAAAAAAACTGAATTTTTACCTTACCTTTTATGATGGAAATTCTGTTCTGCTACCTTTCCAAGTAATTCAGAGCAGATTTCTGTTGTATGTAAAACTAAAAAACTGTAGTATTATTTATTACAACAAAGAATATGCATATTTGTAATATTAATTTATATAAGAACTAAAAGTTATTCAGTGTCTTGATATGCTGTAATTTGTTTTGTATAAATAATCTATGATTATGCGGATTAAATTGTGTGTACTTATAGATAGCATACTTTTATTCAGCCATATTCTTTAATCTTTCATAAAATTCCTTCAATAATCATTCAATATTCAGTTGTAAACTTCATTCACTCGCAATCTCCATTCAATCCTAAAGAGAAAAAATTTGTTATTTCACTCACCTGAAAATCGCACATCGCTTCAAATAAAGCATATATTTCACAAAACGCATTCAAATTTATGAAAACTTAAATTCTTTGCATCCGCTCATTCAAAGTTTCACATTCAGTGTCTTCATTTTTCTATAAATATGCTCGCACAATAATTAACGTTCCCTTCATTCTGTTTGCATATATTCTATTCAGGCAACTCGAGAGCAGTAATCTATTCAGACAGATACATTTACACACATTCTGCTCAGGCAAACAGGAAAATAAATGAAGAAAATACAAATGAAAACAGCAGATGAGTCAAACACTTTAAAACTACATATCATTGATGCATGATGGCAGAGAGAAATTTTACCATGCTTTCAGTTTTTTTAAGCACACACCTTTCTTTCTTACCTATGTATTCACAGAGGACATGCAGCTGCGAATTGCAGTTCATCGTATACATGCCAAGAGAGAAGTCTTTTTTAAATCCAAGTACACCACATTCCTGTTCTTTCAGATCGTCTTTATCCCATCGTTCTGTTTCTTCTTCGCTGTAAAATATGATACTTTGCTATGTAACTTATTATGCATTTATATATTGTATGAAATAGAACACAATGCCCTAATATTAAGAGAGAGCTATTTAGAAATCAGAAAGAAGTATGCTATTCTGAAATTTAAAATTAGGAAAAATTCAAGGTCTCGAAATGCGTAGAGTTTTTGTAGAATTTTTCAAGTACTTTTATTTTTTTTTTCATGTGTTGACAAGAATTATGCATAGGATATCTCTTATGAAATTCTATCCATCCTTTACAGCCATACATATGTCTATGTTAAAAAATTCGCAGAAACGTCATGTCACCTGATAGAAACATGAAGTAAATTGAATTTGCTTGTGAAATGGAATTAGTACTCTCTATCAAAGAAATGTATAAAATAACATCATTCACGATAATTTTGTTTGTGTTGTGATGCAAATGAAATTAAAGCATCTGTCAAATATTCTACATAATGTCTCTTTCGATCTTAGGGCATTTGAACAGAGAAATTTAGGTTTCTTTGATGAGGAACAAATTGTTATCATGCTACAGGCTTTTTTGGGGAAAAAATTCTTTGCTTACAAAGAAAAAGGACTTCTGTATAATTACCCTCAAAGTCGACCGAATTTTATTCAAAATCTACGCCAATCTAAGGCTGCCCTTTCTAAAAATCTTCTGGCCCATGTTTAATTTTAAATCAGCTTGTTTCTGTTCAAAACAGTAAAAATCTTTCGTTTCAGAAAATGAAGGACCTATGCCTGACTGCCCTCAAAATCGACATCAAAACCTATCGGCACTAAAACAAAATCAATATCTACCTGTAAAATTAGGCCCCAAAATTAAAGATTACTTTTTGGCTTAATTGAAAATTTTACACTGGCTTATTTTTCTACTAGTAATATTTCCCATATTTATTCTAGATTTAAATTTAATTTTTTGAAATTTATCTAATTAATTTACTGATATTTTCTGAATACATAGTAGTGATATGATGAAATTGTCTTACCTCGAGAGTACTGCTTGCTGAGTGTGAAAGCGCATAAATGGTTGTTAATTGCTGAAAAATATTTGTTTTTGAAAAGAAGCATTAATGGCTGTGAAAGCATTTCTCACAAAGAATTTTTCCCTTAATTTCCAAGTAATTTAAAAATTTTAAATTATTTCAGTAAAATATTACGCAGTAGGAAATTTTTCAAAAACATACCCGTTAGCATACATCCATTTTCCATTTGTTTTCTTGACATTAGCGAATATTCCTCCCTCAAAGCCAAAATTAAGAAGAGCTGCGGCTACGCTGTCTTTATCGTTAGAATCTTTGTAGGGAAATAAGAAACCTTCAAAACAACGAATTTTGGCCGACTCGTACTGTTCGTTGGCTTCAACAGGACTCAGACATTTTGAATGGTAGAATACGTAATGGACGTTTCCGTGATAACAAGCTGCAAATGAACTTAGTTTTAAAAGCTTGGTTTTTCTTTGTCATGCATACACATATATTAAAAATAAATTTAAAGAACTGTAAAACTTAGCATAAATTTTAAGTTAATTTTGCTAAGTAGATGTTACATTTAATTTTGCTAAGTAGATGACTTTTGACACTATAGCTATTAAAGATGTTAAGATGCATGAAACTGCTCTCCTTTCATTGGAATTTTATGGCAGTTATCGATTTCTCGATTAATATACTTTGTATTTTCAGAACACTATATTACATGTTGCACTGCAATACTTATTAACAGAAAGCACTAACATTTAATTTATCATTTATATATAGACAAAAAGTAAGAAATTTAGAACCTATTTTACACAAAGACCCCCCAAAAGTGAAATCCATTACCAATAAATTTCAAAATTGCTATAAATATACAAAATAAGAATTAAAGAAATGTGAAATTTAAGCTTAAAAATTATGAAAACCTGAAAATGTATACCAGAACCAGAAAAATAATAATAAAGAAGAGGAATTCAGTTAAATCTAATGTAACGTTATCAAGAACAGAATACATCAGACTCAATTACAATTCCTCTTCCACTTGAAAACCCTTGCGTTCATAAATTCAAAATTAGCTAATAAACTATTCTAAAGTTTTTTTAATTAATAACAGCTCATAAAAAAATTCTGAAGTCGTCCCCAACGTAAGAAAAATTCAATGCCAAATCAAGTAAAAGAATAAAATTAACATTTTTTCACTGAATTTAAATTTGAGCATTTCACTCAATTCAAATTTGAATTAATTTCTAGTAGATTTCATTTTCTACATTTTAATTTCAATTTCTCAGTTTCAATCTTACATAGTGTAAAAATTGCTCAACTATTTACTTTATTTAAATATGGAATTTTGTTCAACTTGCTGTGTTTACTATTTTTAATTGCTGGATTGCTACTTGGTCCTCTAAGTAAGTTTTAAATTCATATTCTCGGTTTATTTTTGTTTTTTTATTTCAATTTTAAAATTAGTGAAAAAGTCTAATTTTATTCTTTTACTTAATTTGACATTAAATTTTCTTTGCATTGGAAAGGACTTCAAAATTTTCGGATGAACTGTTATTAAATAAAAAAAACTTCAGAATAGTTCATCAGTTAATTTTAAATACAGAAATGCAAGGGTTTTCAAGTGGAAGGGGGGATTGTAATTGAGTCTGATGTATCCTCCTCTTGATAATGTTACATCAATTTAATTTAGAACTCCTCTTCTTCATTATTATATTTTTTCTAGCTTTGGTATATATTTTAATTTTTTTATAATTTTCACGTTTTAATTTCACATTTCTTTAATTTTTATTTTGTATATTTATAGGATATTTTGGTGTTTTTATTGGTGTTGGATTTCACTTTTTTTGGTTTTTTGTGTAAAATGGGTTCTAAATTTCTTACTTTTTTTCCCATACTGATAAATTTTCAGCAGCATATTGCAAGAAAATACTTCAATAATTAAGATTTTAAATAAGAATATTTTATAATATACTCTGTTTCTCTCGATATATATTATATATATAAATACACACAGCTTCTAAAGAATAAAGTAAAGTTAAATTTAATTTTAAATAATTCTCTTGCGCTATTGCTGCAAGATGAAATTTTAATTTAACAAACATTCTCTATTCATAAAAGGCAGATTTAAAGTAAACAAATAAATGATTAATTATTGTTGCTACAATATCATTTAAATTCTGAGAGCACATGTAAATCAAGTGCAAGAATCAAAATCCATGAATAAATAAAATTAAAATTCCAAAAATTATTTAATCCTGAAAAATTTATAAAAATACATAAGTGAATGATTGTTGTTAATTTTAATAAATTTTGGTAAAATTTTGTTAAATAAATAAAATCATTTTAGTATAATTTATGTATTATTTTTTTATAGATAATGTCTAGTTTCTTTTTGATTTATATGCATAATTCGTGTCGGGGAAGTTTCTGTAGGCAAGAGCTTCTAAATTACTTTGGTTGTCTAAAAATTTGTTTTTCTACTGTTATTTATTAATTTTTTAAATTTAATTCTAGTCTTTTAATTGCTAATTTCTCAAAATTCAATTTGTTTAAATTTCTTTTTAGTAATTCACCATATTTGGTGTTACTTTTGGTTTTGACTTTTACCCTTGTCTACATGGATGATGAAACACAAATTGAATGATTGAAGAGTTAGGTTTGGAGGCAACTTTCCCTTGATAAGTCTGTCTCCTGCCTGCTCAACAATAATTCACTTATGCATTTTTATAAATTTTTTAGGATTAAATAATTTTTGGAATTTTAATTTTATTTATTCATGGATTTTGATACTTGCACTTGATTTAGACATGCTGCCAGAATTTAAGTGATATTGTAGATTAGTTCACAACAATAATTAATCATTTAATTGTTAACTTTAAATTTCCTTTTTTACGAATAGCAAATGTTTGTTAAATATATGTATATATAAACCTAATTAAATTATTATGCTATTATGCAAGTTAAAATAAGAACAGATATGTTTTAAAATTTTGCAATAAAATAAGGTGTGATATATAAGCAGTTAGCAATCAGACTAATAATAACAGCTAAATGCACTTAATTCATGCAAAAGAAATTATATATTGTGTGAATGATTAATTTTATTAATAACAATTAAAGCTGTTCAACTTCAACCTTTCTTAATAGAATTAGTCCTTGACTCAATATGTAATTCCTATCTATGTGTATACTATTTATAGCTATAATAAAACAGAGCTGCTCATCACAACTATTCTCATATGTTTTAGTTAGTTAATACTTTCAACTAATAGTTTCAAGGCATCAAAGGCATTAAATAGAACAGTTAACAGTCATTAAAATTATTCAGATTTATTTTGTTATTCTGTCCTTAAAGAAAGATTTTTAAATGGGGTAATTCGGTGTTGTTAGGGAAAGTAAATTTCAGATTTGGCAAAAGGGTCAGATATTGATAATAAAATGCAAAAGGTTTGAGTTAGAAAAATATTGCTACGTTCTGTAACAAACAACACATGTGTATTAGTGTCTACCGCGGAGGCCAATGAAAGTTATTAAGAAAAACAAAAACTGTTTAAGTACTCCCTTTAGCGGATTTCCGTTGACTTATTTTGTAAGCGTAAAAAAAGGACTTCTATCCAAGAAATGCCGAGAGAGTAAGTCACATCCGCATGTTGGGAAAGCTGTTGTCTTTCCTCTTCTGTAATAATGCTGTAATTTTACTTTTTAATTAATCAAAAAGGCCTATGTTAAATTTTTAAATAATAAAAAAAAGGTCTTAGTTTTTCTGTCCCAGAAGTTCGGGGACGTTACAGATTAAATTTATTGGTGGCAGCACTGTGGTATGAAATCCACTAGTTTTGCAATCAAACAAGAACTCTTGGGTTTCACTCGGAAATGAAAATTTTTAGTTGAACGAGTTAAACTAAAAGATTATAAATCCCTAGTATCTTATGCTAAAACTGTTGTTATACCGAAGTTTAGTAATGAGCATTTGTATATATGTAAATATCCATAGGACATAACAAAATATGATAGCTGCTTTAAAAAAATAATTGGCGATCTTCAAAATTAACATACTAAATTTGGTGCTCTTCCCCTAAATTCATCTGTTCTCCCAAATTCAAAATTTTTTTATGTTATGTAACGCTACTAACTAACCGATCATAGATTAGCTGTACTTGTACGTCAAACTTTGTATAAATACCCCTGGCAGATATTTACATCAGTTTTTTTCTGCTATCTCCTACCTTGCTAATAGCTCCTTGCTTTGCTCCCCATCTAAACTGCCTGCTTCTTAATTTCTGAAGAATCAATGTACATGGTAATTTATCGTATTTCATATGATTGAATCATAGAAATGTTTCTGATTTCATTATGATTGAATAACATCTATAGAGATGATTTGATATGCGTTAAAATAAAGACTGGAAATTCATCAATTCATGTTTTTTTATCTTCATCTGTCATCTTCACTCTCAGCCACGACGACTGCAAGCTGTTTCCTCTTCTATGCTTTCTGGAATTATTACATATAATTAAAATAAGTATATGTATCCTCAATAAGAATTGAGGATACCAGAGTCGGGACAAAGGTGAGGCACTTGCCTCAGGTGAATAACTAGAAAGGGCACCAAATTAGCTGTATGAATTCGAAAATTAATTTAATTTTTTAAATTTGCCAGTTATTATTAGAGGAAATAAGCTTCGGCAAATTTAAATTAATAAAACAGGAAGGACTGCAAGAAAAATCTGGAAATTAATGAGATGTACATTTCGATATTATTTTTTAATTTATAAAAAAAATTTTTTTTAACATTGTCATTTGAAAGTTATAAATAATTGGCTATATTACTTTTCTGAATTTATAAAGCTACGATTAAAAAATACTTTAAGAATTATTATATTTTGATTTAATACAAATATAGTTATTCTGATATATGTATATATGTATAGAGGCGTGCATTTACCTTTTTGCCTCAGGTGAAAAAATATCTTGGCACGGGCTCTGGAGGATACACATGCTTATTTTAGTATACACATACTTGTTTAAGAACTGAGGATACACTTTTAAATCAATAAGAAAAAAATTATTTTTATTTAATTAATTGTAAAATTGAGTATTATATTTCACTTTCATTTCATTGCATATAAGTTTAACTAAATATGAAAAATTATATTTTTACTGAATATGGAAGTATATGAAAGCTCATAATTCGATATATACTACAGTCAAAAGTTGTTAATTCGGACACACATAATCCGGACCTCAAAGCTACAAACTTTCTGTGCATGCGTCGCGTTGACGCATGTGCGTAAGACCTTTACGGCTGCGAATATGAGTGTGCGCGTGCGCAAAATACGTTCACGAATACGCGTTTAATGTATAACGGACGGTATAAGCTAAGCTAAAATTATCTAATTCAGTTAATGTTGCAGATTGCGTTGTTCCTTAATCTTCGAATTGGATTCGGCTTATTATTTTTTGCAGACTGTTAGAGTAATTTTATAAAAGTAAGCTTGAACTTTCGATTATGTCAAATAGAATTTCTGATATATATTTACTAATATGTAAAGGATCTACAAAGCGAAAGTATGTTTTGAAGTCCATTAAACAATAAGTGGAATTGCTACAAAAAATGGATAATGACATATCCTTTGTTTATCTAAACTTTAACGTTTGTTTATCTAAACTTTGTTTATCTTTAACGCCGCGGCACGCAATGAATTGGAAGTTGATCTGTCAGCACTATCCTTATCTTCAGGGCAGATGTTTTTATTTTATTTGGCTTATAATTCCTTACTAAATGTAGTATTTCATCTCGATGTACTCCGTCTTTGATATGATTTAAATCAAATTCCTCTTCATTATAATTCTTTTCGGATAGCGAAGAAAGTAACAGAGGTTATTGAAAACAAAAAATTTCGATAGACACATTAGTCGGTATTCTCGACACAGCAATTATAGGACTTGAACAGCGGAACTTTGTAACTGAACAAGAAATTATGTCTGTTTATAAAATTAAAGAGAATGTATTATCACATAAAAAACGAAACAACTTACATTGAAAGAAATGTTTAATAAAGTAAACAAATAAATATTAAGCTTTTTTTTTTTTTTTTGTAAATTTTGATACCCTTTAAATCATAATTGTTCTTTATTTCATAAATTACGGTTTCATATTTTTAATTTTATAATTTCTGCATGCTATCTTACCAGATTTAAACTGATGATCTACAATGTGGAATCTCCGAAGTCCCGACGAGTCCGGAATACGACTTTGACTGTATAATGGAAATATGTTCATCAACAGAAATTTGAGAGATTTTTAGTGAATATTTACTTTATGAAAAACATAAGAACCTTATGAAAGTACTTGAACAATTACCTGGTTGAACTATTTTCATCAAGAGATTTCTAAAACAATTTTCATTGAACATTCAAAAAAGCATTGGACAATTTTTTTCAAAAAAATTAAGGGACTTTTAAAATTATATTTGTCTTATTTTATTAGTGAAATTATTTAGAAACTATATTGTTATTGCTATTAGTTTTAAGTATTGCATAATCTATGTATGAGAAAGGTCATGAATAATGACGGGGCATAGGCAAACCTGACGGCTATGTCCTTGATGTTTCTTCATGTCTTTTCTCATATAATAAAATCTTTGTTGCTTCGCTAGTCCTGTTCTGCCACCCTGCTATTCCAACCTTTCTTTTGAAGGAGGGGATATATAAGATATAACAAAATACGATAGCTGCTTTAAAAAATAACTGGCGATCTCAAAATTAGCATTCTAAATTTGGTGCTCTCCCCCTAAATTCATCCTTTCTCCCATTCGAGATTTTCCTATGTTATGTAACACTTAACTAACTAATCAATCACAGATTAGCTGTACTTGTACGAGGGGTGATCCAAAAAAATTTACAAGGCAAATGAAAAAGTATTTATTAACAATAGAAAACAAGATACAAATGGGAATCAAAAGACACATCTGGCCTTCACTTTTCCACATAGTTGCCAAACCTGTTTAGGCATTTGTCAGAACGTTCGACCAACTTGTTTATCTCGTCTTGGTAGTAATCGGAGCCCTGCTCATTGAGCCATTTCTCGGCAGCTGTTTTCAATGCATCGTCTGAGGTGAACCGTGTTCCGGATAAGTATCGCTTCAACGCCGGAAAAAGGAAATAGTCACTTGGAGCCAAATCGGGTCTGTATGGGGGGTGATTCCAGACCTCCCACTTGAACCTTTGCAGCAATTCCTGAGTCTGGCGAGCTGTATGGGGCCTGGAATTGTCATGCAGAAGAATGACGCCTTTGCTCAGTAATCCAGGACGTTTGCGTCGGATGGCTTTACGCAATTTCGATAAGGTGGCACAATAACGATCGGCCTTAATGGTATGGCGACGCTCCAAATACTCGATTAGGATAACACCAGTCATATCCCAGAAAACGGTTGCCATCACTTTACCGGCAGAGAGTGTGACCTTAAACTTCTTCCTCGTCGGTGATCCAGCGTGTTTCCACTCCACCGTGGCTCTTTTGGATGTGGGGGTGAAGTGATGAAGTGATGAAGCCATGTTTCATCACCGGTAACGATGCGATCAATGAAGTGTTGGCCGTCTGAATGGTATCGCTGAAGAAATGTGAGGCTGCACATCATTCGAGTGGCCTTATGCTCCGCGGACAACGCACGTGGAACCCAGCGGGCGCAAACTTTGGAAATATCGCAACTTATCGGTTACGATACGCTGAACGTTACCATAACTGAGGTCCAACTCTGAGGCAATCTCACGCACGGTTACTCGTCGATCCCTTTGGATGATTTCTTGAACACGTGCCGTGTTGATATCCGTCCTTGAAGAACTTCGACGGCCGCTAGCTTCCATATTGCGGTTTCCCACATGCTCCCTGCCCGCTTGATAAGAACGACACCATTTCGCTACCTGTTGTCTACTCATTGCTTTGTCCCCGTATACCTCAACGATTTGTCTGTGAATTTCGGATGCGGCCATATTCTTGGCCCATAAGAATCAAATTACGGGTCGCATCTCTATGCGAGACCACTTTTCTAGACGTCGTGCCACTACTGTCGCGCTTAAGTGTCTGCGTACTGACGCTACTTACTTGTAGAACCGCTGTAGGACAACTAGCGCCATCTGTCAACCACCCTGGGTGAAAATATTCGCTCCACAATTATTACGTTTCAAATGCTTCTGCTTGTAAACTTTTTTTTGGATCAACCTTCGTACATCAGACTTCGTATTTTAAATTGGTAGCTATTTACGCCACTTCTTTTTCTGCTATCTTCTATCTTGCTAATAGCTCCTCGCTTTGCTTCCCCGTTTAAATTGCCTGCATCTTAATGTTAAGAATCAATGTACGTGGTAATTTATCGTATTTCATTATGATTGAATCATAGAGATGTTTTGGATTTCATTATGATTGAATAAACATCTATAGAGATGATTTGATATTCGTGGAAATAAAGACTGGAATTTCGTCAAGTTCATGTTTTGTTATTTTCATCTGTAAGCCTTCGCTCTCAGCCACGATGACTGCAAGCTGATTCCTCTTCTATGCTTCCCGAAATTATTAGACACATACACACATATATATATGTATATATAATATAAAATATGCGAATCAAAATTATAATTTAAATTAACAGTAACTCTTTAACTCTCGCTCTCTGTCCTAAAAATCGTAATAACTTCTCTGGATTGCGTCATTCCATTTTGCATGGCCTGCGCAGCTCTGATGATGTAATAATTGGGAACTGAATTTTTTAACTCGAACCAAAACCTTTCTCTTTATGTGCTTCCATATACAGTTCAAAGTCCGTAATCCGGACGTCCCGCGGTGCGCAATGAACTGGAAGTTAATCTGTCAGCACTATCCTCATTTTCAGAGCAGATGTTTTTATTTTATTCGGCTTATAATTCTTTACTAAATGTAGTATTTCATTTCGATATTCCGATATGATTTAAATCAATTTCCTCGTCGTCATAAATATCACGAGTACACATCAAAAGTTTTCTGGTTGCAATTTTCTAATTTCGACTATGCGTAATGTATGCTATGTTTAATAAAGTAAATATTAAGCTTCTTTTTGTAAAATTTGATACCCTTTAGATCATAATTGCTTTTTATTTCATAAATTACGGTTACATATTTTTAATTGTATAATTTCTGCATGCCATCTTACCAGATTTAAATTGATGATCTATAATTCGGAAAAAACCCTAATCCGGAATCGCCGATGTCCCGACGAGTCCGGATTACAGATTATGTATTGTATTATGACTACGCGCTTCAGCTTCTCTCTCTATGCTGCTAGGACGTTATTTCTATGTGCTTTCTTTGTATCGCAAAAGTATCAAAAATGTAAATGTTCTGTGAATAAGCACGACTAGAGTGCTAAGTGATTCTGGCCGCAAATGTCAATTGGAAATAAAAATGGAATTAAAACTGCTTCGACTGCCAAGTTTCTTAGATATTACGAATTCAACATGTTAGCATCCTGTCGACTAATTAATTAACTGTGATGATTTTGCGGATAGGCACAGGAATGACGAAGCTTGGCATCAGAGTACGGGCGTTGTTTGACTGAATGGAATACAGCAGAATGATCACATAGAAGGATTTTGCTTTTAATTGCAAATCTTTATTCAACTCAAATGGCAGATCATTTTACCTTAATTACATATCCAATAATGATTTAAATAAGGTAAAATTTAGGCTTTTGACGTGAAGTATTCTAACAAAGGGAAGAGTAATGGGCAGAGCAGCGCAGAGTCTTGTAGCAGCGATAGTAGGAAGCAGTCTGCCGAAAAATGGCGCGAACTCTGTATTTATACTAGCTGTTATATAACAAGCCAGAATGTTCTCGAAAGTACTGGTCTATGAGGAAGATCGTGCAATTGATGAAAGTTAATTAGTGGTCGCCTGTTCGTGCAAATTTCGTGCGAAAATGTCTTTAAACGACGGTAAATGATGATGTTTTAACATATTCCTAAGCATAATACACTTTCTCCTGCATGGATGGAGCCCACCAGCGGCCGAGCGGTAAAGTCGCTGAACACTGGTAGTTCGGTCCGAGGTTAGAATCCCGCGAACGGGCTGGCTGTATGGGCGTTTTCGTGGCTTTCACCATGTGTAACGTGTATACGAGCCAGTTTCCCTTAGAAAGTTCTCCACGAAGGCATCCCTCCCCTTAGACAGATAGCCCTCATGTGCTTTGCCATAATTAAATACACCACACCACACCTGCATGAATGGCGCAATTTCATTAAGAGTATCTCTAGCGGCGATGTCGTAACCGGAAGATATTTCGTTGTTGCCAGATAAAACTTGTATAAATGTAGTTTTGAGAATTAATTTGTTTCGACTTAATAAATCAATTACACAATATGCATTACGCTATTCTTTTTGTTCCATTCAGTATGAAACAACCTTATTTTACAGCACACGATTCCATGCCTCCTTAAATTTTTCTGTGCTGTTTCGGTTTGAATAGACACTTTTCTCAGCCTCTGAATGGGAACGCAAAGATCAGTAGAAGTGAATTGATTTAGAAAACGCAGTGGCAGCAGTCTGCACTTGTTTTCGATTTGTTTGATGCAGCTTGGATGTTACGGATGAGATGTTAAATATTTTAGATTAATTTGTTTGGCATTCTCATAAGTTCTCTTTTAAGTTAGACTGAATGTTGATTTACTCGAGAATAAAATACGATTCTGTGTGTAGAAACACCATTGAACCACACATGTAGAAATTTAGATGCGCATTTACATTTATTGTAGAATTTTGGATACGCCTGGTATTATTGTCTACAGTGCAAATGCTATGGCTTAAATATTTGGTTAAAAGTATGTAGTCTGATTTATTTTAATTATCTTTCATGAAAAATAAATCGCGTCCTTAGGGTTTTTTACATAAAATCACACAATAATTTATTTTAATTTTTGACTTCATTCCCCTTTGATTAACTTACCTCTCCGTTACTCTCTGAAATCTTCACATTTCTTGCTTTTTGAGAACTAAACGCCTTAATTAAATTGGGCCAGTGCCAAATGAAAGTGCAACGTCTCTCCTGTATCACACTATAAAAACCGTTTAAACGTTCTTCATGCGTTAGTGGTCGCAAATAACTTTTTATTAGGTATGAAAAGATGCATTCAATCGAGCTTATAGATACTGCCATGCACAAATTCATAGTGCAACCGATTTAGTTAAGAAAATGTCTCCCAAATTAAAGTTTTCATATATAGGTTAAAATTGTCCAGCTGTTAGTAATTAGTTATAACATGGGGAACAGAACTTGTCTGATGCATTTATATCTCCTAAATGTTTTTCGGGACCACTATAGAAGTGCTTACTCTGCCTCTGGATCGAAGTTTTATATATTAGGTTGCGAACCTAGAATAATTTAACTCAGAACTGTGTGTTTCGTAACTGGACATTTCGCTCCTAATTACAGCTTCAAACTTTGATTTGCTAACGGTTTTGATGATTTGCGATATTCCTGGCACGTTAATGAAAACTTCACCTCAGATTTTTTTTTTTTTTTTTTTTTTTTTTTTTTTTTTTAAGATCTTACGTTAGCATTTTCATCTACTGAGCTTGCCCGTAAGGGTTGTTATTCAAGTTTTTTTCCAAAGTCTGACAATTTAAGCTATAGTGTGGTGCACACAGTTCTTTTGAATTTTACTTTTTGCCGTTTAGGGAAATCTAGGAAGACTGCAGATTGACAAATATTGCGCTAAGTTATTTAACTAACTCATAACAGACCCATGATCGAACTCCAAAGCCACTTACCTCTTTAAGGACAAAGAAGCTCGCGCACCGCACTTTTCATTCGTTCTTTATTTCCTTGTACGAAGTAAAAAAGGAACTATTGTAATCGCGAAAAGTTTCAGGCAGCATATTTTAACGAAAATATCCATTTTGACCGCTATCGAATGCAATTTAACGATGTTTTTGCGAGACATTTGTACGTAAAGACAGAATAAAAGACTTTTTTCATCCAAAAAAAATTTATAAAACTGTTTTAAAATGAATTCTGAAGAGAATTTTTCGTGGTGTCTGTACGTACGTACGTATGTATTTCGCATAGCTCAAAAACGAGTAGCCTCAGAACGTTGAAATTTTCTATATAGGACTGCTATAACATGTAGATGTGCATCCAGTATTTTGGTTGCAGTCGGCCGCACCAAACGTATATAAATGTATTTATATATATATCCACTCTGTTACCCGGCTCAGTGATCTCAGTTTCTTTACTCTTATATGTTTGTAAATTGTGCATTTTTTGCTTTAAAAATTATTGAATTATGTTGTTCTTATCTTCCGGTTAAGATTGTTTTGTCTTTAGGAAATCTGAAAGCAATATTTGTAGAATTATCAACAATTTAAAAGCTGTTTAAGTGGGGTTAAGCCTAATTTTTAAATAACATGGCGGACATGTTTGTTTACATTTGAAGCAACAGAATAGTAGATTTGTTGCCAATGTAGAGATACTAAGCTTCTCAACAACAAAGATAACGCCTTCATTTAATATTGCGAATTAATCATACCATATCCTTTCAGGGAATTTTTCGACGAAATAAGTGTGTATGATTTACTTCAAAATTTGTAATATAGATATTTTGAGTTTTCATGTATTTTTGCCTTGTCGCGAAGTGAAAACTATATTAATTGAATGAGAAATACTGAATCGTCTGTGAAAAACTGTTTCTTTTTTGTTTTGTTTCTTTTATACACCGTTCTAGATTTATTATAGTATTTAAAAGAACACGTGGCAACGATTGGATAATTCTTCAAATGATATAAATTTTGTGCATTCTGAGTTAGAATATAAGCGCTCTGCGTTCTGTGCGGTGATTGCCACCCGAGCAACTCGAAGGAATGTAAATACCATCCGGATAATCTACCCAAAACAGTCTTCAATAAGAGCAATCAAAACGAGAAAAAGCATGAACAGGAGCAATTTCAATTAAATAAAGAAGATTTTCCTACCCTCCCTGGAGCTACGAAAAACGAAAATATTAAAAATCAACCGAGCTGGACAACTCAAAAGAAAAACAAAAATTAACAAGAAAGCGAAACTAAAGAAGTTTCATTTTTTGAGTGGATAAAAACCCAACTCCTAAAAGCGAAAGAATTCTTTACAGAATTTAAAAAAGCAAAAAACATCATGGGTAAACTTGAGGTTGGAATGGCCGCAATTGAATATTTCACTTCTTTAGACTATGACTTTTAGACCTCATAGCAATATAAACGCGATGATTTCAGCTACCAATAGCTTCTTAAAAATTTCCTATTTCAATGCGAACGGTGTCGTAAAACAATATCAAGAATTAAAGGTTACTTGGATAAGTACAACATTGATGTCATGATGATATGTGAAACTCACCTTAAAGCTTGCGATAAATTTAAAATTAACGGCTACAATATTATAAGGAAAGACAGAACCCGAAGTAGATGGGATGGTACTGCAATTATCATTAAAACTCATTTAAAGCATACTGAATATGATCTTCCTCACAATAGTCTGCTTGAATTTACTTCAGCTATCATTTATACTGCTTTGAATGAAGCCTACCTATTTATTTCTATTTTCAATCCTCCTAATAATCTGATGACTAATAATGACCTGGATATCTTAACCTCCACCAACTTCCCGACTATCATCGCAGGAGACTTGAACGCAAAAGCATAAGGAAATATCTATATTACAAAATATATAATAATTAAAATATAAATAATTACATATTTATATACCTGGAATTCTAGAGGATCTAACAGCAATGGAAACATTTTACATAACTATTTAATTGGCAATGACCTCAATTTTGCTGCTCCTACTTCTCCAACAAGATTTGGTGCTAGAGGAAACGGCGAAGTTTTGGACATTGTACTTCTTAAAAGTATTCCTCATACCCCTCTCTTAGAAGTAATAACGGACTTAAATTCTGATCATCTTCCAGTGAACTTCGACTTTTATGGCTTTTATCCCCCATTAAAGAAACACAGAACTAAGATAAATTAGACCCAATTCTCTGATACTATGAAAAACTATAATTGCAGAAATAATTATAATCATTGCGGTGATATCGAAGATGAAATTTATAAATTCACCACTAAAATGAAAGATGCAATCAATAATGCGACTTATCCCTGCAAAAGCACTAATTTTCTATCCCTTCCTAAATATATAAAAGATATTATTGCAGAGAAGAATAGAAAACATAAGGAATGGCAGCGGTCCCGAGATTCTCGTGCCCAAAGGCACATCAACTTTTTAAACAGAAAAATCAAGCATGAAATTATGGAATTCAGAAACAAAAAATGGGACTTTCTCCTATCAAACCTGGATCCTCAAGATCAAGCAGCATGGAAAATTGCTAAATCTCTAAGAAATAGCAGACCAAATCAAACTCATGCAATTCATCACATGGGAATATCCTATCAATCTGAGGACAAGATTGCTAATATAATGGCTAATGAATTAGAGAAAATCTTTCAACCTCACCCGCCTGAGAATAACTCCCAAGAAGAAGTTAATTTTACCATTGACAGTATTAGCAATTATCCTATAACAAATTTCATTCCCTTTATTTCACCAAGAGAAGTAAGAGAAATTATTCACAAACTCAAGCCAAGGAAAGGCAAAGGCTATGATCAAATTAGCAATGAAGCACTTAAAGCCCTTCCTAGACGTTGTATTACTAACATAGTCAATATTTTTAATGCCTGCATCCGAAATAATTATTTCCCTCAGCAATCGAAACACTCAATAATTGTCAATATCTTAAAACCAAAGAAAGATCCTAAACTCGTCACTTCCTACAGACCTATCAGTCTTTTACCTTCATTAGGAAAAGTATTTGAGAAACTCCTCTGCTCAAGGTTCACTAACCATCTCGAAAGACTCAATTTAATAGATGATCTGCAATTCGGCTTCCGCAGTGGACACTGCACGACTCATCAAATTTTCAATTTGGTGGAATTTTTTTCGCAAGCCTTTACTAAGAAAAACGGGGTGGCTGCATGCTATCTCGACTTCGAAAAGGCCTTTGATAGTGTGGCGTGCAGGCTTCCTGCATAAATTGAATAATTTTATGCTTCCAAACAGTTTCGTAAAACTCATTAGTTCCTATCTGAAAAACAGGACTTTTCAAGTTCGCTGCGGTGACGCCTTATCTGTCAAAAAAACAATTCATAGCGTTGTCCCGCAAGGGTCCGTTCTTTCCCCCCGGCTCTATAATGTTTATATCAATGATTTCCCGCACCCCTTCAACACGAAAATACTCAAATACGCTGACGACACTGTAGTACTAACTGAATCCAGAAGGCCCCAGCTCACTCTAATTTACAAATGCATCTCAATATGATCAATCACTGGTGCAAGACTTGGAAATAACTCAACGCCACTCAATGCTTAACGCCACTAAATGTTGTATTGTGCTCTATCGGAGATACAAAACAAGATTAAGAGTCAATACTGATATCTACTTAGATAGAACTCTAATCCCTGTAGCTAATTCCTATAAATACACTGACTACCAATAAGTATTTGGACACCTATGCAAATGACGATATCTGCGGTCCTAAGGTATTTCACGGACTCCGCCGGTATATATCGTGTAGGAAACAGCATCGGCATTAGTCGCATGCAAGATGCCTCGCAGTTCGGAGCTCTCTGATTTCGAGAAAGGTATAATTATAGGGTATCACAAATGTGGCCGATCCTTAAGGGACATATCTAGCGATCTGAAGTACCCAAAATCGACAGTGGTCTATGTGATTAAGAAGTGGAAGGTGAGCGGTGATTGTCGGAATGTGCCCCGAGTCGGCAGACCAACGAAACTGGGAGATAGAGATCGACGAGTGCTGTCCAGAGAAATTCGGAAGAACCGCACCCAACCGATATCCCTCATCCGCGAGGAGTTTCAACAGGCATCCGGGAGTATTGTTTCAATGAATACCATCCGTAAGGAAACACATCTGCTTGGTTTTCATGGTCGTGCTGCTGCCCATAAGCCTTTGATCACAAAGTCCAACCGCGCTGCTCGGTTAATGTGGTGCAAAGCACATCGAAATTGGACCGTAGATCAGTGGAAACGGGTTCTTTGGAGTGACGAATCAAGGTTCACCCTTTACCGTTCGGATGGCAGGGTCTGGGTCTGGCGTCTACCTGGAGAACGTCTCCTGCCAGAATACATTGTACCAACAGTCAAGTTCGGCGGAGGTGGAATTATGGTCTGGGGGTGTTTCTCTTGGTATGGGCTGGGACCCTTGGTCCCCATTCATGGTAAGCTCAACTCCGATGCCTACTGCACTATTTTGGATGACAATGTACTTCTTACGTTGTGGCAGTTTTACGGGTTGGACCCCTGTTACTTTCAGGACGACAATGCCAGTTGTCATGTTTCGACGTTAACCAAGGCTTGGTATGGTGCCAATGGCGTTCATCGAATGGACTGGCCTGCCCAGAGTCCAGACCTGAACCCTATCGAGAACCTTTGGGACGAGTTGCATTCCCGAATTCAGGGGTGCACTACCCGTGGAAAATCGGTGAAGGAACTTCTATGTCTTCTCCAAGAAGAGTGGAAGAAAATACCAATAGCTGTCATATAAAGACTTCTGGAAAGTATGCCCCGGAGGGTCCACGCTGTAATTACCTCTCGTGGAGGCTCTACCAACTACTGGTTTTGAATAAAGTTAGTTTTTCTTTTCTATCACAGGTGTCCAAATACTTATTGGTAGTCAGTGTATTTAGGTGTTTACATAGATAAGTCGCTCAACTTCAAAGATCATATTTCTTACATCTTAAACAAAGCAAATGCAGCCTACATGGCAATTTATCCTATTATGGGCAAAAAATCAAAGCTCAGTCTAAAAATAAAGAAAATGCTTTACATATCTCTAATTCGACCGATCATGCTATATGCAGTGCGGGCCTGGGCAATCGCCAATAAAACTGAGCGCAAAAAACTGGGTATACTTCAAAATAAAATTCTACGTAGCATTGTGAATGCAACTTGGTACGTGAGAAACTCTATAAAAAAACCTGGATAACGACCTGGATATTCCATCTGTGCACAACTTTATACTCATGACAGCTCACAACTTCTTCGAAAAGATGAAGCATAGTCAGTATAACGCAATTAAACAAATGTTGGATTATGATCCAACCATTGAATAAACTGTCAAACGCCCAAGGACAATTCATCACAATTTGTAATGGTGGTAACTTGTAAATTTTAATTTTAAAATTTACTTGAACTCTGAAATTGGACTCTATCCTATTATTTGTGTTGCATCTTATGTTTATCAAGAAACTTTTTTTATTTAAGATTTTTATGTTACTATTTAATTTTTTAAAATTATTTTGTATGAATGTTTACTTTATCGTATTATTCTACGTACTTTTGAACTTTTTACGGCCTATCTATCTACTGCATACTTCTGAAGGACTTTGAACTCTTATGCCATTCACAGCTTCAAACTGTCTTCGCGCCATTTTCATGATGTCTCACTACTGCTTATCCTGCACTCTTACTAGCTATATTGCACTCACCATCTGCATTTGCCATACAACTCACTGCACCTGTCTGCATGCTTCAATTTAATGCCATTGCTTATCACTGCACAATTTTTTGATGAACGCCTACTTTCGTAAGTATTAAGATATGCCTGCTCACGCAGGTGAATTTTCTTCGCCCACGGGTGTTGGTACTTCCCTAGTATCATTTATTTGAAAATATCTTTGCCTAGTGCATTTTAATGGGATCTACTGGCGAAAACTCTTTAGTAGTTAATGACCAGAAAAAAGTAAGTCATAAGTCAAAGTTAGAATATATACTTATGTTAACCAAGAAACTTTTTTATTCAAGATTTTTATGTTACTATTTCATTTTTTTAATTATTTTGTATGAATTTTTACTTTATCGTATGATTCTACGAACTTTTGAACTTTTTACAGCCTATCTAGCTACTGCATACTTCTGAAGGACTTTGAACTCTTATGCCATTCACAGCTTCAAACTGTCTTCGCGCCATTTTCATGATGTCTCACTACTGCTTATCCTGCACTCTTACTAGCTATATTGCACTCACCATCTGCATTTGCCAAAAAACTCACTGCACCTGCCTGCATGCTTCAATTTAATGCCATTGCTTATCACTGCACAATTTTTATGATGAACGCCTACTTTCGTAAGTAATGCTTCCTCACGCAGCTGAATTTTCTTCGCCCACGGGTGTTGGTACTTCCCTAGTACCATTTATTTGGAAATATCTTTGCCTAGTGCACTTTAATGCGATCTACTGGCGAAAACTCTTTAGCAGTTAATGACCAGAAAAAAGTAAGTCATAAGTTAGAATATGAACGAAATATAACGCTGTTAAGTGAACCTAGCGCCAGAGTGTCTCTATGGTAAACAAATATATAAACAAAGTATAGTGAATTTTAAAGAGTACATTTATTCTGCTGTGGTTTATGCGCTATCGACGAAGTAGATTTAATTCAATCCAATAAGTTTAAATGAAATGCAAGAAAAAATGCGTATAATTTAATATTCCGTACAAGGAAGTCATGTGGTGTGCACATCAGATTTTTTTTTAGATTACGATACGAGCAAGCAACAACAGACCAAGGAGGAGCAACGAGCATAAAAGCCTCGAGACCACCACAAACTAGTCGTTTCGAACAAGCAAAAATGATGGATATAATTTTTGTTTCTAACATTAATTGTCTGAATATCATGATGGAAATCGCTGCTATGATTTCGATGATCTGTTGAAAGATGTAACTAAAGAGATCTGCTCGATATTCAAGTTTATTATGACATATGCAGTTAAAGAGATATCTGCGCAAAAGTTGACAATTTGGAAATTCTTATTACAATTTCCACTAACTATATTTAATAATTAATTTAATATTTAACTTTATGTTTAAAATATGTTTGATTTTACTTGTTGATGTTACGAGTGATAAATAATTACATCGGAAACCAAAAATTTGTAAATATTCCATGAATAAAAAACAAAAATTACATATACGCCAAATTAGATAACATAAATTATTTCAAATTCTATTAAACTAATCTAAAAAATAAAATAAAATAAAATCACACACGCGAATTAGTTTCCTTGCACTTTGAAAACGCCTAGTAATGTGAAAAAAGCTGCGCAGACCTATTTCACTGTGATTATATTCGGATCGTGCAGGAAGTTTTACATTCCTTACCAGGTGCTTTCGTGGTGTAATTGGAAGCATGCCTGGCTAGCACCCTGGAAGTTCAGAGATGGAATCCTAGCGGATATGTCATGATTTCTGTTCCAAAAAATCGTAATGACTCTACAAAGAGCGTCCGAACTAAAATAGGGTTAACGATAATTATCGTCACAACATAGATATCGCGATTGGGTTTCCTACTCCCTAACTGCCCTTCAAGTGGAAGAGAATGGTGGGAATTTTCTTCCTATTTACCGTGTGCCTTCTTGGTGTAATTGGAAGCAAGTCAGGCTAGTAATGGGAAGATCTGTAATTCGAGTTTTCATGTTTTCTGCTTCGAAATAAACTTGATGGTTCTGTTAAGATACGTTCTACATCTCATTTTGAAATTTCTACTAGTTTGTCATATTTTGTTTTAAATAAATCTATCAGTAGAGAATAAAGTAATTAAAAGCTAATTTGTCAATGACCGTAATGGCATTAAAAAAAACTGTAGTTAAAATCATCTAAGCTATACCTAGCAGTTATCCCATATTGCATTACTGAAGGTATAGGGTCCATACTTGTGTAATGCTAATATAAATGCTCTTCAGATCCTACGAGACTGACAAGCGAGTTATCGGACCATCAGGGGAAATATAAATACTGCAAGTATCTCAGGAAAAGAAAATATGGATGAGAAACAGACATAAAAAAAGACATATTTTTCAAGAAATTAAGAAAATAAAATAGGCTGACAGAAAATATTTTGCTGTTATTAATAACACTACAGACACTACTGTTCCTATATTTACAGTATTGTCAAAAAGAAAAGTGGAGGCCGATATGTTCTCAAGTGCAAAGATTATGATATCAATCCTAGATAAAAAATATAAAAGTTATGGGTCTGATTTCCACCTCCCCATTAGTTGGTTAAATGTTTGGTTTCCAAATTTATCATTATAATTGGATAAAAGACATCGTTTGCCCGTTTTCCATTATGTAAATACGTGCATCATTAGCGTTATGTAAGAATCAAATGATAGGAATTAGTTTGGAAATGACGCACTTAAGAAAGATTAATTTTACGCGCATTACTATTTTTAGGATAAAAAAGGAAAATAATATAATTAAAAAGGAGCATTAAAGAGTTACTATTACAAATGAAAGTTAGAATTTATCTTCCGTATCAGATTAAAATTGCTATTTTACCTAGCATATTCTCTACCTTACATGTTTATACGTATACATGTATACATCTCAAATTGAAAGGATCCGAAAAGTTTTCAATTGATACCTTCACCCGACAACACCGAACCAAGCGTGCAGCTAATTTAGCAACCTGATTCTAGACCAGTGTTTCTCAACCGGTGGTAGGCAAAGAAGCAAAGTATTTTTAACTATTAAATCCAAAAATTAATGCCCCGGCATCCTGATTGAGCTTTTTCTCTAACACTCGTAAATTTATGCGATTTGAGCTTTGTTCAAGAGTGGTGGTGGTAGTAGTACTTTGTAGTGGTGGTACTAAAGGTTTTCAATTTTTTCTTTTAAGTTCGTACACGTACACGTTAGTCGAAAGGTTGTGAACCGCTGGTTTAGATGGTACGCGTGAGTCAAAAGGTTGAGAACCGCTGTTCTAGACTATACGATACAGGATGAATATTGCATCATATCAGGCTCTAGACAATGATGCTGCACATTGAGCATTCTGAAGAGCTGTTTTGTAATTGCATCTTCCATCGAAAATTTGTATTAGTAAAAAGAAAGACAATAAAATTGTAGTGCACATAAATCTCCACTATGTGATGTCGTCTAAAACAGCATGCAAAACAATAGCCCTTTTTCAGCGTATTTTTCCAATAAAGAAAGTCGTTTAATAGGTTTATTCAGTTCCTCTTGTTCGTAAAACAAGTAGGAAAAGGTCAGTCAGAGGATTTAAATTATATTAATTAAAATATTATGCTAATTTTATTTTATTTAGCACCTATTAAAACGCAAAATCACCACTTACGAGGTCCAGACTTTTCACAGAGTGGTCTTGCGTTTTCATTACAGGCGACAGGTTGAACTTTGTAATCTTCTGAGGGCATGACGGTTGCACATTGCTCATTCATATATGGCTTGCGAGTCCAAAGAGAGTAATCATCTTCCTCGACGGATCCTTGATCGTTGGAAAAAATCCATTTTTTTGATCCCATCTGATCATCTTTTTTCAATCCTATAAAAAAGAAAAACAGAATAAAATGATTACTCTTTACGAATATAAAATAATTAGCGATTGCCTGTTCTAATAGGGGACCGGAAAGTAATGTCGCTTTCTTACATTAAATTCAAACGAATAAATTTGTAACAAGTTTTTATTTTTAATCAATAATATAAACACCTTCGTTATCAGCAACCTTTTGCCATCTAGTCTGCCGATTTCAATCCCAGACCGATAAAAATCAATTGGTTTTTGAGTAAAATATCTCGAGATGGCATTTTGGACATCATCCAAATTTTTAAATTTTTTGTCACTAAAAAAATATTGTAGGGATCGGAATAAATGGAAATCCGAGGGTGTGATATCGGGCGAATATGGTGTGTGAGGCAGTACCTCCCACCCCAATTCCTTATATTTTTCCAGTGTTCGTCTTTCACAGTGCGGTCTTGCATTGTCGTGTTGCAGAATGACGCCTTTTCCGTTGATAATCGCCAGATATTTTTCGATTAAAGATTGGTTCATTAGATCCAATTGTTCACAATATAGGTCTACATTAACAGTTTTTCCAAGTTTCAGCAATTCAAAATGAACAATTCCGCGAATACTCCATCAAACACCCAGAAGCGCCTTTTCGGGATGTAAACCCTTTGTAACCCCTATTAAAACTGCCTTTTGAGTTTTGGATTATCATATAGGACTGATGTTTTTGTCTCCACTAATCAAACGATCAAAAAACGGTTCTGTATGGTGCCGTTGAAGTAATACGTTGCTTCTGATGCATAGGTTGGCTTTGTTCTTTTCGGACAGATTATGGGGGACTCATACACCTGCTTTGCTTATTTTTCCATTCTGCTTTAAATGTTCTTGGATGGTTGACCAAGGTTGGTTAAGAGTGTTTGACATGGATTTGCTTCCACTTCTGCCATTAGCATGTTGTTGTCGGCATGCGCAGAAACGACATTACTTTCCTGTCCCCCTATTATATTCATATATTTTAACTCGATCTTAATCCTTTTCGCAAAATTAGTTTCTTTGATGATCGTCTAAATGTCATCTTCTTGTAACAATTTAGTTAACGATGGCCAAAGTTTTAACATTTTAATTAAAAAATACAGCAGAATTCTAACTCGTAACTAACTCTTCAGTCTGAATAGACAGTGTTATAACCTTACGAGATAAATGTAGCGAAAGTTGGTTAATTCGTTAATAACTCGTTAATTCCGACTATATTGATCTGAAATGCTAATTAGCCAGCACAATTTCCTTGTTCCAACAACTAAAGGGATATATAAAAACGTTATCTATGCAGTTAAACGGCTTCACAGGAAAATGTTTCTGAATGAAATTGAGGTTAAAAAGTCAGCTGCTGTTGTAGAAGATAAAAGATGTGAGTATATACTAAAGAATTTGAAAAATGCTTTCTGTTATTAAAAACTTTCAGTTTTGCTCTTGCTGTAAAAGATATTAATATTTCATTTCAATTCAGGTCATGGAAAACATTTCTTGCAAATAACGGTGTAGTTCTTTAAAATAGTTTACCAATGATAATATCACGAACATAAACGTCGTAGAGAAAATATTGCTGGGAGAAAACATTGTCCTGAGAAACATCAAGGTAGAAAAGTAAGCAAGAGCAAAAACACAACAATTCTAACGAAACATCGTGATATAAAACAACGTGGTAGAAATTGCACTACAAAATTAAATTATGTCTACTTAGAAAGCAACTATAAAATTTCTCAGCAGCTTAAAACATCTTCGCAACAAGCAACTTGGCCTATCAGAATTCAAATATCTGTTGGAAAAAAGGTCGATTTGAACGCTAGCAAACACCAGATCATACTTTAAATATCTATTATAAAAGAATGCAGCTATGAAACATCATATAGCTTAAACATCGCAGAGATAACATCATATTAAATGTAATTAATATGTGTAAAGAAGTTATCGGATTGGCAAACGTTAAAAAAAACTGGAAATTTTCCTAAATACGCATTCTCATAGAAACAGTTCTACCGAAATTTTTTCTTCAGAGGCCAAAAACGTTGTCTTCAACGATGCTTGAGATGATGCAGCAATATCTCTTGATTTTTCTTTTAATTTAGATTGGACGTCAGATGTTTAATACAGTTTTAAAAGAAATTTATGTGTAATCATAGAATAATAATTTCTTGATGATTAACAGAGGAATGGATACTTTTTATATACTTGGAAAATACGTACTTCATATTATTTTGTTAAAAATTAAGAAAGAATGACTAAAATGTAAGGCATATGCAGATATATAAAAAAATTAAATGTAACTTACAAAGACTTTTTTGAAACACCATAATACATTCATGTTACTATTTATATTTGTATTTCAGTTAAATAGTCTGCTCTTAAGAATGATACAGCACTATTTAATCAAAACTGCTGCAATGAGTTAGACCCCCTACATTGAGATTTATTCTTATATTTTATACATATTTGAGAAGATATTACAATATTTATTTGTAAAATTTCCACACTTTTTACCATAATTTTTTTAACCTAAAAGGAAAGGGTATTTAAGTGAGACTCAAATATGATATGTTCAATAAAATATTAAGCACTCTTGTAATTGAAGAAAACGCTTTGGCTGCTCTTATGTCAGGGAGGTTGCACCTTTGTAGCAGACATTAAAAATTAAAGATGGAAAACACTTTAATACATACGTGATGATTTTTTTTAATTCAAAGGGATGACTTAAGCAGTGGCGTGGTAAATAAGTTCGATTGCGTTGTATAGTTGATTGCACTGTTATGGCTGGCAACATAACAGAAAATAGTATTATTATGCCACCAAAGATCTTTGCACAAATACTATTAAATAGTTCGTACGCATGTACTGTAAACGAAGCATATATTTTCCCTCTTTGCGCTTGTTTTATATGTGTGAGAGTCTTCTAAAATTCTTAAGGAAGAATTTCAGCTTGTAAATATACATGCTTATTGATGCTTATGTACAGTGGGTGTTTAAGACATTACAGAGTAGATAAAAAGTAGATGTGACCATAACTGATGATTGCACGCGCAATTGGAGTGGATAACATCTGACAGTTTTTCATGACACATAGATTGTCCCTAATTAATTGAATTGCGAACGAGACTGAATTATCGGAGGCTATCTACACATAGCCTGTAATCTTGCTCCGTCAAGAGCATGGCACTCTGTCTTTCCTCAGCGGCCACTCACTGCGTTTTCCCAACGGAAGGTGGTTTCAGCAAGAAGGTGATGATACGCCACTTTCGGTGGGGATTAGAGGCATCCCACATCTTCGATCATCCTTCAGTGGATTGCGACTTCGCAATCAGAACATCAGCACTTCGTACATCATCAGCCTCTACAGCATATAGAAACATTAAAAGGGAAAAACAACAGCAACACAAAAGACTGAAAAACAAAAGAGAATATTAAGTGCAGTGCCCGGGGTGCTATGTAGCCCATAGCTTTATGTAGAACTGCAGTGGACGTCTTGCTTAGTCCGTTGTAACATCAAGCTTTCTCAACGTCATATCAGTTGTTCGGCTTAATGGCCGTGATTTTATAAGGATTGTACAATCTGGGTCTCAGTTTTAATTTTGTCCCATATTGGGGTTTTGGACAAGTCCTTTATAGAGTATATGCTAATACATTTGAATGAAAGTATTCTAACCTTTTCTATATTATAGGTTAAAAATGCACCCAGTTCAGTGCAGAGTTGACACGTATGCAAAGATCGAAAATAAAATGTCGCAGATTACATGAGAGTGTGTACAATGCTCTTAGTAAACATACGGAGCGCACGAATATAAGAAAAGTCAGAAGGAAGGCAGTTTTTAAAGATGTATGCTACAAGTCCACTTGAGATATACGTGTAGCATAACTTAAAGGTACATCTGAGAGACTTAACACATACAAAAAATATTAGTAAACTTGAGAATGGTTGTAGTATGATAGTATAACCGAAGAATTCGATATCGAGCGCAGTTCCGTATGTACCTGGAAAGCCTTACAGGATACCAATACCACTGTGAGAAAGGTTAATAGTGGTCATCAAAAAAAAAAAAAAATGTCAGTAGATGACCGGTATATGTTCTGAAGACCAAAAGAGACCAATATACACTCTGTCACAAAAATATATGCACCCAGAAGAAATTGAGCCACAATCACGAAACTCGGCAAGAATTTAGTCTGGTAAGAAACATGCAAATGATTTAAATTTCGACGCCAATGAGACAAGAGTAAGTGCGCTATGCGCATATGAGATGCGCAGCTGGAAGAGTTTAAAAGCATGACTGCTTGTGTCGTAGGGCCATTCAAACAAATCTGTCTACATGGATGGACGGTATTGTGATTAGAGATGCCTCTGAGACGTAATCAGCGGCAGTGCGAACAGTTGTCGGACTTTGAGAAGGGGCGTATAGTAGTCCTCAGAAAGGCAAGTTGGTGGAACAGGCGTATCAGCCGCCACCTCGGTCGGAGCGATTTGGTCGTTGCTAGGCGTTTGCGACAATAGATCAAAGAGGATCAGGGCATTCCAGGAACAGGAACGAGCGCAATTATTGCACAATTATAAGAGCTGCCACTTCCGCACCAACAACGTCGCTAGCATCGATTCGACGCCATTTACCACCTTCCAAGTATCCGGAAGTATCAAGGGAAACCATTCGAAGACGACTAGCCGACGCTGCTGTATGCTGCCGACGTCCACGCCTACCGCTACCCCACATCATATGCATTGTCGATTGGATTTTTGCCAAACTCGAGCAACCTGGAGTATGACCAGCTGGAGGCGTGTGATCTTCAGCGATGAATACCGATTCAGTCTGAATGCTGATGACCAACGCACACGCATGTGGAGGCGGCCAGGCTAGCGGTCCGATCCGGCGTTAGTTGTCGAGCAGAATACGGCGATTACACAAAGTGTGACAGTATAGGGAGCGATATGTTGGACATACGATCACCTCTCGTCGTTCAAAGCACTATGATGACTGACAGTTACGTGAATGACATTTTAACACCGGCTTTATTGCCTGTGTTTTCAAGGCGCGTAGGTGCCATTCATCAGCAAGACAAATCTGTCTACATGGATGGACCTACATGGATGTCGATATACTGCGCGGCTCTTCCAACAATGTCTTCGACGATATGACGTACTTTCGTGGCCTGCCAGGTCTCCAGACTTCTCGCTAATAAGCTAATAGAGCATGTTTGAGACCTGCTTGGAAGACAACTGCAGCCGTCCTAGTATTTGGTTAATTTACTGCCCAGTAGCGAAGATTATGGCATTGTCTTCCGCAGGGGGTCATAGGTGACCTATTTGATTCAATGCCACGACATGTTTCGTTTTGTATAGCTGCCAGAGGTGGCTATACTGCTTAATGATTTGTAATCTTTTTCATGTCATAACTTCTTAGTAAAACGGTCTTTTGTTCCGAATTTCTAATAATTTGTTTATCTCCTCATATCCTACTACGTGTTAAGTTTTGTGATAGTAGTTCATTTACTTTTGGGTGCATATCTTTCTTTTGTGACAGAGTATATATAGTAGGAATCCATCAATCAACGGGCAATATTGTTCAGCAGCTGCGTACGTCAGCATGGCGGCAAGTGGTTGCGGTGTACTGTCGCCAGACGACTTCGTAAAAGTGACCTATTCGTTTGTCGTCCTGAATGATGAATTCAGTTAACGGTTTCTTATCGACGGCGTCGTTTAAACAAGCATAAAGAGCATAGAGATTGCGGGCATCTTCAATATGGTGTGAGGTAGAGGCACGGTTTCATTCTAGTAATGTTAGGATTATTTAGATTATGGAAAAGCACTAGAGATCTATTTGCTTAAGGGGATAAATGCCATTGTGGAAGACATTTTAAAGGAAAGCTGGCTCGTGTTCACAATACACAAAAACACACAAATTCCGATGCTGCTATTCCGAAAATGGCATGGTATGGCTTTAACAGAATAATACTAAGAGATGCTCATTGAGGAACGGGCACATTTACTTCAAGATCAATTAGATTATTTGGTGTGGTGTATGAAGAGATGCTGCCACTCAAACATCGCATTTAGAGAGGTCATATCTACTACTTAGGAACATCTGCTTGTTGTTGTTTCTCCTGGGCAGTCAATCATTTGTAGTAAAGGCAATCTTCCTATAAGGCCCCTTCCCGCTTGATTTCTACTAGATACTACTGCTACTTTTATAATATTCCTACTATGCATATTTTTGCCCTAATTTTTTTTCTTCTTGTAAGTACGAAATGCATGGTACCACCCCCATGTGAGGTTTTACAGAATTACGCCGTAACAAATAAATCTGTGCTTAAATTTTGCAGACAAGTAAATATACCGGGTGGCCATAATTAAACTGACAGTGCTCACAGTGTTCTGTAGCGCGATCTATTTGCGAGAATGACGCCACATTTTGTAGGAAGATTAAACAAGACGGGGGACGAAGGATTCCGCGAAAAAAAATTAGTTCCAAAAGTCACCGCTAGGGAAATATTTGGCGCTGTGTAATAGAAAATAGAGTGTTAACAAATGCAAATCAATACGGAATAAAATTTATCGTAGGTCCATTCTTCTATGAGAACATTACCCCGACAGGACCGGAAACCTGTTCTGTTACGGAGAGAAATATCGCCACATGTTGAACAGCTTTGTCATTCCGGCACTTCAACAAAGACAATGCCTGGGGAAAATCATTTTCATGCAAGATGGAGCCCCTCCACACGTTGCTGTACGGGTGCAACAGATGCTACGACAGAAATTCACAACAGAAAGAGTCATTAGCCGCTACTTTGAAACTGCATGGCCACCTCGGTCGCCTGATCATACACCATGTGACTTCTGGCTATGCGGTTACCTTAAGTCCAAGATCTATCAAGGAGTGGTCCAGGACCTGGCTACGTTGAAGGATAACATATCACGGACTGTACGGGAGATTCCTGCAGACATTTTACTTTCTGCTGTTGTGCATACTGTGCACAGAATGCAATATATGGTCCACAACAACGGCACCCACATTGAACCTCATTTGAATGCAAAATAAAAGGTAATTTCCGTATTGATTTGCATTTGTTAACACTCTATTTTCTATTACACAGGGCGAAATATTCCCCTAGCGGTGACTTTTGGAACTAATTTTTTTTCGCGGAATCCTTTGTCCCACGTCTTGTTTAATCTTCCTACAAAATGTGGCGTCATTCTCGAAACTAGATCACGCTACAGAACACTGTGAGCATTGTCAGTTTAATTACGGCCACCCGTTATATATAATATAACTGCTCCATTATTGTAATAAGTTGACTTGGTGGAAAGTAAGTTGCAACGGATTGACGATGGCTCTCTGCATTATAACTTGAAGAACTTTTACTGCGTAGTTATAAAGATGACTTGGCGGTAAATTCCACACATAATTGTATTCCTTGATAATGCACATAATCACTGTGGGTGCGCTATGCAGCCCCCAATTTTGTACAGCTTACATTTTTTAAATAATGGAAGAAAATTGGAAAAGTAATCTCTGCGTAGCTAGCGGCAAGGCGACACATGCATCTAGACTCTAGAAGCAGAAGTGAAGAGCGAAGAAGGGGGAGTTGCGACGCAATTAACTTTTTACACCGAATTCCATTTCAGATTACATGACAGATTAATGTTAAGATTTCATCGATAAGTGCGCAATACATATTAGATGACGGATCTTTTTCGTTTAGTTAGAAAAATTATTGCTCTGTTATATATAACACAATTAGTGCAACTGTATACAAATAAAAGTCAAATAAAGCAAAATGATATACTCCATTCCTATATCGTTTTATAAAATTATACAACGCGCAACTTTGATAATATCATTCATTTTGAAGAAGCAGTAAATACAAATAGAATTCAAATTGAGGAAATGCGGAGTACGTTTGATAAAAATCCATTTTTTAAAGAAGAGGTTGAATATATACTTTATTTAATATTTCACACATTAAAGATGTAAAATTTTAAGATTCATAGACGTATGATTTTAACCAATTATAATGAAACCAGTAAGGTCATTTAAGTGAAATAAATACTTTTTGTTTCATTTCGTTATAAATTATTATGTTATACTAGTTATATAAAAGCATGATGCAAAAATTTTACCTATGTATGCCTTCGGAGGCATTGTTGCTTCAGCATATATTTTCAGTTCTGAAGCCAATTCTTTCAGTCCTTCGTCACTTATGCGTTTCGAGATAGGAACTCCATTATTTTTTCCTTGACAAAAATTTTCATAACTACCCAAAAAAATGGATTGACTTGAATGGGTGACACACATGTCATCGGATTTCAAATGATAGTAAGCTGTTGGGCAACCTATCATATCAAAACAAAAGTATAAACATTAACACACTGATTAAAATTTGTCATATGACAATAAATTCTTAGTAAGTATTTATCACTTAGGATTATATTATAAGGTATTTCTCTCGCCTTCTTAGCCTGCACGTTCAGCGCGTAATTGAGAGGTCCGCGGTTCGATTCCCGGGCAAGGCGTTGCTAATTTTTCAAGTCTCCTGCTTCCAAAAAAATACCTAACGTCTCTACAATATAACACGTTAAACACATTTAAAAGAAGAAAACTAAATCATAAGTATTATAATTTTGTATCTTACTATATGACTACCATATACCTTACTACAATGAAAACTATCCTTCCAGGTTACTGTATTGCATTACTTTTGTCACTTGCAACGTCTGTTCACTTTTAGTACACAGTATTTATTTTTGCATTGCACATATTGCCTGTTCTAGTGTATATGCCGATTATCTGTATCACTGTATTTGTTTCATTTCTTCGAGGTGTTTGTTGTTTTAATTTGTGGATTTCATGTTAAGGCAAAATAAAAAACATTGTTGTTTGAGGAAAGTATTTGTTTAAGACTTGAGTGCAAGAGATCCAGTAAAAACTAATGTGTAGCTACATCAGGAATAATTAAGTTTCCATTATTTAAATAAGCACACAAATCTCTGTATGGCGTTAATTTCATATGAAATAATACTTTTCTATTCGAGTTTTTCATTTTGAACAGGCCATTTTAAACATAAGATGTTGAGTTCTGTATTTTTAACTAGAGCGGAGGTTCCCATACTTTTGAAATTTCGTACCAAATCTATAAGAATCAAAAATATGTTCACCGTCATAAAAGTATTTTTCGATTAAAAATCAATGCACGTTTTAGCATGTATTAATTATTCATCGTGATAGGAATATACAATGCTTGCATGTTTTTGTATTAATTGATTGTGGAGTGTTTATAATCAAAGAATACATTTTAAATTTATATAATTCAATTATATTATTAATTTTTTACGTGATAATAAAGTATAAATATACCATACAATTCGCGAAGCTAAATTTTTGGAAAATTCTAGTACTGTAACCAGTCCTTTAACATAAACTATTGGACTAACTGTGACAACAAGGCTGCCCTCTGGTGAGTAGCAGAGAAGTACTTCAGTAAAAGCCAAGGCTCCCACTTGATAGTTTGTATCAGATTGTTGCTGTGTAATTTTGTTAAAGTTAAATGTAATGTTCGTGTGTAGCTTAAACCTGTTAATAAATACTTGTTACACTATACAGGGCTATTCTATGACCCTATCTAAAACGACCCCTTCACAAAGTGACGCCCAACGTTAATGTTTAGCTTTAAGAATTTTCCTTGGCTTTTGCTCACTTTCTTTTTCAGAAACAGTACTTGCAGCCACACCCGCTGGATATAACTCCTAAAACTTTAGGAAAAGAGATACCTTGCCCTTCAGGTATGATGTTTTTTTTTTTTTTTTTTTTTTTTTTTTTTTTTTTTTTTTTTGTGCCACTCCGATGGCCTATCAACAACAAATAGTTGTCGTAAATGATATGATTTGTTTTGCATTTAAACACTATTGTTCTATAATGTGTTAACCCTTAATGTTGAAAACGTGAAAATACTTAAATACGAAAACGTGAAACTACGTAAAAATATAAAAACGTAAAAATACTTTACTGTGTTCTTACAGTATATATGTATGTGGGATTCACCAATGCCCGATGCTGAATTAGAATTGCCCGTTGTGACGTAATCAGTATAGCATCACCCAGCGCAGTAAGAATCATCCCAGACAGCGCTGAGACCTGGTCGAGAGCGGAGGGCAGACGTGACCAGACGGCTCACGCGTCCTCAAGAGTTTATGAATTTAGATTGTGCTTTTGATGTTATGCCTTTAGCTGTGATGACTCTAGACGATCATACTATTAAAATGTTTGTGTAAAAGGACTACATCATTATGTTAATCCTGCATACCGTTAACTTCATCTTTACTTACTTTATCTTATTAAACCAATATTAAATATCCGTGCTCTCAATTCTCTGAGTTAAGTCAAATTCTACAAAAAAATATGGCGAACAATCGTGCCGCCTCGAATTCCAAAATGTGCGAGTAGTAAAACTGGGCTTTGAACTGTGAACTGAGTGAACTGTTCTCACAAGTTATTCGATTTATTGGATTACGCATATAAAGTGTGGATTACCCAATTGACGACGATCATCTGTCGGGTGAGTACAAAACTTTCTTTGCAATATGAAGTTAGTAGAAATTCTAGAATTGGAAGCAGCTTTAAAGAACAGTAAAAGTTCTGAAATCAAAAGTTTGCATAAGCTTATTTTTAATACTGATGGAGACCGAAATAACCGGAAAAGATTACGTGAATTTTCTGGCTTTATATTTAAACCAGAATCTGAAGAATTTAATAAGAAAATATATACAGTGCAGAATAGTTTTACTTTGAATGAGTTAATTAAAGTTTGCAGTGTATTGTGCATAAATTCAGAAGGTTTGAAATCGGAAGTCGTAACCCGAATTGTCTCTTTCCTATGTGATTTGTCTGTATTATTTGAAAATATTCTGCATGAAGAAAATAGTGATATTGAAGATGAAACTATTAATAAAATTTCTGAAGTAATGCTTGATGATAATCAAAGAGACAATCCTGGTTTTAATGAGTCTCAAGTAAATAATAGTATGCAGCTTCCAATTCAAGATCATTTTAAACCTCATCTTAGTTTTTCTGATATTGAAAGTATTTTTAATCTTTTTCTGGTAATGCATATGAAAATGTTGATAAATGGATTGATGAATTTGAAGATGTTATAAATTCTTTGAAATCAAGTGATTTGCATAAATTAGTTTTTGCTAAAAGATCGTTAAAAAGGTAAAGCGAAACTATTTATTCAGAGTGAACCTAAAGTTAATGACTGGTGTAAATTAAAAAAGCTTTTGAAATCTGAATATGGTAAAGCTTTTAATTCTGCTGAATTGCATGAAATGTTATGTAAGCGTAAATTAATGCCTAATCAATCTTTAAATGTGTATTTTTTGAAAATGAAAGAAATGTGTTCGCGAGGTAACATTGAAGATGCTTCATTAATTAAATATGTTATTGATGGTATTCTCGATTCTGTGGTTAGGAAAACTATACTATATGGTTGCGAAGCAATATCTGAATTTAAACAAAGGCTTAAAATTTATGATAAAATGGGATCGGACAATGATAAGTTTAAAAATCCGAAACCGAAAGTAGACATTCAAGTTAAAGATAGATGTAAGCCTACGTCATCAAACCGAAATCAATCTAACGTTAGTAAGGTCAAATGTTTTAATTGCTAGGAATTTGGGCATTATTCAAAGCATTGTGTTAACAAATCGAAGGGTGTAAAATGTATAAAATGTAAGAAGTTCGGGCATTATTCAACGAACTGTCCAGAGCGGAACCCCGAGACACAACAAGCAGCTTTATTACAACGAATTTCTGACAAGGATAGAATTATGAAGACTGTAGAAATAAATAATCATTTAGTTGATAGTTTAGTTGACACTAGTTCAGATGTAACGATATGCAGCGTAGAGTTACACAAGCAGATTGGTTCTCCTAATTTAAATTGTAGCGATATCACACTAAACGGAATTGAATCAAAGCAAACGTACCCCATCGGCTTTTTCATTTCTGATATTTCAATTGATGGTTTTTTACTTCGTACGAAAATTTATGTTGTTACGTCATTATGTAATCAAATTGTATTAGGTTTGGATGTATTGAGTCAGTTTAACTTCTCTTTTACCGAGAATGGCCTTCAAATAATTTCTCATCGGAATAAAAGTAATGTAAGCTTGATAACTGCTGAGTCATCTCGAAATTCTAACGTTCGTTGCGTTATGGGAAATTTGAATATTGCTGTGTCATTGAAGAATGTTTATGATCTTTCTCAGTCGTCTGACGTCTCCGTTAATGTAAACAAAAGTCCCGAAAGCGGAAGTAGCTCGACGTTTAATTACCTTTCGCATCTGGTGAATGCTATTTCTGTCAACGAGATTGATTTATCGCATATTTTGAATGCAGAACATAAAGAAAGACTGTGTAATTTAATTAATTCGTACCAGCCTCGGAAAAATAGACAATCTGACTTCAAGATGCAAATAAATTTATGCGATGATATTCCGGTCTGTCAAAATAGAAGATACATGTCTTTCGCGGAACAAAAAATTGTTGACGATCAAATTAAGGAATGGTTGAAAGAGGGCATAATAAAGCTTAGCAATTCTAATTATGCAGCGCCTATTGTTTTGTGTAATAAGCGTGATTATTCGAAACGTTTATGTATAGATTATCGGAAATTAAATAAGAAGATTATTAAAGACAAGTTTCCATTGCCTTTAATTCCGGAAGTACTTGATCGCTTAGAACAGTCAAAAGTCTTCACGATACTAGATTTGAAAAATGGCTTTATCCATGTAGACATAGATGAAAATTGGGGTTTTCATCCGCAGAGAACCCGTTGGCGCTGTTGTAATTTTTACTCGCCAAGCTCCGATGAAGCCGGGCCGTAAACGTGATTTTTAGTGCATGTAATTTCAAGTTAGCTGACAAAACAGTATATTAAGCATATGGTAGTAAAAATTCACAGATAATAAGCATGTAGATGTAAAACTAAACATTTAAACGTGATATACGAAAATAAACCCGTCTTTTTCATAATATATTTCACAATACAAATAACCTTCAACAGTAATCAAATTTTCTTCAGTAGCATTGTTAATAAAACTAGAACTTTATACATTTTATTATTTTTCAAGACTCATTTGAACTGTATTCCTTACACCAGCAGTGGTTTGCTAATTTTGATAACCATGGGGATACATCAAACTACTCTGTCATCTTAGATAATCAATAATATTTTTTATTTCAATTTAATCAGCTATTTATGTCACACCTGCCATCCTCTGAAAGGCTGTTGTTAGAAAAGCATTAACAATATAGTATCTTGTTAAAATTTTACGCCATAAGAATTGGAGCCGAGAACCGGCATCTATCAACGAAAACTTCTTTAATTATACGAAAATATTTCTATCTATTCGCTGTTAAAAAATTCAGAAAAAATAACGTGGAAAATTTGAAAAAAATAATAATAAGTAAGAGAAGAAGAATATAAATCTTGAAATGCGAACAACGACAGTAATAATTCAACAAAATGAACGCAAGAGGAATGGTTTCAACCTTCAAACGAGCGAATACAATAAATCCGATAGGTTACCAGGTTTGAACTATTATCACCAAAGTTGGCAATGTTTACATTTACCGGGTTCTCTGTGGAAGTGCTTCCGAAAATTGCACCAAATATACCGCTTTTGTAACACATAATGGTATCTACGAATTTCTTAAAGCTCCTTTTGGTTTATGCATTAGTCCAAATGTTTTTCAAAGGTATATTTATTCAGTATTTCGTGACTTGTTAAGTGAAGGTGTAGTAATTATTTATATGGATGATATAATCATACCGGCTAATGATGAAGATGAATGTTTAGACAAATTAGAAAGAGTATTCAAAACTGCTTCGGAGTATGGATTACAAATAAATTTCAAAAAGTGCCAATTCTTAAAACGTAAAATTGAATTTTTGGGACATGCAATTGAAAACGGAACTATTCGATCATCACCTTCCAAAACTGTTGCTATTCGAAACTTTCCACAACCGCGTAACTGTAAACAACTACAAAGCTTTTAAGGACTAACGGGATATTTTCGTAAATTCATTCCACAGTATGCTAAAATAGCTAAACCTTTTAGTGACTTACTTAGAAAAGGTATTGGTTTTATGTTCGATTCCGAACAACAGGAAGCGTTTTGCAGATTAAAAGAAATTCTCTCTCAGGCACCCGTTCTACGCATATTTAGGCAAGGATATCCATTAGAACTTCATACTGATGCTAGTAGTCAAGGCTTTGGTGCGGTATTACTCCAATTGTCTGATGATGGTAATTATCACCCAATCCAGTATATGAGTAAGAAGACTTCATCGCAGCAAGAGAAACTCTGTAGTTACGAATTAGAAGCCCTTGCAGTTATAGAAGCTCTGAAGAAATTTCGAAACTATTTGTTAGGGACTAAATTCAAAATTGTAACTGATTGTAGTGCTTTTCAGAAAACTTTAGATAAAAAAGATTTAACCCCTAAAATTGCGAGATGGGCAATGTTTATTGAAGAATTCGATTACGAAATTGTACATCGTTCAGGAAGCTAAATGAAACATGCTGATGCTTTAGGTAGAAATGCTTTAATTTTGACATCATACACATCCGATGTAACTGAGAAGATTCGGTTAGCACAACAACAGAATGAAGATGAACATGTGAAATTAATCAAGAATTTAGTTGAGAAGTGAGAAGAAAATGGATTCTTCGTGAGAAATGATATTTTGTACGAATTTGAAAATGGTAAAGATCTTCTAGTAGTGCCAGAATCCTTACAGAATGAAATCATACAGAAGGTACATAAAAAAGGTCACTTTGCCGTAGGTAAAACTCTGAATGCTGTAGAGCAAGAATTCTAAATTCCCAGACTGAAATGCAAAGTTGAAAAAGTAATTGCTAACTGTATAGAATGTATACTGTACAACAAGAAGCAAGGAAAAGCAGAAGGATTTCTTCATCCTGTACCGAAAGAAAACGTTCCTTTGAGTACGTACAATATCGACTTTATTGGACCTCTTCCATCAAAGAACAAGAGATACCAACACATTCTAACTGTTGTCGACGCTTTTACGAAATTTACTTGCTTCTATCCAGAGAAATCACCAACAACGCAAGAAGTTATTTCAAAATTGAAGCAACAACAGACTGAATTTGGAAATCCAGCCAGAATCATTTCAGATCGAGGTAGTACCTTTGTAAGGATTTTAAGTTTTACTAACGTTTATTTTATTTTAAATCTTTACTATCACTTCTTATTTTCTACTTCCGGCCAGAATTAAAAGCTTTAACTTATTTATGCAAATTTGTCTGGCGAACGCCAAGTACTTAAGTTGTGGCTTTTTGCCAAGCGAGAGAGAGGAAGGAGTTAGTCGAAGCAGGCCGCTTACCTTAGAAGTTTTACTCGGTTGCTGGTTGCCTTCTAGGCCAGAGGTTTAATCCTCGTGATAATTTTCAACGTATTGTAGTGTTAACAGTTCTCTGTACTACAAACGGCTTCCTGTTAATATTCGGCCAATCTTCCACGTAGGCCCTTGTTTATTATTCCAAAGTTAAGTTAGAGTTTAGTTAAATATTTTTATATTCTTACGTTCAGATCACAAGTAGTTGGTCTCTGTATTCCGAAGTACGGAAATTATTGTAAAGAGTGAAAAATAAAGGGTTTCGTATACCCTTCCTGTGTATCTTGTCTACTTCCCACATTTATTGAACATAGCTTTAGTAAGCTCCCTGTTCCGAGTCAGGGTCTTTGCATGTTCCCAAAGAAAGTAAGCGGAACATAGAACTTGATAGTGGCGCCCAACGAAGAAGAATAACCATGGCCGAGTTCCAAGAAGAACCTGTGCTGCCTGCAGAAGCGGCTCAGAATCCAGAAATGCCAGCTGCCGCCCTGGAACGATTTGGTTACATCGTCCTAACCATGCGCGCATCGATGAAACCAGAAGCAACATTTAATGGAAACTCACCGGTTACCAGTTTTTTGGAAAAACTAGATGACCACTTCATGCTCTACCCCGTGCACGAGTTTCAGAAAGTTACCTTAGCTACCAGCGCTTTGAGGGGCCAAGCGCTTAATTGGTTCAAATGCATAGGCATTTGGGTCTCTTGGGTCAAGCGGGAAGTCCCACCTATACTTACGAAAATTTCAAGACTGCATTAGTAAAAGCCTTCCCTGTCGTAAGGGATCGTGCGAAATTAGAAACGGAACTTTTCAGCATATATCAGCAAAGAATCGAAAATCTCTCAAGCTTTATTTTAAGAAAAATTTACGTCTTCAAACTCTTGTATGGAAACCGTCCGGATCCTGAGATAATTCAAGTGATTTTGCCGAGGTTACTTCCCCAAGTACAAGACTTTATTGAATTAAGGAATCCGACTACACTGGAAAAGTTATTTGAGCTAGCAATCCAGTTTGAAAGTAGAAAAACGGCGGACATTGAAAGAAGACGCCAGTATCAACAACGAAACCAATTTGGTGCGCCAAGACCACAGCAAAGTCAAGCACACGGCTACGGAAGCAAAGCGAATCAGTGGGCAAGGAAACCCGAGCATCCAAAAACAGCCGGCGAACGTCGACATTTCAATAGCAATCCAGGAAAAAAGTCTCAAGGCCAGTGGAAAAAGAAGGAAAGCATGGAAATGAAAAATGATTTAAACTAAAACGGATTTCTGCTGACGGGAGGGTGCGGAAATCCGAAGGCCAAGAAAACCCCTCTTCCTTCAAGTTAAATACAGTAATGGTGAAAAATTTGACTCTTCCGAAGATTGAAGTATTGGTGAATAATATCCCAGCCACCGCACTCCTGGATACAGGCGCGCAGAGTTCCTGTGTTGCAGAAGATTTTTTTAGGAAGTATTTTTGTAAATATCGCATATATAATTCGGATAATACCACAGTGTTAGCTGCGCAAGGAGAAAGATGTAAGTGCATAGGTAAATTACCGCTATACGTCCGTATCAAGGACGAACAAGTAACAGTTATGTTTTTTATAGTAAAGAATCTGCAAGCACATATTATCTTAGGAATAGATTTTCTTTCAGAGGCACAAGCAACGCTGGATTTTAATGAAGCGTCCCTTAAGCTGACCATGAAACCAGTTCGAGAAGAAAAATCGGAGCCGCCGATGTTAAATCTTGACCACCTGCCTAATGAAGAGCAACAAAGAATCCGACAAGTGGTAAGTGAATTTGGTTCTTTATTTAGTGATATTCCAGGATTTACTCAAGTTACTTACCATAGTATTGACACCGGAGATTCAATGCCAGTTCGCCACAAAGCATACCGGTATGATAAGAATAAAGAAAAAATTATAGAATGGCACATCAGCGATATGCTACGTAAAAAGATCATAACGCCCATCTCAAGTAGTTATGCTAGCCCGGTGGTTTTATGTAAGAAAAATAATGACTATCCATTGACACATCCAAAAAGGTGGCGATTCGCGATTGACTACCGTAAATTAAACTCCATAACTAAATATCCGGTATATCCGTTACCTATTATTGAAGAAATTCTAAGGAACATAACGTCTACCAAATATATGACGACTTTAGACTTAACGACTGGTTATTTTCAAATAGGGGTTAGACCGGAGGACGTGCCTAAGACTGCTTTTATAACCAAGTCTGGCACTTATGCATTCCTGAGTATGCCGTTTGGCCTTTCAGGGGCACCGGCAACATTTCAGCGATGTATGGACATTGTGTTAAGGCCTGTTCTTGGAAAGTCCACATTTATCTATTTAGACGATATCATTATTACTAGTGATAATCTGGACCAACATGTACAGGATTTAAGACAGGTGTTTTCTTTATTAAATGAGGCCGGTCTAAAAGTTAATGTCGAAAAGTGCAAATTTGCAGCCCCTGAATTAAAATATTTAGGTTACAAAATATCTCAGAAAGGAATCGAGACAGACGAATCAAAAATAATCGCTGTACAAAAGTATCCGCCTCCAAACACTGTGAAGAAGCTCTCTTCTTTTCTAGGACTTTGTTCATATTATAGGTCTCTTTATAAAAGATTTTGCAGCTATTGCTGAACCATTGTTAAAATTAAAAAGGAAAAAGGCAAGATTCTCGTAGACGGCCGAAGCCAATAGTGCTTTGGAAAAATTAAAACAAGCATTAACGCAAGCCCCTGTGTTGAAATTTCCTGAAAAGGATGAGAATTTAGAAATTTCAGCGGATGCTTCGGATTATGCGGTAGGAGCGGTACTTTCGCAAAATCAGCAGCCCGTGGCATTTTTTAGTCGAACTTTAAATCAAACAAAGAAATTATTCCGTGACTGAGAGAGAGGCACTTGCAGTTCTGTTAGCAGTGCAAAAGTTCCGAGTCTATTTTGGAAAGGCGCCAATAACAGTGTACTCTGATCATGCGGCGGTAACTAGATTGTACTCAGGGAAAAACTTATCCCCAAGGATAATAAGATGGGCACTCAAGCTACAAGAATATAATCTGGTAATCAAGCATACCCCCGGAAAGGAAAATATCGTAGCAGATGCCCTATCCAGAATAAAAATACATGAAGAAGGTAATACTGTAAAGGTGGCAATCCTCACAGCATGTACAATAAATTCCCGAGAAACTGTAATAACCGAACTGGGTAAGGATCCTGAGTTTGGAAGCATTTATGAGGATTTAAAGGATCCTGAAAATTTTAGCCACCAAGATATTGTGGCGATAAGAAATAGGGCGGCCCATTACGAACTAATAGATGGTCTATTATTTTATACAAAAACTACAAATTCCAACAACGAATTTCGACCTGTTATCCCAGCTAGTCTTAGATTAAATATCCTGCATAAGTTAAATGACAGCCCTTTAGCTTCTCATGCTGGTATTCGAAAAACTATCCAACGCGTACGCGAGACAGTCTATTTTCCTGAACTGCAAAAGTTAACAAGGGCGTATGTCCAGTCCTGCCCAACATGTCAAGCAGTTAATTATATTAATTTCCGCCCGGCCGGGTTTCTAAATAGTATTAAATCCGAATTTCCAAATGAAATAATCGGCATCGATTTATTGGGCCCTTTCCCAAAAAGTCAGTTAAATAAAAGTCGCTATCTCCTTGTTATGGTTCATCATTTTAGTAAGGGGACCGAAATTGTTCCCTTAAAACGAGCCTCCGCGAAATTAGTTACTGATTCTATTTTAAATAAATATATTTTAAAATACGGGGCGCCCCTAAAAGTTATATCGGATAATGGTCCTCAATTTGTAAGTAATATATTTGAAGACATGTGCCAAAACCTGGGCATACGTCATTTAAAAATGGTTCCGTATCGGCCGCAATCAAATATAGCGGAACGGGTCAATAGAAATATAGTGAAAATTATCCGTAGTTATGTTAAAAATTTTCATAAAAGCTGGGATAGCTATGTCAATGAATTTGCTTTCGCCCTTAGGACCGCAAAACATGATACAACGGGCGAAACTCCTGCTGAGTTATTTTTAGGCAGAAAGATTATAACGCCGTTAGACAAATTATTTTATGTGCAACAAAGAGCCCCAGAATTTAAAATGGGTGATATAGAAAAATTAATTAAAGAAGCAAAAAAGAATACTGAAGTAGCACAGAGAAAGCAAAAGCTTTATTATGATTTGAAACGACGGGGAGTAACTTATAAAGTAGGAGATGAAGTATTAAGAATTAAGCATTTCACTTTCTTCAGCACCAGAAGATAAAACCGCCAAATTTTTTCCACGATTTGAAGGACCATATGTCATAGAAAAAATAACTCACGCTGTAGTGGTGTTAAAAGCCAGGAATGGTGAAACATGATCCGCAAACATTGATCAAATAAAACCGTATTATGATCGTAATAAAATGCAAATATTCAAAGATCTTTTGCAGGATCCGGCACGGCAGGCACAAGCTCCAGAGGTGAAACAGCGACAAGTACAAGGGCAAGCCATTAGGAGGCAGGAGCAATTGAAAAGAAAGTTTCCCCGTTGGAAAATTGAAGGTAACAAGAAAGAGAAGCCGTTCCACCGTCCAAAAAAGAGAGCTCACGACCACCCCCAGAATGAAGAAGGGAGAAGTACGACGAATGCAAAGAAAGCCAGGAGAAATAACGGCAACTATAACCCGGCTCCCAAACGGAAGATCTACTCATCGGACAGGACTCTCCGCAGCAAATGTCGCCGAACTGCAAGAGGTCCACCAGCGGCGGAGGAAAAGATACAAGGAAAATTTGAACGGCCGGCAACGAGGTCCAAACAGGAACGCGAGAGAAGTGTCCCGGTTCCGCCAAGACCAGCTGCTATCAAACGGCCAAGACCACAGGCAGAGGCGAAAAAGAAGGTATTCAAGGGTGACCGAACTGGAGGAAAAAGGAAGCTTCTAGACGAAGGACCTGAAGGGCGAGCCCGCACAAGAAGGAGGATAAATCAAACTAGAATCTTCGCTACCTTCCAGGACTGGGCTGAGAAAAGAATGTCCGAATATCACAAAGATAAGTAAAATTTTATGTTACTTTGCAAACTTAAGTTAATCTTTCATTCTTACTGCAAGTAGCAGATTTCAAGAAGTTTTACCTCATGTGAGGTCTACCTTTATCGCCAAAAAGGCGAGAAATGAGTTGTTACCTATTTTGGTATTATGTTTTTCAATTACTCGCGAGTAAAACTAAAGTTGATGTATAATAGGAATGTGTAAATACTTGAATATTGTAAAAGTTATTCTATAAATTTTATTTAAAACATTCTGGCAAGAAAGAAGTTTTAGTCTGAAAGACTTTTGAAATGTAGTATTTCAATGTAGAAGAATTGGCACTTGCTTGGGAAAGAATAGAAGTTAACAATGTACTACTAATGTATGTCTTAAAATGCGTAAAATTAACGGAATGTTAATATGTTCTTATATACAATGTGAACTGTTATTTTAAATGTTAAGAAATGCTGTGATATGGTAAAAGTGAAAGTAATGCACAAAATTTTTAACTTATTCGTGTGACTGTAAAAAGACCAAATTATGGTGAATATGTGTTAAAGGTTGAATGAATGTAGTTAGGCTCTCTGACGCTACACTTCAGAGTTAGCCACTTTCAGAATAGTACCTCAGGGTTTAGAGTTGAAGATAGGGTGTGTTACGAGGTCTTGTTATGTTGAATTTTAACACGTTAGTGTTTTGATTGTAGGCGGCAGTGTTGAACACGTATACATAAACACATTCGTGTTTGGTGTTTTCTTTTACAACACATGTCAGAGAGCACGGGGAGAGATAATTAAAATAAAGTCATGAATGAAATGAGAATGTTAAGAGAAATATAAATATTCACTTGCCATTTCATTGTGTAACATTTCATTAAACTAGTTTTCCTTCCAGATCTCTGGAAGGAACCAGATTTGAATAAAAGCTCCTGTTTAGATGCAGTACAGATGAAAATTGGTTGTCCATGGAGCTGATATTGTAAAAACAAATTTTTTTTCAAATTTCTAGTTTGTAGTGAGAAATGTTTGTAAAAGATTGGCCTCGCGTTAGATTCTAGAGCTAAAAGTTTTCAACAATATCGTTTTAGACCTCAGTTTCAAAATAATTAACTCTGGCGGAAAGTATGTAAGGATCTTAAGTTTTACTAACGTTTATTTTATTTTAAGTCTTTACTATCATTTCTTATTTTCTACTTCCGGCCAGAATTAAAAGCTTTAACTTATTTATGCAAATTTGTCTGGCGAACGCCAAGTACTTAAGTTGTGGCTTTTTGCCAAGCGAGAGAGAGGAAGGAGTTAGTCGAAGCAGGCCGCTTACCTTAGCAGTTTTACTCGGTTGCTGGTTGCCTTCTAGGCCAGAGGTTTAATCCTCGTGATAATTTTAAACGTATTGTAGTGTAAACAGTTCTCTGTACTACATACGGCTTCCTGTTAATATTCGGCCAATCTTCCACGTAGGCCCTTGTTTATTATTCCAAAGTTAAGTTAGAGTTTAGTTAAATATTTTTATATTCTTACGTTCAGACCACAAGTAGTTGGTCTCTGTATTCCGAAGTACGGAAATTATTGTAAAGAGTGAAAAATAAAGGGTTTCGTATACCCTTCCTGTGTATCTTGTCTACTTCCCACATTTATTGAACATAGCTTTAGTAAGCTCCCTGTTCCGAGTCAGAGTCTTTGCATGTTCCCAAAGAAAGTAAGGCGGAACATAGAATCTGATACCTTTACATCGAAAGAATTTTCAGCGTATTGTACTGAAGAAGGAATAGAACGTGTCAAAATTACTACCGGTATTCCAAGAGGTAACGGACAGATTGAGCGAATCCATAGAATTTTGATTCCTGTTTTGTCAAAATTATCACATGAAGATTCAACGAAATGGTTTAAGTATGTTCCAGATGTTCAGAGAATAATCAACAGTACGACTACGAGAAGTACGAAATATTCACCGTTTGAGCTTCTCATAGGCACGAAAATGAAGAATAAAGAAGATTTGAGAATTAGTGAGATATTGAATGAAGAATATCTAAAGCAATTGATACAAGAACGTGATGAAATAAGAGAAGATGCGAAAAACAACATTTTGAAGATTCAAGAAGAGAATCGTAAGCAATTCAACAAGAAACGTAAGAAACCGAAACTATACAAGATTGGCGACTTGGTAGCCATTCAGAGAACTCAATATGGGATTGGTTTGAAACTACGACCTAAGTTTCATGGACCGTATAAAATCATAGCTGTTCGATCAAATGACAGATATGAAGTCGAGAAAGTAGGATGCCATGAAGGACCGAATTTGACATCTACTGCGGCTGACCATATGAAGCCATAGTCAAATTGATTTGATGTTTGTTTCAGCTCAAAACCTAAGGACCTGATACTCTCTTTTTTCTTTTCTTTTTTTTTTTTTTTTTAATTATCTTTTCAGGTACATGATAGTGATGCCCATTCAACAGACATCGAGGACGATGCCTCTTCAGGCTGGCCGAAGCTGTGGGAGTCACCAATGCCCGATGCTGAATTAGAATTGCCCGTTGTGACGTAATCAGTATAGCATCACCCAGCGCAGTAAGAATCATCCCAGACAGCGCTGAGACCTGGTCGAGAGCGGAGGGCAGACGTGAGCAGACGGCTCACGCGTCTTCAAGAGTTTATGAATTTAGATTGTGCTTTTGATGTTATGCCTTTAGCTGTGATGACTCTAGACGATCATACTATTAAAATGTTTGTGTAAAAGGACTACATCATTATGTTAATCCTGCATACCGTTAACTTCATCTTTACTTACTTTATCTTATTTACTTTTATTTCTTTCTATTAAATAAACCAATATTAAATATCCGTGCTCTCAATTCTCTGAGTTAAGTCAAATTCTACATGTATATCTTTTATGAATATTGTATTATCCTGAAGTGATTAAGAAATTCTTTCATTTTGTTTACACATAATGAGTTCTCGAGAACTGCATAATCATAATATTCAGTTTTGTTTCAAAATGGTAAATGTGGTATAATATAATAAGGTACAACATATAGTCAAAGCGAGGCATTTTAAGAGTAAAATTCTGTATTAGAAATTGTTATTATAATATGCTGAATGTATTCAATCTTATAAACGTAGTTTCTATTTGAGCTTGACGAACCAGTGACATGTTTATCACGCTGTTGCTTCCATAACGGTTTTATTTATTGATATTTTTTCTTCCATTTCCGCTTACATTATCAGGTTCAATGTTCCGTCTTACTTTCTTCGGGAACATGCAAGGACCTGACCCGGAACAGAGAGCTTACTAAAACTATGTTCAATAACTGTGGGAAGTAGACAGGATACACAAGAAGGGTATACAAAACCCTTTATTTTTTTCTATTTACAATAATTTCCGTACTTCGGAATACACAGACCCACTACTTGTGGTCTAAACGTAAGAATATAACAAATATAACTAAACTTAACTTTGAAGTAATAAACGTGGAAGATTGGCCTTATATTAACAGGAAGCCGTATGTAGTACAGAGAACTATGAACACTACAATACGTTTAAAATTATCAAGAGGATTAAACCTCTGGCCTGGAAGGCAACCAGAAACTGAGTAAACTTTTAAGGTAAGCGGCCTGTCTTCGACTAACTCCTTCCTCTCTCTCGCTTGGCAAAAAGCCACAACTTAAGTACTTGGCGTTCGCCAGACAAATTTTGCATAAATACGTTAACGCTTATAATTCTGGCCGGAAGTAGAAAATAAGAAGTGATAGTAAAGATTTAAAATAAAATAAATGTTAGTAAAACTTAAGATCCTTACAACATTGCTGAAAATTGTTTATATTTCATGATTTAAAGAAGCGTAAGATTCTTTCTGGTAAAATGTTATTTTTTTTATGCAGATTGATATACGTTTCAGATGTGCGTAATTCTTTTAATTTCATAATTGTATTGCTAGTCATGAATGTTTTATTTTGTTCTTTGAGAATAGAAATAATTAACGGAAAAGGATTTTATCAATGTTATTTAAACTGTGCTATTTTTAAGCCCTGTAAAATGTTTTATTTTAAGGATGAGAGTCTTTTTATATATTATTTTGACACTGTGTTACTTTTGATAGAACTAACTTTAGTATAGTGCTATTCTATGGTAAAATTACTAAAAATCGTTTCTGAGTAAGGTGACCTCATTACAACCTTCTAGTTAGTGCCACAATAAAGTGTTTTTTTTTTCATCGAAGAATTTATTTTAAGTGAAACACGTCATCATGTCGTTTTTTGCTAAAGGACGTAAACAAGATATATGTGTTGCAGCAAAAGAACTTGGTGTGAATGTTACGGAACAAATGACAATAGTTGATATTAAGGACGCCATTTTAACGAGTAAGGTATATAATGAAGAGTTCATTAAAGATCTATTTTTTAGCATTATTGCGAAACGAAAAGAAATAGAGGAACGTGAATTTAACGAAAGAAAATAGCGTGAGGAACGCGAATATAACGAAAGAAAATAGCGTGAGAAACGCGAATATAACGAAAGGAAAGAGATAGAAGAACGCAAGCACGAGCTGGAGAAATTGAAAATACAAGTAGCTAGCTCAGGTGCTAGTCATAATTCCGTACCTGCTTTGAAACTCACTGACACGGATATCCCTAAGTTACAATTACAAACTTTAATTCCTCACTTTAATCCAAAAAGTGATGACATGAGCCTTTTTCTCACTTTATTTGAAAGGCAATTAACAATTTTGAACCTACCTCAAGGGAAATGGGTAGTGTTTCTCTTAGGTTTGTTAGCTTGTAGTGTTTATATTTATTTTAACTAACATTTACTTCAAGTTTAAGCTATCTTTCCTGTCAAGCCTTTACTTTCCCCTAGAATTGCCAATGCCAGAGTATGTAAATCGTAGTAGAACGCGCAGAGTATTCAAATTTTTAGCAGAAGTAATTGAGTTTAAATAGAAGGAAAGCGAGATTGTAAGTGTGCTTCTTGAATCACGAGCGGGAAGGTTGCTTGGTAGAAAGTTTAAGAACCGCGCGTTTCGGCCTGTGTGCCTATTTCGACAGTTCGTTGAATCTTTCAAATTCTTAATCAGAAAGTTTGCTGAATCTCAGCTGTATCTTAGAACGCGGTTAAGATAGTTACGATTATAGAGCCTCGTAGATAGTGACTTCGTTAGTTATTCATCCTGTCATTTATTTTTAGTTGTACTTTTCTATTTTTGTTAAACCGCCGGGTCGGCGTAGTTTGTGAGCGTCAAGTGAACGCAACTGTGATTTCTAAAGTGAAATAAAAAGGGAGTTAAACCCTTCTTCAGAGTCTGTGTAATTTCCAGTTCATAGCAGTCACTACTACTATTGCTGACAAGTTGGGGCCTCCCAACATCACAAGCTGATGACGTTACAAAACTGATTGCAAAGGAATCTGCTGGTGAAACACAAGATTATCACAACATTAAAATATTCTCCCAAAGCGTTTTAAATTGAGTGCTGAAAAGTTTCGACAGTTATTTTCGCAACATCGCAAAAGTCCTGATAGTACTTCGCGAGATTTTTACTTTGATTTGAGAAATTTCTTTGATGGCTGTATTTGCGAATTAAAAGTCAGTACTTTTGAGAAGTTAAAGGATTTGATGATATCAGACAGGATTTGATGATATCAGACCAAATTAAAAGACGGTCCCTATCTGAGTATAGAGAACATTTTGTGGATCATTGGTCCGAGTGGACTGATCCGCTTCAAATGGCTGATAAGATTTATATGAAGAAGCTAAAATCATCACGAGTAGAAATGTCAGTAATAACACTCCAAAGCCGTCTCAACATAGTGGTCCTAAAAATACCCCTCAACTTATTAAAAACTCAGCGACAAGGAATTCTCGCATGAGAGAAGATCGACCAACTGTTAGTTGTTATGGTTGTGGAAAATCAGACGTTGTTAAAGCTAAGTGTCCAACCTGCTCTCCTTCTTTAAGTAAAGAATCAGCCGACTTCAAAGCAATAAACTTACATACAGTGTCTGTAGAGACACCTCACACGACTCTTTTAAGAGTAAAAATCAATGGATTTACGGAAATTGTCTGTGCTGATACTGGAGCTACTCACACTATGGCGGGAGAAACATTATATAATCTCTTGAAAGAATAAGGATCAGAATTTAAGGAAACTACTATGAAGGTCACTCTTGCGGACTTCAAAGGAACGAAGAGGTCCACATGACCCAGGTAGACATTCACATTGAAGGAAGATCATTCCGCATAACTTTATTTGTGCTTCCCTCAGCAAAGGGATCAGGATCGGATTTTCTTAGAAGCGCTGGAATTGTTTTAGATTTACAAAATCATAGTAGTTTTACCACAATAATCCGCAACAAAAGTATAAGTTAATTGATGATGATTCTAAACCCCATGATCGAACCGAATGTCCGTCGGACGTTGACACTGTAATGTGAAAGACAACATCTGTCGGCTCATCAAAGATCACAATTAAACGAACTATTGAGTCAATATACAACTACCTTCCAACCAGGGAGAGGAGCAACACCTTTCATAGAACATCTAATTAAAACTGGAAACCATCCCTCAGTAGCTGTACCACCATATAGAATGAACCCTGATAAGAAAGAAATCTTAAAGACAGAAATTGACAAGCTCTTATCTGAAGGAATAATTGAAAAATGCGAATCCCTTTATGAATACCCAGTTGTTTTAATACCGAAACCTAATGGAACAGTACGCCTCTGCATAGATTACAGTAAATTGAAAGCGATAATAGTTCCAGATTCCTACCTACTTCTGAGAATGGATGACCTGTTACATGAGGCCAAACCTACTCCTTTCATGTCAACCCTTGATCTTCGTGAAGGTTCATACTGATGATTAAGACAAGACAGCATTTGTATGTTCCTTCGGAACATATCGTTTCTTACGAATACCCTTTGGTCTTCGGAATGCCCCAGCAACATTCCAGAGATTGATAGACCGTTTTCGAAATGGACTTGAGGACATCCTAACCCTCACCTATCTGGACGACATAATCGTGTTGTCAGAATCATTCGAGAAACACCTTTCCGATTTCAAAGCTGTTTTCGAAAGGCTTTTGCTCTTCAAACTGCACGCAAACAGAGAGAAATGCCACTTCGCTTCTTCTCGTGTAAAATATTTGTGATTTTGGATCACACAAAAAGGAATCGAAGTTGATCCAGAAAAAGTTTCCTCTATGCAGAGAATTCCACCTCCCAAAAACATCAAGGAACTCCAATTCTTCCTTCAAACGTCTTCTTGGTTTAGACGATAAACACAAAACTTCGCGGAAATATCACGACCTCTTAGTGATTTGACGAAGAAGAAAGTCCAATGGGAATGGGTTTTAAACCAGCAAAAAGCATTTGAAACTCTAAAAAACTGCCTCATAACACCTCCTGTGTTGAAGCAAGGACATACGAAAGTGTATCGAAATAAAGCAAGTTCAACGTAAAAAGCAATATGATAAAGGAAGGCGACAAGTGTTTTATTCACCAGGTGATAAGGTATGGGTCAATTTACATCCCGTTAGCAATGCAAAAAACAAAAAGACTTCAAAGTTCACACCAAAGCGTGACGGTCACAGAAATCACCTACTTGTCCTCTCAAGCCTTCATAAACTATCAGAACCCATAGAAATGTACCATACGTCTGCACTAACACCTTTCAAAGACTCGTCCACTTCTTTCATTCTTCCGCTCAGGAAGAGAGGTAGACCGCCAAAAGTTACTTTGCATTCCCGAAATAATCAAGAACTTGTGGTTCCGGACAGTGCTCCAAAGAGAGGTCCGCTTGCCCAGGAACCCCCCCTCCGAAAAAAAAAAAAAACTGAGACTAGAGACAATGTTACAAGAGCTCCCAAATCCTCCAGTTCTGTCTCCTTGCCGGGACGTCTGGGGAGCCATAGCGGGAGTTGTAACCAATTCTTTAACATAAACTGTTGGACTAACTGTGACAACAAGGCTGCCCTCTGGTGAGTAGCCAGAGAAGTACTTCAGTAAAAGCCAAGGCTCCCACTTGATAGGTTTTGTCAGATTGTTGCTGTGTAACTTTCTTAAAGTTAAATGTAGTGCCCGTGTGTAACTTAAACCTGTGAATAAATACTTGTTACTTGTCATCATACAGGACTATTCTATGACCCTATCTAAAACGACCCCTTCACAGTGTTCATTTCAGTATTAACCCCAGAGTCGTAACTAGCATATAGCCAGTGTGGACGCCACCATACGCGCCGAAAAATGGAATAATTATATGTCTGAAGATTAAAATAAAAGAGTGAAAGGGGCGACATTTTACATTTATTTTGAATATTCACTTAAATTGTTTGCGTAAATCTTGCACACCTTTAAAATAATGAAATGCACTATTAGTGGTACAAGTACCACAATTTGATAAACTCTGTTTTAGAGGATTATATCTTAAACTAGTAAACACATCGTAACTGCTGATCTTAAAATTTTCTCAACGTTAAATTGAAATCTTCATACAAAGACTAGATTGCAACTTATTTTTAATTTTGTAATTTTAAAAAATATTTCTTAGCTTTTATGAAAATTTAACGGTAACGGATTTCACGTGTTAGACTGTAATTTAAAGTTTTCAGAAACGAGAGTGCGGATGCCTTAGCGAAAGAGGCAACTTCAAGTACTTGAAATACAGAAATAATTGGTATTCATGGCTCTAGGAAGAAATGTACAAATATTAATATTATGAAGCACGACATTATAGATAAATGGAAGTTGCAGTGGGACCTCTCCGTGAAAAATACAATGTTATTTGAGAATACTTGAATCTAATAAGAAAATGAGTGTTATCTGTGACATAGATTTAAACCAGCAGCTCTCAAACTTTTGACTAATGAGTACCATGCGAACAAAAATTGAAAACCTTTAGTACCACCACTACAAAGTATTACTACTACCACCAACCCTTGAACAAAGCTCCGATCGCATAAATGTACGATTGTTAGAGAAAAAACTCAATCAGGATGTTGGTGTTTTAATTTTTGAATTTAATGCTTAAAAATACTTTGCTTCTTTGCGTACCACCTATTTTTCTCTTGCGTGCCACTAGTGGTACCCGCTTCTTAGCGTACCACCTATTTTTCTCTTGCGTGCCACTAGTGGTACCCGTAACACCGGTTGAAAACCCCTGATTTAAACCAACTCAATTCCGGACATGAAAGATTTCCATACTATATTTGAAAAGATTTCAATTACAAAATAATGATTTATGTAAAATCTGCAATAAAATTGATGGCAATTTGCACTTCATAACCGAATGTAAACTCCCTCGTCATATTAATGGAGCAGACATTAATTTCATGGAAAAAGGTCAATATAGAGTTAGGAAAATAGTAGACGAAATAATGAAGATTATCAACGATAATAATGAGGCCATCGGCATAGGGTGATTGCTTTTGTGTGTTTGTGCGTGCGTGTGGGTGTGTGTTTATGATAATTTTCATTGTTTTATTTAACGCAACATTTTCTTTAGTTTGGACTTTTTTGTATTTCTCATCTTTACTTTGTGTGTTTGCGCAATTTATTCAGCGGCTATACATTGATAACGTTTGTTGGATGTAATTTTTTGAAATTGTAGTTCTAATGTTTTTTTTAATTTAATATATTTAACTTTGCACTTTGGGATGCGGCCGGGCCACTGCATGTCCTTGTTTGTTGTTGGAATCGGCGTTGCCCATTGATGGTCATAGGGCAAATTCATTTTTGCAAGGAGGACCGGGCTGTGTCTACATTTCTGTTAGTGTCCTTCTTATATATACACTGTGCATATTGTACCTAGAGCATGCATCCTATACCTTTCTGTTAGTGTTCTTGCTTATATATACACTATGCATATTGTATCTAGAGTATGCATTTTAACCTGGAAAATTGGTCAACATTCAAAATTTGAAGCACGAATTTCTAATGACTGCGAAGAATTTTCATACCTGTTATAAAATAAAAAATTAAAAAAAAAAAAAAAAATTAAAAAAAAAAAATCATAGTTTGAAACTCTAAAGGTAAATCATGTTCTAATGTCAGTTAATCATGTCTTTTCAGTTCTAAAGGCATTTCTTTCTTTTTTTACCTTTTTTTTTCCGTATAGAGCCAAGAAATAGAAAACTTTTTCCTAGCTTTATAAACTTTAAAAAAAAAGTAAATTAAACATCAAAAGATTTTATATTATATAAGGCGGTAGGAACATAATTTATTAATCCTAAAATCCTAGAAATATTCATTAAAATTATCAATCGGTGTATTGAAAGTTAATGTATCAGAAATCATATCAACTAAATATATTATTAAAACAAAATTATACTGTATGTCGCAGGCAGCTATTAAAACTACAGATCGCCTGTCTGTAACTTAACACATTAACGTCATATGTGCGTAGGGCGGCATAGTAAATTTTTAAGAGGTGCGTTTCATTGCTTTTAAATTTCTCAGTTTGTTACGAAAAAAGTAAATTAAAGATGAATGCTCATACTGTGCTAATATCATGTGAGAAGTAAATTTCTAGGGTACTACAGAAAGATAATGTGCTGAGGATGTACTATGGTTTGTTTCTACTGTGAAAATTAATTACTGAAACAGTTTTTTGTTGTTATGACTTATCTCACTTGTCTGACACTAACATCAGAATAAGCTCACGGAATTTGTCGTGGCAAGGAGCGCAAGATTATGCCTGTCATTGGCAACAGCACCTTACAGGAGACAGTACGACTTTGCTCAATTTCACCCCCAGTTTTAATCGAGAGCACCTTGGAGGGGCAGGTCTGAGGGTCTTTTACCTCTCTTCCCCTAACACCAACTTCCCGAGAGGGCATTCGACTCGCTACATACTTAGATTGCCCCCATGCCGCACAGACACTATACATTTACCCATGCATTCTCCGGGATTCGAACCCGGGCCCTTCGGTATGACTAACCACTTTCCCGGTTGGGTGGCACCTGAAACACTTTAAATCTACCGATATCCTTTTATATTTGCACACATTCTTTCTATTGTCTTTGCATACATTCACGTGCTGATTGAGCGGGTTGGTTGTCTTTGCTTATGTGCTGGCTAAAGTTTTTTACTGAACTTTTACGAATTATCATTGGCTTATTATGTAACATCTTTACTACTAATTATGTAACATCTTTACTGTATAATTATTTTTATGCTTTGTCTTGATTAATTCAGTAGATAAAAATCAAGCGAGTTAAATCTGATGTAGTACTTACTCCTTTATAGTTATTTCATTTGGTGAATACTTTGTGATGAATATTATTATCAAAGTGAATGTTTAGTAATTTTACTTTTTTTAATACAATTATGAAATAATTTCTGTCGTATTTCTGAAGAGGGACGATGACATAAAATGATTTTAAATGAAGAAAAAAATTGAATTACTTATTAGTATCATAACTTGTAAATAACATTTCACACAATGTTTCATTACACTGAATTATTTTTATAATATAAAGTTGCACAAAGAAAAAAAAAACCTTATATTAAAATAAGTTTTAGAAAATTTTATTGACTTTGAGGTAAACCACAGAAAACTTTTTTTTTAAGAGGATTCGTTCAAGAAAATGCTCTTTTATAAAACAAATATTAATCGCAAGATTTTTTGCTAATTTTATGTTTGACTCTGACACATTTTTATTCAGTGTGTTTTTACATTGTTACAATATCTTAATGGGAAAGGAAAAAGAAAAAAAAAATATATGTGTTATATAAATACATGAAATATGGTATTCTAATGTATGTTATTAATTATATTAAAAAATTAATTAGAAAAAAGAATTATTTATAAAGTAGTTTTACATTTTTCTTTATTGACTGCCCGTCTTTGTATTCACTATATTGAACTGCGTCAAAAGAGAGAATAATTAAATAAATAAAGAGAGGGTTATTTATTTAAATAATTTTTAGGCAATGACCAACCCTATAAAAGTGTGAATATTAACTTGATTTTTATGATTATTTCGAAAAAAAAATTACGCATGAAAATTACTTAAAAATCTCAGTATTCGGAATAATAAGGAGAAAGTGGATTGCTTCATGATACAGGGTTCGTAGCGGTCCTTACAAGTGCTTATTAGTCCTTATATTTGAAAATAAAATATAAAGGCCCTTATAGGTAGGTGCTTACTTTTTCTTTAAAGCCCGTATTTTTTTGCTTTTAGTGCTTTTTTTTTAATCCTTTGTTTTTAATGAACGCTTTCCCGTACCAAAGCCGAAACTAAATAAACAACTTTTCTTCCTTATATGCAACGTCAGATGGTGAATCATACTCCCGGAAATTGCTATTCCCCCATCCTCTGCATTAACGTAATCTATGGTGCGAGCGAGAGTACAGAGAGGTGCACGTCGTTCTATTGGCCAAAGAATTGCGAAAACGGTAGAAAATTCCGGTACATTCGGTATTCTTTTCCTCCCACCCAAATACTACACACGTTTGAATTTCTTCAAGATTTTAATAATTTGCATTCTCGTTCCGCGTGGTCAGTTCATATTCGTGTTTATTATGATCGTTATGCTTATAATATGAGCATATGTATGAATATTTATAATAAATTAGTTGCAGTAACTGCTGAAGTATAGATAAATTTCCAAAAATGGGTGTGTTTTTACACAGATTAGCTTTCTAAGGAATAATATTCGGAATGGCTTAAATAAAAGGAAAGTAATCGAATAGTCAAAATAATTTCATTTTCTTTGCTAATACATTATACAGTACGGAGGTTGGGAGTTTCTCCGCAAAATCTCTGATATTGAAGCAGTGGACTTTTTTTTGTCACTGTCCAATCTGGATTGAATACGACTAAAAGTTTTTGCGGTCTACCCAACCCAAGCGAAGATTGATTCTATTCCGGAAATTTAATACTACTGTTGAAAATTAAAGTCTTTTTCTTTTTCTTTATTTAGTTCTTTATTCTCCAAATACCGGCAGGTGTTGATTCCGATTGCGTAATATCACATATGGAAGAATTACGGCGCACGTATTGCGCAATAACGTTTGCGGTATTTTGCAGAGATAATTAATTTTGACGTTCAGTCTGAGATTTGTTTATGAACACTTAAATGAGTTTTACTGTACTTTCTAAGCAGAATATTTCTCAGTTCCGTTGGTCTATTTTTATATGATGCACATATCGAAACGTCAAAATCATTTATTTAGCCTAAATTTAAATCTAAAGAACGGCTACAATCTCCCCCACTCCTCTTTTTCCAGTTACTATCCGGAATATTCGGGAATTTCCGAGTATGCGGGTTAGTTAAGCTTTTACTGTTAAAGGATGACTGAATGAAGCAATTTCCCGTCTTCTGATTTCAGAAATGTGCCTCTTTTTTACATAAATTACTTCGCTTGGAATATATGTTAAGGGAAAACTGTTATGCAATGAAAATTTAGAAAATGTTCAGAATTTTCATTTAAGTTAAATTATTTAAATATTAATATAAGTGGAAAAATAAATTGTATTTATTATTAGGTGCCAAACGAATACAATTAATATGGCTTATTATTATTTATTTTCTATATTTTCAACGGAAATATCATCATTAAATCTTGTAATATAGTTTAGTTCTGCATAGTTTCTTTTCCTCTCATTGTAAACTAATTCTGTAAATTGAACTGTAATTTAAAATTAAAAAAAAAAAAGTTAATTGTTTTCCATTGTTGAGGTAATGCTCATTCTCTTAATAAATATTGCATTGCTCATATTTTAAATTACAAGTCTAATTTTTCTTTTAAGTTTATGCACTTGTGTATAATGTAATTAGACAGGTGCTTATTTTTTCCTTAAAATGTGCTTGAAAAGTGCTTATTTTTTTAACTAAAATATGGCTATGAACCCTGTGATACCTTGTTTCTGTGATAAATTTCTATAATGCTTTACAGCTACGTTTATTCATAAATCTCAGTTATAACTCGTAAAATTTTCTGTTTATTAGATACGAATGAAATTTATAGATATGCCTATATCGATGCATAAACCAATTAACTTCTAATTATTAGCAGCATCATTTATGTATAATATAAGACTTATACTATTTAAGGTCATATGGAAAAGATGGTGTTTGGTGTTTGGTGTATTTAATTATGGCAAAGCACACGAGGGCTATCTGCCTAAAGGGAGGGATGCCTTTCGTGGAGGACTTTCTAAGGGAAACTGGCTCGTATACACGTTACACATGGGGAAAACCACGAAAACGCCCATGCAGCCAGCCCGTTCGCGGGATTCGAACCTCAGACCGAACATATGGAAAAGATGGAAACAACAGTAATTTGCGGATTCCTCGAAACTTAGTCTCTGCCCAACAGAAAATTATCCTTTTTAAGTACCTTATTTTGATAAGCTTTAAATGCATAATGTGCTATGAATTTAATATTATGGTTATTTTATCACGTTTACCTTCTATTTTTCTATTTAGTATGTGATACATTAAATTTATCATAGATTACACAAATAACGTGCTTGAGCGTAACAGTTTGCTCCTGAAAAAGGGAGATTATGTATCTCCTGTCCCAAAATGTATTAAACTTTTGCCTATTTCAAAATAACCTTTAAAAAAGAAAGTTTGAGAATTGTTTCTTATTAGCAAATTGAAATGTTCAATGAAAATTACCGTATTTGCCGTTGTATAAACGCACCTCCTTTTTTGTACACATTTTTGAAGGATAAAGCTTTATTACTGATCATTATAATGAATTTACAGCATTTTAAACATAAAGTAATACAAATACAAAGTAATAACGTCTACAAATACCCAATCTATCTGGAAAAGAACACCTTTTGATCTCCTTCGTCAAAAAACAGACACTCATATTCAGAGCTAAGTGAAGAGTCATTTGAAACCTCTTCTAAATCAGCATCTGAGTCCCCATACAACAAATTGTCTTCTGTACCATCCAGTGCATTACTAATGCCACACTTCTTAAATGATTTAACCACTGTCTCTGTTTTGAAAGCATCCAATGAAGCTTTGACCCCATTCACAAATGACGTATCGACGCAATAAGTATCGCCATATAAGACGCACCCCGTTTTTCAGACCTATTTTCAAAGAAAAAAAGTGCGTCTTATACGCCGGCAAATACGGTAATTATTAAACTTAACTAATAGAAATCTCATTTTCTTCCTCTTTACGGAATGCCTTCGTAGTGTGACTGGAAACACGTCCGGTTGGCACTCGTAGATTCGAAGTTTGAATCTCGGCCAGAGCACTGCGCATTTTTGGGTTGTGCAGTACGCTCTCCAAGATTCTTGCTTCGAAATAAACATTGAACATTGTTTCCTTCTCCCAAATAAACTAATTACTCTGCTAAGCTTTAACTATTAACAGAGATAAGAAAAGATAAATCTAATTACTAGAGATTCATTCATTGTTTTGTAATTCTATTTGAAAACAAATGCTTTAAAATTAAAGTTGAAAGGAATGAAAATAATACAGCCTAAAACAGAGAATTATTTGTCAAGCCTGTTAATAGTAAATTAATCTATTTTCAACACACTATTTCGATGTATATAAGTCTTTCTATTTTGAAAGAGGCAAAGATAGATTGTTTCCTATATGTAAATGAAGACATCTGTTGTGCAGTAAAATCTATCTTTCAGATAATATAGAAGTGTTTAAAAATTGCATGTATTTAAATGAAGTTATCGAATGTTTCATGAATAAAAGCGTAAAGTTTCTGAAGTTTCCTCTACTCTGCGTCATAAATCAAGCAATATTTTCAATAATAATTTGCAGTCTTTTTTGGATATCATCTCCAAATTAAAGGAAACTGTTATTTAATTTTCTCTTTGATGATGTTTACAGAACAATATTTTTTTTTGGAAATTCAATAGATTAAGAGTTATTGTTTAGTAAAGGGTATAACTTACTTTTAGACTGCACGCGGGTAAGTGAAAGAAGCAGCAGTAAGTAGAAGCAGAACATGATGGCAGTTCGGAAAATTCAGTTGCAGGCTTTTTATATATTGTGATGTCAGATCGAAGTGCATTCCAAGAATATTTACAGGGAGGATCGAAAAGTCAACCCAATCACATCGCCATTTTTGAGTAATAAAATATTAAAATCCAGAAAAGTATCCTGTTTAGTGTTTCTCAGATGAAAAAACAATATGAAGTTAAATAAAAATACTTTAAAAGCATTTTAAAGCTTAAGTTATTATTTTTTCTCTAGATTTCAGATTTTGCTAACTGGCATTCACTCTAGTTCCATTTTATTGGTCGATACTCGTTTGACTGAAGAATATTCTTAAGTTGCTAAAAGTTACCGTTAGAACAGAAGAGTTTTATTTTCATTATCTGTAATTTTAAATTACGCGATTTAAAAATATTGTATAATAAATTTTAAAAAGCTTCATTAAGTTTTATTAGTTTAAAGATCTTTTCTACGAAGATTTGCTTTGTAGAAAATTATTTTCTCTATAATGGAATGGTTATTGTGTCCGAAATTTCTGCTCATTGTTAAGACAGGATTCCCTCGCTGGAGTGAGATAATATTTCAGTGAAATGTAAATTTTTTCTAAAATATGTTAAATCAAATAAAAAGTAAACGTACGTATCAACTTAATCCGGTTCTTTTGAAGCTAATGAACATTCAGCTGCAGAAATGAGACCAAATATGTCTACCTAATGAGGAAAGCCGATCCTGACTTGTTTCAGAACCTATTTTTATTCATTTGAATGAAATTCCGTTTATAATTTGTTTGCCCAGTTCCATTATTTACTTCATAGAGTAGAACAAGATATTTGCATTTGTATCCAGGTTTAATTTGAACATATTTAACGATACTTAGATGTCCTTAACTACGCAAATATTTTGCTAACATTAGGAGATAAAGGTGCATGCATGTCTTACTGAAAAAATTGATATTTATATCTGCGAAATGAAGCATAAAATTCTTTTTCGCTCTTTTCACAAAACAAATATTTTCATCTCCAAGCTTATTAAAACAAATGGAGGAACAGGAAAAAATTTAACTATACCAATAAAACGTGTAAATGTATGATACGTAAATGAAAAAGAAGTACATAGCAACTTATTTACCAGAGTAATCTCTAAGCTTATTAAAAAAAAGGGGGAACAGGAATAAACTTAACAATACCAATAAAATGTATAAAGGGGTACAAAAATATATAAAAAAAGTACATAGCAACTTATTGACCAGAGTAATCTGTAACCATGCAAAAGTGAATACATTTGTGAAAATAAATTCCTTTATTCTTGTTGCACAGAAAATCCTTTTACATAGCTGTTTTGTTTACAATTTAGTGAGAAAAAATAAAAAGCTTCCTCCAAATTATCGCACCTGTGAATAGTTTTCTTATTAAATATAGCTTGCTTTATAACTTTTCGGTTATAAAACCGATTATAAAATAATACATTATAAAATGTATCAAAACTACTATACAGGCAGTAGAAACTCTAATTCCAGAACTGAATTTTGATTTACTTCGGGGTTAAAATATACGCAGATGCGATAAACGAATTACATTGCAGAGGGTTTGCAGATAAGTTTTCCTCCAGGACAGGAGTTAAACAGGAGTAAGAACTCCTGTTTTCATACAGAAATACTTAAGAACAAAGAAGAATCAAATTATCTAGTTACAACTTTTAATTTCTCTAACAAGTGACTATATCTCTGCCAGTTATACCGCATCATCAGAAGAAAAAAGCGAAGTCGATATTCACGTTTACTATAGCATCCTCATCCTCCAAAATTTAGCTCCAGTGCGTTTTCAGCTTCTGCACTAGTGGTGAGTACAAGTTATATATATTATTTTACAATTTCTGTACAAAATTCAGTGATTTGCTTGAGATATTCAAAATTTTATTACAAAATAGTTTTATGTTAAAAGATTTAGCTGAACTGCGAATTGAGGTAAGTCTTCACGATATTTAAGGTATGGCGTATGTATGATATTTCGTAGAAGCAAGTGTATTAGATATGTCTTCGATTCGGGGTATTTTCAACTTACAACATCTTATCAGGATGGAAATCTAAAACAAAATTACTTTTCATGCTATACTCAGGTAGCGAAGAAAATGGCGGATATTAAAATAAATTAGCACATGAACTAATTATTATTCTAATCGTTTTAAATGTTAATTTATTTGTTATCATTATTATCGTTCTTATTATCATAGCTTTATGGCTTATGGTAAATTACTAATCAGTGTTTTTTGGAGTTTTATCTAAGTAAAGAGTCTGAAGTTATTGTGGACAGCTACGCGACAGAATAGATTATTAATAGAGAAATTAGAGTCCTAAGGAAAATAATCAAGCTAAGTAGCCCACAATACATGTAGTCAAACATGGAATAGTGCTATGTTTGAGAATCAAGAAATGTATGCATCAGAGGAGGAACAATAAGCTGCAGTGTCTAAAAAACATGGAAATATGTAGAAAAAGGACAATAATATTTCCACTCGTTAAAAACGATATTACAGCTGTCTATACTATCTTTGAAGTATTGTTTCTTAATTCTAGAATGCAACTTCTCTTTTGATAATGTATCTGGTGAGGTATCTGCCTTTTGAACTTGTGATGTCAGATCGTCTTTTTCTAGCCTCAAAGAGTATATCATGTTTCTTGTAATAAAACCTGCTTCCACAGCAATCGATATGACTGTCTATCAGTAAATCTTTTACACCAGTTTTCTATTTCTTTCTTACTGACTGTTTCTATTACGAAAATAATTCATCAGCATAAATTACAAAAGTAATAAAATAATTAAATTTTAATTTGAAAAGCAGCATCCCTGCTGTAAAACAATTAAATCTTTGCCACATTTTTCCTTTATTTGTGAAGGAATGTATTTTGTAGAATAATGAAAACATGAATGAAAACCTAGAAACCAATTTTTGAGTTGGAATAATATATTTGGCTATTTTATGCCGATTTTTATTAACTTTGGAATAATGAAAATTTGTTTTTGTATATTAAGCGTTTTTTAAAAGAAAACAAACTAGGTTTTCAGTTTAAGTCTGAGAAGTGAAGAAAAAATTATTTAAAATTCATTTAATAATTATACGTTATTCTAATTTCAGCTCAAAACATTTAAACTTAAATTTTACTTACCAAACTCTTAGAAATCTCTTTTTTTTATTGCTAAAGCTAAACATAACAGGTATTTTTCCTATTTTCTTTTCAATTTTGCTTTATGCATACACCAGGATATTTTCCACGGCACTAAATGGTGTTTGATTAATTGATCGCGCACAAACAGACGTGAACTTCCAGAGGTTGATTTTATGGTTTGTACAAGTTGCAATACCGAGGAGCACCGTGTTTGTGGTGCCCGAATTATTGTTAAGAGTTAATGGCATTTAATATTATGATGCACAGTAAGAATATATGTAAAAAGATATGCTTTGAGAGAAATATCATAGAAAAATAGACCATGCCAAACGAAAGCGAAACCCTTGAGTCGATGGATGGACGTAATACCCACGTTACGCCAAAAGAAAACGTATTAGAAGTAGTTTTATATGAGAAAGAAGAGTGCCTTAATTTTTTTTAAGTACAGCCTTTTATCTTTATAACTCTTTAAATTACAAAAATAAATAACATTTCGAAACTAAAAATGTTATTCATGATGTTAGGCATAAAATTTAATACCACATATTTTATTAAGATGCGGCCTATAAATTGTATTAATGATAGGACAATCTTTAACTTTTTCAAATACAAATCCGAAGCCTAAAAGGTTCTCGAATCTTTCAAATCATTCATCAAGAATGATAAGAAAAAACCTTTTCATTAATATTAAACGTTTTTAATTAAAAGGAAAACTTGAAATGCACTCTTAATCTAAAATAAAAATACATCTTTATTTTTAAGGAGATGCAAATGCAATTTAATAAAGGAAGTAATTAATTCAAATTCTTGAATTTGCGTCAGGATTCGAATTTTCGAATTTTGAATCTTTTCCGAGGCTCGTGGACTTTGAAAATTGGAATGTTCTATTCCTAAACTAAGCGTTACATTGTTTACAGAGCCGTATTAATTCTAGGGGGTATGTCTATTTTAGCCTTTCTAACACAATGTATTTATATCTCCTTTAAGCTTTGTAGTATTTACAGTCTTAAAAAAATAATTTTCTTTCTTTAATTAATCAAGCTGAAACAAAATGTCTGCAGTTCAAAAATTATTTATAAAGATTTTGCTTTTATCTCTTGCACAAATGTGTATTAAAATTACTAGCTTGCAAGTCAAAGCAATCCTAAAGTTTTCTATTCCAACATTTACTTTTACATTATAGCTGTTAAAATGCTTCTTGAAATGCAGTGCACTCGGTATACTTAGTAAATATTATATCTAAAAAATTTTAAACGACTAATAAAACATATATTGGCTTCAATAATGAAAACTTAACTTTAACCCTTTATGGACAGTTGTAATGTATGTGTAGTGGATTCGTATTTGCTTAAAAAGATGGATATGACAAAAGTCTTATTTTAGAATATGGGTGGCACATATGCATGTTTCTCTATGGTATGTATGAATAACAATTAAACTTGATACATTTGATGGATTTACACTATTTATTATTTTATTTTTATTATTTCACATTCTTTTCTTGTTTCTTTTTTATATGAGAGGTAAGAGAATATTTTTACAAACTATTTTACGCAGGGAAAAAAATCTGATAGCTTTCGGATTATATATTACCCCCAAAAGAGCGTTTTTTAAAAATATTTTGTATGTTTTCTTTATTTATTAGATATCATGTTTTTCGCACTTAAAACACACAAAATTCAATTCAACAGCAATATTTAAAAACAGCATAATTTTAGAATTTCCGATACACAATCTCGCGCGCTGGAGATAAAAATTTTTTTCCCTTTACAGTGTTGCCACTTGTAGATTTGAAACCGTTGTGTTTGTTAATAAAAATTCGTTAAAGGTTTACGAAATATGATATAGATAATAAAACAAATTCTGAATTCCATCAGATTTTGATGTTTCTAGGTACCGTTGATTTTTCACAATGCGAGAAAAATGCATATATTCATAAATATTCTTCATTACTTAATTTCTTTAAATATAATTTAGGACTCTAATATTTGGTGGCAACAATTTGAAAAGTGAAACACCGTTTTATAGTGCATGACGCAAAATGCCAAAACGAAATTAATAGCTCGTTTGTGCAAATTGCTCATTTGGGCTAAAAATCTTGCCTTTGCCTTCCACTGCGGTGTGTTGCAGATATCTAGTCTGGGGAAATTGCTATTTGTCTTAGAATATTTTATTTATTTATATTTTAGTCCAAAGGGACTTTGTCCCTTTTCGTTTTGCGATTTTGCGTCGAATCATTATAAATGTCCGTTTCACTTTTCAAACTGTTGCGACCAAATGTTAGAGTCCTGCATTATATTTGAAGAAATTAAATAATGAAAAATCTGCATAAATGTATGTCTATTTCTCGCGTTGCGATAAAACAACGGTACACAGAGCCATCGAATTTTGAATGACGTAATCCTTCTAGGAATATAGTCATGTGGAAGACGAAATTTGAAATTTGGAATTTGTTTTATTATCGATTTCATATTTTGTAAAACTTTAACGAATTTTTGAGTAACAAACTTAACGATTTAAAAGCGAGTAATGCAACACTCTACAAAAAGAAAAAAAAAAAATTTATCTACGACGCGCGGAACTGTCTATTGGAAATTCTAAAGGTATGCTTATTTTAAAATTATTTTGCGACATTCCTATATTGAACTGAATTTTATGGTTTAAGTGCAAAGAATTATGATATTTAATAAATAAAGGTAACACACAAAACGTTAAGTAATTTAAAATCTGAAACCTTTCAGATTTTTTTTTCGTTTAATCCATTTTGTGATGTAGCCGTTCCTCATTAAACACTAATACCGGCTAGCTTTAAAAAGGATTTATTAACAGAGCACACAGGAACGGTTACAAACAAAAGAAATATACATACAAATGAAACATCAAACATTAGAATAACTGAGACATAGTAAACTATCATCATGGCGGCTGGAGGTCGACTGACGTTTTTCCACTTCGCCACTAGATGGCGTTTCAATAAAATAGTTCGGTTACAGTTCATGAGTTCATGGCGTTGAAGAAAATAGTTTAATTATACTTAAACAGTTCTGTTACATCCTCCCCCTCTGACTTCGTAGAGGTCTCGGCAAGAAGTCAGGAACTGACATTTGTCTACTTTGTGCAGCGGGCGGAGAATCAGATGGACGGGCTCCAGTTTGACGAGCAGTAGATTTAGCGTCACCTTGCGCAATAGATGCAGATTCGGGTGGTATTACACGTTTCGGGCGCTCTCCTTTCTTTAAGAGAAGCACTGAAGTTACACGAGCTGAGTTCTGAAACTTATTTCGATCTTGATATGGTTTCAAAGCTGAAACATGATACTTGCCGAGAATTTTGTCTGGTTCGTGAGGATCGGCAATATCATAAGTGGTTGGAGATCTTGTAGTCACCATCACATAAGGACCATCTCTTTTCGGCATGAATTTAGCAGTTTTCTTTAGTGGACCTTTGCTCATTGGGTGGACCCAAACTTTATCTCCAGGAACGAATTTCGGTGTTTCTCTTCGTTTTTTGTCAGCATATCGTTTCTGCTTATCTTGATGCATTTCGACTCTTTCTCGTACCTGTTGTACATTTCTTGCAAAACGTTTCCAATATGGAGTAATTTCGGGAACAAAATTATCGTTCTCAATTACGGCTTTTATATCATGCTTTACATCATCTAAGGTTCGTAACTCTCGTGCAAATTGAAGAAAAGCAGCAGAATGCCCAGTTGAATCACATTTGGCTGCATTCAAAGCAAACCTTATTAATGGCAGTTTATCCTTCCATGACTGATGGTCGTTACCAACAAGAATTGCTAAACGTGGTTTCAGATCTCTATTCTTCCTTTCAACTGGGTTAGATTGTGGGTGATAGACAGGAGTAAAACTTTGATCAATGTTCAAGATATAGCATAGTTGTTGCATAACAGCACTAGTAAACTGGGTACCATTATCACTTATTATTTTCCTGGGTAACCCAAATCGAAGGGCGACTTCCTCCAAAAGAATAGTGGCACGTTCTCTGGCCGTGGCTTCCTTTAAAGCAAATAGTTCTGTCCACTTCATGGCACAGTCCTGCACAATAAAAATCCATTTTTCACCAGACGGTGTTTCAGGAAGGGAACAGAAAAGATCAATTGACAAGGTCTCAGAACGTTGAGCATAGACTGGAGTTTGAAGTAAGCCAGATGGCTTTTGATTAGTGGCTTTATAACGACAGCATTCGAGACAGCTTTTGACATATTCTGCTATATCCTTTCTCATTCCAACCCAGTACTACCTTTTTGCTATTCGATAAAATGTTCCTTCAGATCCAAAGTGACCGGCCGTTGGCGAATCATGATATTCTTTCGAGATTTCTGCTTTTCTTTTTTGAGGTATAACTAGTTGAGCTTCTTCCTCTTCCGAATCAGGGGAATATCGGTACAAAACTCCTCTGTTCATAACGTAGCCTCTTCCAGTCCAAGTGGCACAGTCTGCTTCTTTCTCTGGACTCTCAAAAGTTTTGATGATTTTCCGAAGATCATCATCTTCTAGCTGTCATTGTCGTAATTCTGCAGGGCTAATAGTAGGGATTTCAACAGAAACAGCACAGACTTGACAAGAATCTGTACTTGAATGCTCACAAATAGGACGAGATAATAGATCAGCAATAAAGTTCAATCGTTCAGGAATGAAATTGATAGTCAGATTGTAGGATTGAATTTGTAAGGCCCATCTTGCGAGCCTACCAGTTGATGACTTTAGAGACATCAGCCACTTCAATGGTTGGTGGTCAGAGGTGATTGTGATAGACTGGCTTTCGACATATCCTCTAAATTTGTGGAGTGCCCATACTACTGCTAAGGCTTCTTTTTCTATGGTGGAATAGTTTCGTTCTGATGTGGTCAGCAAGCGCCTGGCATATTCTATAGGGTGTTCTTCATTTTTCTCTCTTTGTAGCAACACTGCTCCAATGGCTACATTGCTAGCATCTGTGCGAATAATAAAAGGCTTCGTTCCATCAGCTTGCTTAAGAACCGGCGGGCTAATTAATTTGGATTTCAGCTCTTGGAAAGCATTTTCTTGTTGGGCTTTTCACTTCCACAGTGCTTTCTTCTTTGTTAAATCCGTTAACGGTTTGGCTATTTGAGAAAAATTTGGAATATATCGAAGATACCAGGAACACGTTTGTACGAACGATTGCACTTGCTTAACAGTTTTCGGCGATGCCATTTCTGCAATGGCAGCAGTCTTGTGTGTATCAACAGCTATACCATGCTTAGTAATGTAATGGCCTAAATATTTCACTTTTTCACAACAGAAGTGGCACTTCTCATGGTTAGCATTGAGCTTGAATAACGATAGACGTTGGAAAACTTGTTCTAAGTCAGAAAGGTGCTTTTCGAAGCTAGATGACAGCACGATGATATCATCTAAATATGACAAAGCAAACACATTATTACGTACAGAACGGAACTTATCTATCAATCTAGAAAAAGTGGCAGGAGCGTTTCTCAATCCGAAGGGCATAAATTTATATGTACCAAAAGGGCAAACGAAAGCAGTCTTATTATGATCTTCTTCAGCTATTCTCACCTGATGATAACCTGGTCTCAAGTCAATAGTTGACATATAAGGTGTCGGTTTTGCTTCACTCAACAAATCATCTATACGTGGCAAAGGATAAGTGTCTGGAACGGTCTGAGCATTTAGGTTACGATAATCAATGTATAACCGTACTTTTCCATCCGCCTTGGGAATCAGAACCACAGGAGAGGCATAGGAGCTTTCACATTCTTTTATGATACCTTGTTTTAGAAGGGAATCAAATTCCTTTTCCAACAGTTCTTTCTTACTTGGTCTCATCCGATATGGAGAGACTGAAACAGGGGGCTGTTTCTTGTGTTAATATGATGTTCAATGAATGGAGTGGCTTCTCCCCTTACTTTGAAGACAGTGTGATATTTGTTAAGCAATGCATCAATTGCAAGCCGTTGGGCTGTAGTTAATTGCTGTCCTTCATTTTCTCGTAGTCGGCAGTTGTTTACAACAACTGGGGTTTCTTCCAGTACTTGGGATTGATGAGGTTTCAGGAAGCTATATTTTCTTCGAGGTTCATCAGAAAAGTTCCACTTATTTTCAGCAAGATTTAAAACAATTTTAGCTTTTTGAAGAAAGTCAATTCCTAACAGAGTCGAGTTATTTTTGGCATCAGGCAACAGAGTTTTGAACTCTTTGCCTTCGAGAAGAATAATTTGTTCGGTGCGAAGTACCTCTTTTTCAGATACCAAACCATCAGCGAAAGACACCTGTAGTGTTGTCTTTTCAAATACTGCATCTTGTTTCTGCAGAATATGATAAAAGGATTCACTTGCGATTGAGTGACTAGCACCACTGTCGGCGAAAGCTGTACCGGAAACACCATAATACTAATTCGAAATACAGCAGTCCGAGTGGAAGATAAACAGGATCGGATTTGGATAGTGCCAAAATTTGATGAATTTGAAATCTTTGGGGAGTTACAGTGTGGACATTTAGACTTGATAAAACCAGTTTTTCCGCACCCATAGCATGTTAAAGGAGGTCGCTTTTCCTCTGTTTATTGCTGACCACGATTTGAAAAGGTTTTATGAGTTCCCTGTATGTCACTTGTTCGATTTTCTACTTTGTGTTTGGATGGATTAGTCAGTTTGTAAGAATAGTTCCGCCTGCCAGGAAGTTGAGTGTTATAGTTCGTATTTTTAACACGTACAGCTTCATAATCATTCAATTTCTGTACTAATTCAGATGAACTCTTTATTTTTCCCCAAGTATCAATAAAATGCTCCTTAACGTCACTACTCGCTCTTCTTTTAAGCTGATCCGTCAGGACCAAGTCTTTGAGTGATTCAAAGTCTGTAACATCGAGACTATGAAGCCACTCTTCGAGATAATTCTTTAATTCGTAAGCAAAATCTTTCCATAAGGACCCACGGTGTTTTTGGTGTGTAGTAAGTTTAATTCGAAATGATTCAGCATTTAATTTGAATCTTTGTAGCAGAATCTTCTTGATGTAAGAATGATCTAATTTGTCTTTTGGTTCTCTTAAAATAATTTGCGAAATGTCTATAGGCAGAAGAGGTAGAAGATGAGTAATCTATTTGTTTTATATTAACTTTCTCACATTTTCTTTCAAAAATTTGCAGTTAGGTTGCAATGTAAGAAGTTCCTGTAAATTTAGGGATTAGGTGTTGAATATTTGTTTCAATAGCTGCATTTGAAGCAAAGGCGGCTGTATGTGGTGTCTCCTCATGAGTCATAATTTCTCAAGTTGATTTCGTTTTCAGGAAACAGGTTGGAAGAGCATTAGAATTTCGAATCAAAACTTCAAGATTTCACAGAACATAGAAATAACATTTATTAACGATAAATTTAATGATATAGTATATTACTTCCGCCTATAGCGGCCATGAAAATATAATCAAGTATCAAAAGGGTATGACATGCGTCATTCTTCAAGTTCAAGCGTCAAGTGAAGATATTTTTCCTCGGCGCGCATCAAGAGCGCCACCTATCTACCGAAAAGACGGAACATACTCCGCCCCGATGAACATTGGTTCATTACAACATTGTTATAAAGATATTCAATTTTAGATTTAAACAAGTTTCCCAAACATTCAACAGTATATCATATAAAATAAAAATGCATAATGACAAATTTAAATTGAATAACATCATTAAATTTAGCACAAAATTTTACAAATAAAACATACTTACAATCTCTAGGAGGAAAACAAAATAATGAAACTGCTAAATTACCATAATCCACAATTGTGGTTCATTCTCTGAATCTGAAACATAATTGAATTAATAACAGTAAAGACACAAATTATGAATATGGAATTAATGTTTTTTTAGAGTCTTATTCACTCAATGGTAAGCGGGAAAGTTTACGTATAGGACGCTTCATTTCACCCAATAAAGTTTTTAGTTTCACAACACGAACTTTTCCATCAGCACCAGGAAATAGTTCAATTACTTCTCCAAGTCGCCACTTTAATGGAGGCAAATTATCGTCCTTTCTCAAGACGAAGTCATTGAGGGCTAAATTTGGTTTATCCCTCAACCATTTGGTACGCCCTTGTAATTGTGAAAGATAATCTCTAGACCAACGTTTCCAAAAGCTCTGGAAAATTTGCTGTGTCAATTTCCATCTTTCAGAAGGGGTTAGCTTATTATTTGTAAGATCAGGTTCGGGAATTGCTGTTAATGTAGTCCCAATTAGGAAATGTCCAGGTGTTAAAGGAGTAAAATCTTCAGGGTCAGATGAGATGGAAACTATTGGCCTGGAATTCAAACACGCCTCGATTTGTGTAATTAAGGTGTGAAATTCTTCGTATGTCAGAACCTGGGTCCCAATAGTTCGCTTTAAGTGAATTTTCATTTGTTTCACTCCAGCCTCCCAAAGGCCTCCAAAGTGAGGGGCAGCAGGAGGATTGAAGATCCATTGAATATTTTCACCGCTCAGGTAGTTTTGAAATGCTTCCTCAGAGGAAAGTGTAGCTATGTATCTTCTTAATTCTCGATCAGCCCCAACAAAGTAGGTTCTTCTATCGGAAAAGATTTTCTTGGGTTTTCCTCTGCGTGACACAAATCTTTTCAGAGATGCTAGGAATGCTTCAGTTGTTAGATCACTGACCACTTCTAGGTGAATCGCCTTTGTGGTGAAACATATGTAAAGGCAAACAACATTTATATCTCGTTCCCCCTCTTCCTTTCCTAGCTTTAATTAAAACAGGCCTGCAAAATCTAGTCCTGTATTCGTGAATGTTCTATCCGGTAATACGCGAGAAGCAGGTAGGTCGCCCATTATCTGACTGGATGTGCTTGTTCGATTTTTAAAACATTTTATACATTTCCAAATTATTTTTCTTACAATTTTTCGGCCATTAACGATCCAATATTTCTGTCGCAGAGCAGATAGTGTTAATGTGGCTCCTCCGTGAAGGTTCACTTCGTGAAAGTGTTTGACTATCAATTCAGTAACTTGGTGACTTTTGGGAAGAATGATTGGATACTTTGTGTTTTCTAAAAGATTCGAGTTACAGAGTCTACCACCGACTCTAAGGATTTCTTCTCTATCAAGAAAAGGATTTAATTTCAGGATTTTACTGCTGAGATTCAATTTCTTCCCTGCTTTCAAAATTCTAATTTCTTCTCTAAATTCGGAATTTTGCATGATTTTAAAAATCAAATTGCTTGCCTTATCCAATTCTTGAACTGTTAAAAAAACCCTTGAGTTTTAAAGATGTAGGTTTAATATTGTGGCAGAATCTTAAACACAATGCAGTTACGCGTTTCAATTTTTTCCAGGATGAAAACCTGGATGTCAATTCAAATTCAGCCTCTTGGCTAATAACAGAACATACAGTAGTTTGACGCTGTTCTACCTGTACCTCTTCCACCATAGGCCCGATCAAAGGATCTGATGAAGGTAAATTTTTCTCTTTTAACCACACTGGTCCATTGAACCAAAATTTATTTCCCACTAGATCAGAAGCTCTTCATCCACGTGACACTATGTCAGCCGGATTATCATTTCCCTTACAGTATTTCCATTGCGAAGGTGACACAAGATCTTGTAATTCACGTACACGATTAGCAACAAAGGGTTTCCATTTATCAGCGGTACCCCTGATCCAGTGAAGAACAATTTTACAGTCACTAAAACAAAATACATTATCTTCTTGGATATTAAACAATTTCCTTAAATATTTAACAATTCTTACGGCAATAATGGGTCCCATAAGTTGTGAACGAGGCAAGGTTAATTTTTTAAGTGGGGATACACGGCTCTTTGAAAGCACAAAAGACGTACAGCAAGAATCAGGATCACGAAAATATGCAACAGCTCCATATCCCTTGAGGCTGGCGTCACAAAAGACAAAAAGCTCTATTTTATCAAAATTTACACATTTATCATTTAATATGTATTTTCTAGGAATACATAAGTTGAGAATAACTTCAATTTCAAAGTACCAAGTTTTAAACTTTTCACTCAAATAGCTGGGCAAAATTGTGTCCCAATCAATACTCAATTCCCATAACTCTTGTAATAAGAATTTTATTCTGATAACAAAAGGTGCAATGAAGCCAACTGGGTCATAAATTTTTGCCACAATCTGTAATACCTTTCGCTTCGTAACGTGTTTCCAGTCTTGTAAAAGTTGTAAAAGTTATTGTACATCTAATTTCAATGTGTCCACATCCAAATCCCAAATTATTCCCAGCACCTTTAACGTTTTCTTATCCAAATTATCTTCCTTATTAATTAAACCAATATCTTGCCAATGATTTTTTAAAGATACGGAATTTGATTCAAATTTTCTTAAGTTCATACATGCGTCTTGAAGAATTTTAACTGCATCAGTTGATAGTGAGAAAACTTCTTCAACGGAGTCTGCTCCATGGATAAGGTCATCAACATATAAGGACTTGTCAACAGCTTTGCTATATTTCTTTTCATAACCCTTAATATGATGTTTGATAGTGGCGGACAAAATAAACGGACTTGTTGTCATTCCAAACGGCACTCGGCACATTCGAAAAACCTTAAAGCCTAAACTATTGTCACTATAGTCGTAAGAATGATCAAACCACAAGAAACTTAAAAAATTTCTATCTTCACTATCAATTTGAATTTGGTGAAAAGCCTTCTCTATGTCTGCACAAAATGCAGCTTTATGTACGCGAAATTTTAAAATTACATCCAAAAAGTTAGGATTTAAATTAGGGCCTGATATCAAACATTCATTTAACGATTTAGCTCCTTCAGACTTAGAGGAGGCATCATAAACTATTCTTATTCTTGTTGTTACTTCTCCTTCACGAATAACGGGTCTATGAGGCATATAATAACAGTTAGGTTCATTTTCAACAAACTTACATTCTTCAATAATCCCCCTTTCAACTTGTTCTCTAATTATATTATCATATTCATTATATAGAAAATCATTTCCCTTTAATTTATGCTTTAGTCCTAGAAATCGTTGTTTAGCAACGAAAAAATTATCAGCGAGTTGTGATTTATTGTCCTTCCAAAAGAGTTTTGTTTCGTACCTGCCGTTATTAAATTTTAAACTGTCGTTAAAATGCTTAATAGTATACAAATCAGTTTCCTAAAATGTTTTGTTTTCATTTTCAATTCCTATCGAATCCAATTTCCAAAATGACTGTAAATCAAATGTGTTTCCGTCAACGGTAGGTAAAAACAACGCATTAATCCGAGTATTATTATTTTTTACTTTACCCATCACTGTGTATCCAAATATCGTCGATACTATAAACAAACCATCATTTATCACTGAATTACTTCCTGTTTGTATATACCAAAAATGCTCCACGCCAAGCAGAATATTTATGTTCTCATTAACGGGACTTGTATCCGAAAGTTCCAAACCCTTTTTGTCATAAATTCTTTAATGTTTTGACATGTTGATGGTGCCTGGAATTCTATTGATGATATTAATTCTATCCCGATAGCTTCTACAACAAGGCAGCGATAATCGTTTTTATTTTTTATTTTTAGACTATATACATCAAATTCTTGCGTGTTACCGCGCTGATTTCCAAACGAATAAATTGTTGGAGATTCTTTTCTAATGACTTGCAATTCTAAATCGCGCGCTAACTTGTGGGTGATGAAGTTTCGTTCACTACCTGAATCAATTAATAATCTTACGATTCTCGATTTATTTTTGCTTTGAGCAACAACAGAACATGTCTGTAAAAGCATACTATTTTCAGGTTTTAGAGTGTTATAGTGGGAAGTAGATACTAAAGTTTTATTTTGCGTATCTGCGGATTTAACATCTTCCATTTCTTTCGATTTCAAACGGCAGAAAAGTTTATCAGGATTTTTCTCGTTACAATTTTCGCATGGTTGTATTTTTGACCGACAATTCGATGAAAAATGTGATTTTAGAAAGCATTTGTAACAGCGACCTTCCCGTTTTAATTTGTTTCGTTTTTGTTCGTCGGAAAATTTCAAACATCCGGCAGATGTATGTTCGTTTGATTTGCAGAATTTTTACTGATGTGTTAAAAGCAGAAGCTTGTGATTTGACTTTATAATTTTTGAACCCTTGTTTAGGGTTAACCCCTGTGTATTTATTACCTTTTGAGCTATTAATCAAAATACTTGCTTCTCGGCATTCAGTTTCGAGTTTAATGAACTCTATTAATTCACTTACTTCTATATTTTGGTTAGCTGTTCTTTTTCTATGGAATTCAAGAGCTAAATCTTCAGGTAACAATTTAAGAATTATTGGGTTCAATAACTGTCCGTATGAACCGCTGGTAACATCTAAACTACTTAAATTTCAAACGCAGATTTGTAACTGATGATAGAGCTTTCATAACTCAAAAACATTTGAAGAACTTTTAACTGGTTGTTGTAAAGAAAGAAGTAGAGGGCGCTGCTTGGCAGTAGCGCAGTGCATGTAAGTAGAAACGAAATATCGTTTGATTAGGCAACATGATTTCTGTGAAGGTAGTCCACCTAACAATAGGACAGTTGTAAATATGTAAATATAACGAATAATAAATAGCATTAGAAAAACTGAACAACCGGATGTTTGTGTTAGCTCTACGGGCCGCCATGGATAAATGCAGGTTCGTCACAATGGTGCATCGGCCGGGAAGTTTGGATTTGTTAAAGTGAACTTCAGGAGGAAGGATGTGTCCAGACCATGCCCTAGGTAAAAGCATGATTATTAATAAATTTTGAACGTGTTTGATTTGAATTTTGATAATTTGCAGTCTTGGGTACATTTGTGTATTAACGCGAAATAATGACAGAACTAAATAGATTAAAACGAAAGAGAACCGCATTGAGAACGGTAGTATCTAAACTATTAAAGAAAGTCGAGGATAGCTTAGCAAAGAAAGATACAGATGAATTATGCGAAGTGCATGAATTATTAATAGAAAAGAAAAGTAATTTGAAAGAATTAGACGAGGCAATTCATTCCGTAATTGAGATAGATTCTCTAGAAACGGATGTAGTTAGTTCTGAGGAATATCAGGAAAAATGTTCTCGAGCTATTAAACGAATTAATCGAATGTTGGAAGAGGATAAAATAAGTATTAAAGATCCTGAACAAAACTTGGTTAGACTGCAAAATGTACAAAGTACGGTAAAACTTCCAAAACTAGTTTTAGAGAAATATTCAGGTGATCCTGAAAAATTTATGGAGTTTTGGAACAGTTACGAAAGCAGTATAGACAAAAACGAAAGTCTTAGTAAGATAGAAAAATTCGCATACTTGAAAACATTACTTACAGGTGCCGCGAGTAATGTAGTATCTTCATGAGAATTAAATGCAAAAAATTACGATGAGAGTATAAAAACTTTAAAGGATAGATTCAGAAAAAGAAATAATAATTAGTCAATTCATGAACAAACTGTTAAATTTAGAACCAGTAAGGAATTCAAATAATATTAAAGTTTTACGTAGGTTATATGATGAAATCGAAATTGCAGTTCGGAATTTGGAAGCGCAAGGAGTTACGAAAGGTTCATTTGGTCAGTTATTAATACCTGTGTTGTTAAAAGCTATTCCAGAAGAATTCGTTCTGGAATTTAATCGACGGAAAAACCCAAATGAAGAAATTAATGTTTCAGACTTATTGGACTTCATAAAGCGGGAAATTGAATGTCGTGAAGCGTCGAGTTTATTGACGCGAGATAAAAGAAGTACCTTGCCTCCACGTTTCGAACATAAGTCTGATTATAAAAAAAATCACAGAAATGTACCTACGGCTGCCAGTTTCAATGCTGTTGATAATCGTGCATGCATCTTCTGCGAAAAGTCCCATAATTCATTTTCTTGTGATAAAAGCATTAAAGAAAAATTGTGTAAGTTACGTACTGAAAATAGATGCTTTATTTGTTTTCAAAAATATCACATTTGGAAATCGTGCAGAAATAAAACTAACTGCTTAAAATGCGGGTTTAAGTCGCATATTGAATCACTATGTACGAGTAGTTCAAATCGTAACAAAGCGCGAACGGCTTCAAATCAAAACATAAAAGAATTGTGCGAAAGCTCGTGAGATAATTCAGTAGATGAAACACAAAACTCCCCGAAAGAACACACGCTTTCTGTTGTTCCTTGTGATAAATCATTGAAGAAAAATGCTTTATTGCAAACCTGTTCAGTGTTAGCTCATTATGACGGAAAGTCAGAGTTAACTAATTTAATTTTCGATTGTGGTGCTACACGAAGTTTTGTTCATATTAGTGTAGTTAAGAAATTAAACTTAAAATTTGTTGGAGAAGAAACATTGTCTATTTATTCTATCGGAATGAAATGCGCAGTAACTAAAACATATAAGGTTGTCGAATTCTGTGTTTCGGATGCGAAGCAAAAGAACAAAATAAAAATCAGCTGTCTCGTCACTGACGCCATAACGGCTGCGCATATGACTACGCCGTCAAAACAAACACTAAAAATGATGTATGAGTGCGGATTGCGAATCGCTTGTTTATGTAAAGGAAGCGTTGGAATTCTAATAGGTGTGGATTATTACTGGAAGATGGTAAGGGGGGAAAAGATTGAATCAGGAAAGGAAATTTATGCGATTTCTACTATGTTTGGATGGGTCCCATTTGGCCTTCAAGATAAAGAGAGCGAAATAGTATCTCAAAACACGGCAATAGTAAACCTTTCTTCTTGCGTAACTGATTCATTGCGATCGTTATGGACTTTAGATTTGCTGGGCCTTACCGATGACTCAGCGATTTCTAACGAGGCGAGAGAAATGATTCAGAGCTTTGAAAAGGAAATACGGGTAGAAGGTAATAGATACTGTTCCGTCTTTTTGGTAGATAGGTGGCGCTCTTGATGCGCGCCGATGAAAAATATTCCACTTGACGCTTGAACATGAAGAATGACGTATGTCATATTTATTTGATGCTTGATTATGTTTCATGGCCGCTATAAGCGGAAGTAATATAAGTTTATCGTTAATAAATGTTATTCTATGTTCTAAGAAATCTTGAAGTTTTTGATTTGAAATTCTAATGCTCTCCCAACCTTGACTCTTTGAATTTATGACTCATGAAGAGAGACACCACACACATTTTTCTGGTGCCGAAACCCGGGACAAGGGGAATTACCTTTTGAAAGGTAAGAAATTTGATTTATTTGTTCTTGGTATCGATCTTTGAAAACGAAACATAATGGATGATTTAGCAAAAGAGAAAAAGAAACGTGCTATTGTACGTAGTAAAGTTACTACACTTCTAAATAAACATGAGAAATTATTATCGGAAGAATTAAGTAAAGAACATCTAGAAGATCTAAATTCATCATATGAATTGTTAATTGAATACCACGAGAAACTTAAAACTCTTGACTCAAAGATCGATGCTCTAATAATTGATGAAAAAGAATATGATAACGAACTACTTGTATGTGAAGAATATGATGAAAAAATTATAACGTTTAAAGCTAAGATTGTTAGTAAAGTAAAGAAAATTAACAGTAATGAAGTTGTTGAAAGAAGTATAATTGCAACTAGTAATGGTATTAGTAGTACTCTGAATGGTAATAATGTTGTTACAAGTAGTGCTTCAGTAAAGTTACCTAAATTAAATATTGAAAAATTTGCTGGTGATCCCAGTAAATGGCTCGAATTCTTTAATTCGTATGATAATGCTATTCATTCTAATCCAAGTTTATCTAAAATAGATAAGTTTACATATTTGAAAAGTTTATTATATGGTTCAGCATATAATTGTGTTTCTGGTTATGCTCTTTCTGAAGAAAATTATGATCTATGCATTAAAAGTTTAGAAGAGAGGTTTGGTCGTAAAGATGTTATTATATCAAAATTCATGCAGATGTTGTTACAGTTAGAACAAGTTAAAAGTTCTTCAAATGTTTTTGAGTTAAGAAAGCTCTATGATCAGTTACAAATCTGCGTTAGAAATTTAAGTAGTTTAGATGTTACTAGCGGTTCATACGGACAGTTATTGAACCCAATAATTCTTAAATTGTTACCTGAAGATTTAGCTCTTGAATTCCATAGAAAAAGAACATCTAACCAAAATATAGAAGTAAGTGAATTAATAGAGTTCATTAAAATCGAAACTGAATGCCGAGAAGCAAGTATTTTGATTAATAGCTCAAAAGGTAATAAATACACAGGGGTTAATCCTAAACAAGGGTTAAAAATTATAAGGTAAAATCACAAGCTTCTGCTTTTAACACATCGGTAAAAATGTTTTGCATATTCTGCAAATCAAACGAACATACATCTGCCGGATGTTTGAAATTTTCCGACGAACAAAAACGAAACAAATTAAAACGGGAAGGTCGCTGTTACGAATGCTTTCTAAAATCACATTTTTCATCGAATTGTCGGTCAAAAATACAACCATGCGAAAATTGTAACGAGAAAAATCCTGATAAACTTTTCTGCCGTTTGAAATCGAAAGAAATGGAAGATGTTAAATCCGCAGATACGCAAAATAAAACTTTAGTATCTACTTCCCACTATAACACTCTAAAACCTGAAAATAGTATGCTTTTACAGACATGTTCTGTTGTTGCTCAAAGCAAAAATAAATCGAGAATCGTAAGATTATTAATTGATTCAGGTAGTGAACGAAACTTCATCACCCACAAGTTAGCGCGCGATTTAGAATTGCAAGTCATTAGAAAAGAATCTCCAACAATTTATTCGTTTGGAAATCAGCGCGGTAACACGCAAGAATTTGATGTATATAGTCTAAAAATAAAAAATAAAAACGATTATCGCTGCCTTGTTGTAGAAGCTATCGGGATAGAATTAATATCATCAATAGAATTCCAGGCACCATCAACATGTCAAAACATTAAAGAATTTATGACAAAAAGGGTTTGGAACTTTCGGATACAAGTCCCGTTAATGAGAACATAAATATTCTGCTTGGCGTGGAGCATTTTTGGTATATACAAACAGGAAGTAATTCAGTGATAAATGATGGTTTGTTTATAGTATCGACGATATTTGGATACACAGTGATGGGTAAAGTAAAAAATAATAATACTCGGATTAATGCGTTGTTTTTACCTACCGTTGACGGAAACACATTTGATTTGCAGTCATTTTGGAAACTGGATTCGATAGGAATTGAAAATGAAAACAAAACATTTTAGGAAACTGATTTGTATACTATTAAGCATTTTAACGACAGTTTAAAATTTAATAACGGCAGGTACGAAACAAAACTCTTTTGGAAGGACAATAAATCACAACTCGCTGATAATTTTTTCGTTGCTAAACAACGATTTCTAGGACTAAAGCATAAATTAAAGGGAAATGATTTCCTATATAATGAATATGATAATATAATTAGAGAACAAGTTGAAAGGGGGATTATTGAAGAATGTAAGTTTGTTGAAAATGAACCTAACTGTTATTATATGCCTCATAGACCCGTTATTCGTGAAGGAGAAGTAACAACAAGAATAAGAATAGTTTATGATGCCTCCTCTAAGTCTGAAGGAGCTAAATCGTTAAATGAATGTTTGATATCAGGCCCTAATTTAAATCCTAACTTGTTGGATATAATTTTAAAATTTCGCGTACATAAAGTTACATTTTGTGCAGACATAGAGAAGGCTTTTCACCAAATTCAAATTGATAGTGAAGATAGAAGTTTTTTAAGGTTCTTGTGGTTTGATCATTCTTACGACGATAGTGACAATAGTTTAGGCTTTAAGGTTTTCCGAATGTGCCGAGTGGCGTTTGGAATGACAACAAGTCCGTTTATTTTGTCCGCCACTATCAAACATCATATTAAGGGTTATGAAAAGAAATATAGCAAAGCTGTTGACATGATAAATAAGTTCTTATATGTTGATGACCTTATCCATGGAGCAGACTCCGTTGAAGAAGTTTTTTCATTATCAACTGATGCAGTTAAAATTTATCAAGACGCTGGTATGAACTTAAGAAAATTTGAATCAAATTCCGTATCTTTAAAAAATCATTGGCAAGATATTGGTTTAATTAATAAGGAAGATAAGTTGGATAAGAAAACGTTAAAGGTGCTGGGAATAATTTGGGATTTGGATGAGGACACATTGAAATTAGATGTACAATAACCTTTACAACTTTTACAAGACTGGAAACACGTTAAGAAGCGAAAGGTATTACAGATTGTGGCAAAAATTTATGACCCAGTTGCCTTCATTGCACCTTTTGTTATCTGAATAAAATTCTTATTACAAGAGTTATGGGAATTGGGTGTAGATTGGGACACAATTTTGCCCAGTTATTTGAGTGAAAAATTTAAAACTTGGTACTTTGAACTTCAAGTTATTTTCAACTTGTGTATTCCTAGAAAATACATATTAAATGATGAATGTGTAAATTTCGATAAGATAGAGCTTTTTGTCTTTTGTGACGCAAGCCTCAAGGGATATGGAGCTGTTGCATATTTTCGTGATCCTGATTCTTGCTGTACGTCTTTTTTTCTTTCAAAGAGCCGTGTATCCCCACTTAAAAAATTAACCTTGCCTCGTTTAGAACTTATGGGAGCCATTATTGCAGCAAGAATAGTTAAATATTTAAGGAAATTATTTAGTATCCAAGAAGATAAGGTATTTTGTTTTAGTGACTCTAAAATTGTTCTTCACTGGATCAGGGGTACCGCTGATAAATGGAAACCCTTTGTTGCTAATCGTGTACGTGAAATACAAGATGTTGTATCACCTTCGCAATGGAAATACTGTAAGGGAAATGACAATCCGGCTGACATAGTTTCACGTGGATTAAGAGCTTCTGATCTAGTGGAAAATAAACTTTGGTTCAATGGACCAGTGTGGTTAAAAGAGAAAAATGCACCTTCATCATCTTTTGATCCTTTGATTGAGCCTATGTTGGAAGAGGTACAAGTAGAACAGCGTCAAACTACTGTATGTTCTGTTATTAGCCAAGAGGCTGAATTTGAATTGATATCCAGGTTTTCATCCTGGAAAAAATTGAAACGCGTAACTGCATGCAGTTTAAGATTCTGCCACAATATTAAACCTACATCTTTAAAACTCAAGGGTTTTTTTAACAGTTGAAGAATTGGATAAGGCAAGCAATTTGATTTTTAAAATCATGCAAAATTCCGAATTTAGAGAAGAAATTAGAATTTTGAAAGCAGGGAAGAAATTGAATCTCAGCAGTAAAATCCTGAAATTAAATCCTTTTCTTGATAGAGAAGAAATCCTTAGAGTCGGTGGTAGACTCTGTAACTCGAATCTTTTAGAAAACACAAAGTATCCAATCATTCTTCCCAAAAGTCACCAAGTTACTGAATTGATAGTCAAACACTTTCACGAAGTGAACCTTCACGGAGGAGCCACATTAACATTATCTGCTCTGCGACAGAAATATTGGATCGTTAATGGCCGAGAAATTGTAAGAAAAATAATTTGGAAATGTATAAAATGTTTTAAAAATCGAACAAGCACATCCAGTCAGATAATGGGCGACCTATATGCTTCTCGCGTATTGCCGGATAGAACATTCTCGAATACAGGACTAGATTTTGCAGGCCCCTTTTTAATTAAAGCTAAGAAAGGAAGAGGGGGAACGAGATATAAATGTTACGTTTGCCTTTACATATGCTTCACCACAAAGGCCATTCACGTAGAAGTGGTCAGTGATCTAACAACTGAAGCATTTCTAGCATCTCTGAAAAGATTTGTGTCACGCAGAGGAAGACCCAAGAAAATGTTTTCCGATAGAAGAACCAACTTAGTTGGGGCTGATCGAGAATTAAGAAGATACAAAGCTACGCTTTCCTCTAAAGAAGCATTTCAAAACTACCTGAGCGTTGAAAATATTCAATGGATCTTCAATCCTCCTGCTGCCCCTCACTTTGGAGGCCTTTGGGAGGCTGGAGTGAAACAAATGAAGATTCACTTAAAGCGGACTATTGGGACTCAGGTTTTGACATACGAAGAATTTCACACCTTAATTATACAAATCGAGGCGTGTTTGAATTCCAGGCCAATAGTTTCCATCTCATCTGACCCTGAAGATTTTAATCCTTTAACACCTGGACATTTCCTAATTGGAACTACATTAACAGCAATTCCTGAACCTGATCTTACAAATAATAAGCTAACCCCTGCTGAAAGATGGAAATTGACACAGCAAATTTTCAAGAGCTTTTGGAAACGTTGGTCTAGAGATTATCTTTCACAATTACAAGGGCGTACCAAATGGTTGAGGGATAAACCAAATTTAGCAGTCAATGACTTAGTCTTGATAAAGGACGAAAATTTGCCTCCATTAAAGTGGCGACTTGGACGAGTAATTGAACTATATCCTGGTGCTGATGGAAAAGTTCGTGTTGTGAAACTAAAAACTTTATTGGGCGAAATGAAGCGTCCTATACATAAACTTTCCCGCTTACCATTGAGTGAATAAGACTCTAAAAAAAACCATTAATTGTATATTCATAATTTGTGTCTTTATTATTATTATTAATTCAATTATGTTTCAGATTCAGAGAATGGACCACAATTGTGGCTTATGGTAATTTAGCAGTTTCATTATTTTGTTTTCCTTCTAGAGATTGTAAGTATGTTTTATTTGTAAAATTTTGTGCTAAATTTAATGTTGTTATTCAATTTAAATTTGTCATTATGCATTTTTATTTTATATGATATACTGTTGAACTTTTGGAAAACTTGTTTAAATCTAAAATTGAAGATCTTTATAATAATGTTGTAATGAACCAATGGTCATCGGTTACATAATCAAAACATATAAGGTTGTCGAATTCTGTGTTTCGGATGCGAAGCAAAAGAACAAAATAAAAATCAGCTGTCTCGTCACTGACGCCATAACGGCTGCGCATATGACTACGCCGTCAAAACAAACACTAAAAATGATGTATGAGTGCGGATTGCGAATCGGTTGTTTATGTAAAGGAAGCGTTGGAATTCTAATAGGTGTGGATTATTACTGGAAGATGGTAAGGGGGGAAAAGATTGAATCAGGAAAGGAAATTTATGCGATTTCTACTATGTTTGGATGGGTCCCATTTGGCCTTCAAGATAAAGAGAGCGAAATAGTATCTCAAAACACGGCAATAGTAAACCTTTCTTCTTGCGTAACTGATTCATTGCGATCGTTATGGACTTTAGATGTGCTGGGCCTTACCGATGACTCAGCGATTTCTAACGAGGCGAGAGAAATGATTCAGAGCTTTGAAAAGGAAATACGGGTAGAAGGTAATAGATACTGTTCCGTCTTTTTGGTAGATAGGTGGCGCTCTTGATGCGCGCCGATGAAAAATATTCCACTTGACGCTTGAACATGAAGAATGACGTATGTCATATTTATTTGATGCTTGATTATGTTTCATGGCCGCTATAAGCGGAAGTAATATAAGTTTATCATTAATAAATGTTATTCTATGTTCTAAGAAATCTTGAAGTTTTTGATTTGAAATTCTAATGCTCTCCCAACCTTGACTCCTGAAACGAAACAATCTTTGAATTTATGACTCATGAAGAGAGACACCACACAGATACTATGTCAGTTTATTGTGGAAATCGGAAGCAGGGCAATTAGAAAATAATTTCGGAGTAGCATTAAGACGATTTGAAAGTCTTAAAAATAGACTTATTAGAAATCCTGAGATTTATCAGCAGTATAAATCCGTAATTGAAGAGCAAATGAAGGAGGGTATAGTTGAGAAGTGTTCACAGGAAATAACGGAGGCATCGTATTTTATGCCGCAAAGGGAAATAATAAAACCTAAGGAAACCACAAGTTGTAGGATTGTTTACGACGCGAGCTCTTCTAGAACTAAAGGTGTAAAGTCCTTAAATGATTTTTTAGACATTGGACCTAGTTTGATCCCCGTGGTTTTGGACATAATTTTAAAATTTCGGAAATATGAAATTGCTTTCAGCGGAGATTTAGCTAAGGCCTTTTTAATGATAGGAATCTTAGAAAAGGATAGGGAATATTTAAAATTTCTTTGGTTTAGGAATAGTGAGGAAAAATATAAAGTTTTAAGGTTTAAACGTCTTCCATTCGTACTTTGCTGTAGTCCAGCAATTTTAGTGATGACGATAAAATTCCACATTAAAAAGTATAAAAGCACAAATCCAGAAAGTTATGAAATGTTAGATTCCTCGTTATATGTAGACGATTTATACTACGGTGCAGACACTATTGACATCGATTATCCTCAGACGCGGTTAAGATTTTTAAAGACGCTGAGATGAATTTGAGAAAATTAAGGTCAAATTCCGAGGAACGTAATTCCTGGTGGATTGGAAAAGGTTATAACATAGAACCAGCTAAAGAGTCAAAATTTTTGGGCAAGATCTGGAACTCTGAAGCAGATAAGATCAAGTTGAATTGCGAATTTTTAGGAAATTTATCCCATGACAGTGCTGAGGCCACAAAAAGGACTATTCTCCAAAGGGTGGCCAAAGTTTACGATCCAATTGGTGTGTTTCAACCCTTTGTGATGAAAATGAAAATTCTGTTACAAAAAATTTGGACATTAGGTGTGGACTGGGATGATACCCTTCCATTAGAAATAATTAAGGACTGGAGTCGCTGGCAAGCTGAATTACAGGTGTTGGAGGATTTTTCTCTTCCGAGAAAATATTTTGGTAGTAGTGAAAAATCTAATGTTAGTCTTCATGTATTTGCTGACGCTAGCCCTAAAGCGTACGGCGCAGTAGCATACTTTAGATACCTTGATTCAGAAAGCATTATTTGCACCAGTTTCATTACCGCAAAGGGTCGCGTAGCTCCACTCAAGACTATGACTTTACCTCGTTTGGAGTTGATGGCTGCTTTAGTAGCCGCCAAATTGTCTATGTATTTGACAAAGCTGTTTCCTGAACTGTGTCATCAAAAGTTTCTTTGGAGTGATAGCCAAATAACTATCTACTGGATAAAGGGATGTGCAAGAAACTGGAAACCCTTTGTATCAAACAGAGTTTCGGAGATTCAGTCACTCACGGATCCTGAATGCTGGTTTCACTGCAGTGGGAGTGAAAACCCTGCTGACCTTTTATCTCGAGGAGAAAATGCTTTTAACCTTGTAAGAAGTTCCCTTTGGTTACAGGGACCTAGCTGGCTGTCTCAACCTGAAAGTGTTTGGCCAGTAAATCAACAGACCAACATCGACGAGGAGAGCGTTCAGAACGAAGCAAGGGTGCAAACATCTCTTCATGTTTCTGTTCAAGACGTAGAATCTTCGGCATTACTAGAGTTAACGCGATTCAGCAGGCTGCTGAAGGTGTATCGAATTACGGCTTATGTTATGCTGTTTACCAACAATATAAAACGAAATTCAGTGAAAGTGAAAGGTCCATTAAGCTCTGCTGAGATTTCGCGAGCTGAGCTCTATTGGGTAAAAGTTACACAGCGAAAATACTTTGCGAAAGAGATTCTACATCTATCAAGTGGAAAATGCTTAGAAAAGACATCGTCGATTTATTTACTTAACCCAGAATTGGATACCCATGGTCTTCTGCGTTTAAAGGGCAGACTTCAATTCTCAGACTTTGCTTTCGAAGAAAAACACCCATGGCTGTTACCTTATAAAGATAGATACAGTGAACTAGTAATTTTTGAGTCTCATAACAAATTGTTTCATGCTGGAGTCGAAGCTACCTTAGCCGATATTAGAGAAAAGTTTTGGATCATAAAAGGAAGCCAATTCGTCAAGTCCACGTTAAGTAAGTGCTTTTTGTGTAAACGATACAAGGTGCGTGCCGGTACACAGGAAACCGCTCCTTTACCACCTGATCGTGTTCTTCAATCATCTCCATTTTCTGTAACAGGGCTGGATTATGCTGGTCCCTTCTTTACAAAGGACAGCAAGAATAAACATTATCTGCTTTTGTTTACATGTGCTACAACTCGAGCTTTACATCTAGAACTTGTCCCTTCTATGAGCGTGGAAAATTTCATGCTTGCGTTTCGCAGGTTTATTTCTCGTCGTGGATTGTGCTCAACGATATATTCAGACAATGCCAAGACATTCAAATGTGCTGATCTCGAGTTGCGAAAAATTTGGAAGTGTATTCAACATCCATCTGTACAAAATTTGTTTTCTTCCCACGGTATAACATGGAAGTTTATTGTGGAAAAAGGAGCATGGTGGGGAGGGTTCTGGGAAAGGCATTTTAGAACGATCAAAACTTGTTTAAGGAAAATAGTTGGACGTTCTAGTCTCTCTTTGAATGAGCTAGAAACAGTCTTCGTAGAAATCGAAGCCATAATTAATTCAAGACCCATAACGTATGTCTACAATGACCCTTCAGAACCCTCACCGCTAACTCCTGCTCATTTTTTAATTGGTAAACGTTTACTTTCTCTTCCAGTTACAAGAGTGTGCAGAGAAGACTTGATTGGGTCTAGACATTCCTTTATCAAAAGGTATAAACATCAACAAACCTTGTTAAACCACTTTTGGAATAGGTGGAGGAAGGATTACTTGCTTTCTTTAAGATCTGTGAATTTATGTCCACCTACTAAAGTGTCTAGTCAGTTTATTGTTAATGACGTAGTCCTTGTACATGACGACCGTTTACCTAGGAATTTGTGAACACTAGGTAAGATAATAGAAACTTATCCTGGCAGAGATGGTCAGGTTCGTTCTTGTCTCATTAAAACTCAAACAGGTAATCTAAAGAGACCAGTACAATTGCTGTACAACCTTGAAGTGCATAATTAGTAGTAAAGAGTTATAGTGTAATAATTTGATTTGTTGTTTGCACATATATCATCTTCTGAATATCTTTATCGATTTTTGCTAAATGTAGTTTAGTTTATATAATTCTTGCGAATTTTGATTTAGTATAATCTTTCTTATTTAGTAATTACTTTATAAGTTGATTTAACGTGTTTAAATATTACTTAATTGTTATTTGTACTTTGATGTAGTTTATAGAGTATTCAAATGTTATGTTTGATTTAGAAATACTGGTTTATTTTGTATTCCGTTTGTGTGAACTTTGAGTTCACAGGTGAGGAGTGTTGTAAAGAAAGAAGTAGAGGGCGCTGCTTGGCAGTAGCGCAATGCATGTAAGTAGAAACGAAATATCGTTTGATTAGGCAACATGATTTCTGTGAAGGTAGTCCACCTAACAATAGGACAGTTGTAAATATGTAAATATAACGAATAATAAATAGCATTAGAAAAACTGAACCACCGGATGTTTGTGTTAGCTCTACGGGCCGCCATGGATAAATGCAGGTTCGTCACACTGGTTCTAACTGTAACAACATCTGCATGAATTTTGATATAATAACATCTTTACGACCAAACCTCTCTTCTAAACTTTTAATGCATATATCATAATTTTCTTCAGATAAAGCATAACCAGAAACACAATTACATGCTGATCCAGATAATAAACTTTTCAAATATGTAAACTTATCTATTTTAGATAAACTTGGATTAGAATGAATAGCATTATCATACGAATTAAAGAATTCGAGCCATTTACTGGGATCACCAGCAAATTTTTCAATATTTAATTTAGGTAACTTTACTGAAGCACTACTTGTAACAACATTATTACCATTCAGAGTACTACTAATACCATTACTAGTTGTAACTATACTTCTTTCAACAACTTCATTACTGTTAATTTTCTTTACTTTACTAACAATCTTAGCTTTAAACGTTATAATTTTTTCATCATATTCTTCACATACAAGTAGTTCGTTATCATATTCTTTTTCATCAATTATGAGAGCATCGATCTTTGAGTCAAGAGTTTTAAGTTTCTCATGGTATTCAATTAACAATTCATATGATGAATTTATATCTTCTAGATGTTCTTTACTTAATTCTTCCGATAATAATTTCTCAAGTTTATTTAGAAGTGTAGTAACTTTACTACGTACAATAGTACAATACACGTTTCTTTTTCTCTTTTGCTAAATCATCCATTATGTTTCATTTTCAAAGATCGATACCAAGAACAAATAAATCAAAATTCTTACCTTTCAAAAGGTAATTCCCCTTTTCGCGGGTTTCAGACACCAAATAATGTATGTGGTGTCTCCTCATGAGTCATAATTTCTCAAGCTGATTTCGTTTTCAGGAAACAGGTTGGGAGAGCATTAGAATTTCAAATCAAAACTTCAAGATTTCACAGAACATAGAAATAACATTTATTAACGATAAACTTAATGATATAGTATATTACTTCCGCCTATAGCGGTCATGAAAATATAATCAAGCATCAAAAGGGTATGACATGCGTCATTCTTCAAGTTCAAGCGTCAAGTGAAGATATTTTTCATCGGCGCGCATCAAGAGCGCCACCTATCTACCGAAAAGACGGAACAGCGGCATAGTTAGGATTTGAGCTAGCAGCTGCCAGGTTTAATTTTAAACGTTCCAATTCTAAGAAAAGTTTTTGTTCTTTTCTTTGACGTGTCTCTAGATCGTTGCTTTCACGTTGTTTTTGTTGCCTAGTTTCGATTAAAGTTTCCAGAAGATTCCTGGTTAAAGCCTCATCATAAGTGTCAGAATTGACGATAAGATCTTTAAGGTCTATTACTCGCATAGTGTCGTGTACAGTGAAACCCAGTTCTGTAGCGAGAGTTTTTAAATCCTCTTTTCGTGCTTTGGCAAGGTAAGCCATAATTATATGAGAGGTCAGGGGGGAGGGAAAAGATGAAGTTGAATTTGTTGTTATTTCGATTTTATTCACAATACAGTATTTTAGAATTAATAATTATACCTTTAAGTAAAATGTATATACCCCTATTAAACAGCATGTATAAATGTAAACAATGTTACTCGTACATTTATATACCTCTATTAAACAGCATTTATAAATGTAAACAATAATACTCCCAAAGTTTATTATTTCTGAGTCGTAAAAATATCATAAAATGCCCTCATTCAACTTGTATCCAGAAAATAACATATAATAAATTGCTCAAAAATTGTTTACTTCTTAGCAAAACATACGAAAACATACATAAATGTCTTACCATAAGCTTTTATATTTAAGCTGAATTCTTCGAAATCTTAATCTTAACAAAATATTAAGCTGATTAAGCAACACACACTTAGTAACTCTTTTAATTTAAATAAAAAGTCATTTGATTTTATTCATAATTTTTCTTTCGCTTCAAGAAATATTTTTCAAGACATGCAGTCATTAAAGGAAAACAATCGTATTTTCTTATTAAATATAAGTACTATACTATAATCATTTTCTAAAAATGTTCGTCGAAAGATAAATCAACAAGTACAATATTTATTTTATGTAGAATAAAACATTTAATGAGTAACAACAGCACTCAAAGGAAATAAAAATAATAAAAGATTTGACGTAAACACATCATAAATCATCGCTAGTTTAAACATTCCGCGGGGGGAAAACATCTGCTGCTGTAAGTCAGAATCGAAACTAATAAATTCTAATGAACAACGTCCATGAATATATTCGAACTTTAACATCAAAACATGTATTCAGTGAAACAATATTATCCACAAATTAATTTAATATGCGCATTAACATTTTAAAATAACAAATTACAGTTCAAGAAATAACGTTTGGTTAACAGAAAGCCGTTTGCTTTCGTTTAATAGTCTTATGTAGTATCAATAAATGAGATTTCAGTAAAGAATTTACATTTGCTTTAAGAAGCAGCTTATAATAAATAATCAGTTTAAAAGAACTTTAAACTCAGATTAAACGATAATGTAAACGAAACTTATCTTTTCCGTTCAAAGTGTCCATTTGATGATTCGATGTGCTAGCAGCACGGTGTGACAATTTTAATTCCAGAATTGGTTTCCAGAATTTTTGACCAGCAGTCCACACCTGAAAAGAAACTGAGCCGATCTCCAGCAACTAAAAGTTAAATTCGGGAGTAAGGGCTTGGGTGCTACTTTGGTAGACGGTTGCACGGATTTTGGCGAGTTTTTGGCAATTTTTCTTTTGGCGAGTAATATGACTTATGGTAAACCCATTGCTGGATAAGTTATTTATGGTAACCGATACTTTGTTGACATTTTATTTAAAAAATGATGCGTGTTATTATGCATAAATTCCGTGTTTTAAATAGTATTTATGGCTTCTAAATATTAAAAATCAATTTAATTTTGCATTTTTATTTGAAATAAAAATTTTATTCTTTATCATATTTTATGAAATTTTATGCTGTGGATGATGTAATCAGTGACGTCACCTTACTTTAAAAGTAATTGGTTTTAATATCTATAAATTTAATCTAATGTTTTAAACATTATTTATGGCTGTTAAATATTAAAATACAATTTAGATTTGCATTTCTTTTTTAAAATGATTTTATTATGTATGATTATTTAAATAATTTTAATTCTACACGTGATGTAATCAGCTCTCTGATTGGTTATAGAATATTTGTGCATTAATGAGCTGTAATCAGCTCCCTGATAGGTTGCTGAAAATTTGTGCATTACCGCGCCATTTTAAAATTTAATTCATATCTTCGAATTCCTTCAAAAATGTCTCCTTCAAAGATGAATGTTGTTTTTGGTAAGTACCAAGAATTTTTCGTTTCGGAATCAAAAAATTGTCCTTTGAGACCTTATTTTCGCCAGCCTGGCTTTCCTAATCAAAGATTTATTTATCAATTCTTACAAGGGTCAGAGGAAATTTATTTAAAATTTTTGGAGGAAACGTCGCTAATTGTTTCTTCAATGAAGTGCGAAAATGTAGATCACAGATGAAGACCGTTAGAAGAGCCGATTCTGAGACGGCCGTATATGATATTGTGGTCATGTTGGAAGAAATAACCGCTGTAACGGTAAGAAAATTATTAGACATTCCTCCTTTTTTACCGACAATAAACTAATTGCTGTCATTTTAGCTCTAGTGTACGAAGCGTTCTTATTTACTTATTTTAAAGTATTTAATTTAAGTAATATTTTAATTCTTTTAAACGTTGGTATGATGGTTTTTAATTCGATATTCAATTTACGTAATATTTTAATCCAATTAAACGTTGGCGCAATGTTTTTATAGTGGTATTTTTATTCTATTTCTATGCTATATGAAAGTAATAATTTAACCTTTCTTTAGTATTTTATACTCGTAGTAAATGTATTTATTCCATATAATATATATATATATTCTATATAACGCATTTTAAAGTATTTAAATTTAATAATATTCTAATTCTTTTAAATGTTGGATGATGTTTTTTATTTCGATATTCAATTTCAGTAATATTTTAATCTAATTAAACGTTGGCACAATGTTTTTATAGCGGTGTTTTTATTCTCTTCTTTGCTATGTGAAAGTAATAATAACCTTACTTTAGTATTTTATACTCATAGTAAATGTATTTATTTACACTTGCCTGCCATCTTAAAAAACGACATTTTCAACAAAAAAATTAATCCATTATTTCTAACGATATTTATTTTTTTTTTTAAGTTTCGAATACTTTACTATGCGTAAAAACAGCGTTTTTCAAGATGGCTGACGTTTGTAGACATCGCGCCAACGTAAATCGCCAAAAATCCATGCAACCGTCTACCAAAGTAGCACCAGGGCTTGTTAAAGCCAAACAGAAATGCTAAACATTTTGTTGCGCCATTTTGGATTCAAATTTAGTTGGGCGCCAATGTGATGTAGCCGTTCCTCAATAAACACTAATACCGGCTAGCTTTAAAAAGGATTTATTAACAGAGCACAAAGGAACGGTTACAAACAAAAGAAATATACATAAAAATGAAACATATACCAAATGGAACATCAAACATTAGAATAACTGAGACATAGTAAACTATCATCATGGCGGCTGGAGGTCGACTGACGTTTTCCCACTTCGGAGTGGCGTTTCAATAAAATAGTTCGGTTAGAGTTCATGAGTTCATGGCGTTGAATAAAATAGTTTAATTACACTTAAATAATTCTGTTACAATTTAGATTTTCTTCTTACTTTTATTTTATCTTCTTTTTTTTCGTTATTTTTCATGGGAATATTTTTAACCTACATGCAATATAAAATCTTAGCTACTAGTATTACAGTGTGAAATGTTAGATGTCGATATAGATACATCAGAATAAAAAAAAGTATTTAAAAAAATCGGCAATGGCTGTAATGTTTGAAAAACTTTGCATTGGCTGTAATAAGCAGATATTTAATTTTTATTGCTCAGATTTATTTTATTATGTAATAGTCAGATAATAATGATAGTATGATAGGTAGCTAAGATTCCTGGACTTAATTTTTGAAACAAAAAAGGAAGTTCGCTTTTGAGTTCAGAGACAACTTTGTTAGGTGAGATCAGGGTGACCACTGCTGGCACCTTTCATACTCGATCTAGCACTTTTTCTTTTATAAATTTTTAGATTTTTAGTAGGTGTTTTATCAGATTTAGTGCTTTTTTTCTTTCAGGTAATAACAACAAAATTAATATAAGAATTACGCGTATGAATTGTATTTATTTCATTGAATACAGTAGAAGTTAATGTTTAAGAAGCCAAATTTCTTTTAACTATGTTGTACAATTCTTTGTTCAAGGCATACATTCTCTTCATGACATTCGCCTTACAAAACTGTCATGATTCTAAGTTTAGATTACTGAGTTACTGAATATAACTTTTGTTTCCTAATTTTATGAATGCGAAGTAAAATGAAAATGACCATTAATAACAGCAGCTGAAAAAGTAAATGAACTAACATTACACAGATTTTCCATACAGAATATGTAACTCTGGGACGAGAGTGAAGTTTCAAAAGACATAAGACATCTTAAAGTGAAATACACGAATGAGTACATACAATCTTAATCAAGTTTTTAGATGAATAAATTTCAAAGAGCTTGTATTAAAATGTTTAGCGATAATGTATACTGAAATGCACAATTAGATTGTTTTTACATTAAAATTAAATTTTCTTTGAATTTTTGTAATCTTATTGAAAAATCTTAATCAAGTTTTTAGATGAATAAATTTCAAAGAGCATGTATTAAAATGTTTAGCGATAATGTATATTGAAATGCACAATTAGATTTTACATTAAAATTATTTTTTCTTTGAATTTTTGTAATCTTATTGAAAAACATAGCTATGAAGAACTTGATAGAGAGTGGCACTTATGGAGAACTACACTGGTATGCAAAAATTAAGGACGAGACGGTTTTTTTCAATATAACTTTGTACAAAAGATTTCCAAATCAACACATTTAACCGTAAGATCCCCAATACGTAAGAACATGAGTAATGTAAGCAACACTTACTAAAAGAGAAATCAGAGGGATAAAAAGAAGCTTTATTGAAAAAGTAGCATGGAGCGCAATGCGACTGAAGGCCGAAACATCCCTGTGATGGGTGTCCAGCAAGAAACATCCGGTGTTTAATAGGGGATATGATCTTCCCTGACTGCTAGGCAGGTTTCACAACGTCTGCCCATGCTGAGAATGAGGGTGTCAATGAGTTGTTGAGGCATTGCTGCCCATTCGTCTTGCAGCGCAAACCGAAGCTCCGGAATCGTTACTGGTGGTAAGGTACGAGCTGCCAAGCGTCTGCCTAGAAAATCCCATACATGCTAGATGGGATTGAGATCTGGAGATCGTGCCGGCCAATTCATACGTTCAATATCCTCACTCTCTAAGAGCTGTTCGGCAGCTACTGTGCGATGACATGGTGCATTGTCGTCCATGAAAAAAGGAACTGCGGACCCATAGCGCCTCTAAAAAGACGCACACATGGAAGAAGAATCTCATTACAATAACGGGTCCCGTTGACTGAACCTGCGTCGAAGATGTGAAGGTCTGTACGACTACCAAGCATGATGCCTTCCCAAACGAGAACACCGCCACCTCCATACCTGTCCCTTTCAATGATGTTCGAGGGATGATTGCGGCTTCCCCGCTCTCTCCAGATGAGTATGCGATGAGAATCGCTACTCAGACTGAATGTGCTCTCATTCGTAAAGAGTACTCGTCCCCATTCATTGTCTCTCCAATTCCGGTGTTCCCGGCACCACAGAGAACGCCTTCTCCGATGGGCAGGCGTTAGAGGTACACACCGTACATGGCGTCGTGCAAACAGACCACTACCGTGCAGTCTTCTGGTCACGGTAAAACGCGATATCGGTCGTCCAGTCACCTGCGTCGTGTGTCTAGCGATTTCTCCCGCTGTCTGCCGCCTGTTTCTTCTGGCCTGTAAGGCAATAAATATACCGGTCATCTGCGGGTGTGGTTCCTCGTGGACGACACTACTAAACCCCAGGATAGCTGTTCCTGTAGTTTGAAATTGTCTCGAAAGGCGTGAAACGATGCTGTGAGCAATTCCGAACTCTGCAGCCCCACTTGTCACACTGCGGCCTTCCTCCAACTTCCCAATGATTCGACCTCGGGTAAAAGCATCCAGATGTCGTCTAACAGATTGATTATTCGCCATTTCTCGCTGAGGCAGCAACTCGGTGTGATTTAAACTGCTATACGGCGTGCAATCTCTTTGCCAGAAATACTGATCTTACACCGACAACATGCTTTATACTACTCTGACACTCCCCCATTACGTCTACCTGCATATGTGCGCGTGTGCTACCGTACACCACCTTACTTAATCTCCTGATTGGTCTTTCTATTCGCTCTGCCTCTTCGTTCAGCTGATATGCTAATTTTTCGACTTCGTCCTTAATTTTTGCACACCAGTGTATACAAATATTGACAAAAGATAAAAAATTCATAATTTTTAGCAGTAAATGTTTTTTAAAATTACAAGTACTGTAGCAAGATAAATATAAATAAATATAAGCTTAAAATAAATCACTATAATGAGATAAATCTAAATTTTCTTTTTGCCATATTCATCAGGCATATGTTAGCGTTTGGATTCAAAGTTTTATTTTGAATTCATCTATAGTAATAAAACACTAACACCATACATTATTTTAGAGAATAACGCATCCGAATACAAATTTAGAGCATTCGCCCCCGGATCTAGTACATTTTTCCTGCCTAAGTTGCTTAGAAAGTCCTTCTCGAAGGCATCCCTGCCTTTAGGCAGATAGCCCTCAAGTGCTTTGCTATAAGTAAATAAACCAAACCAAAACAAAACAAATCTCTCTAAGTTAGTACGAGATAATTTTTCCTTTGTTGTCATCTTCGTTGAGAAATATTTTTAAAGGCCATAAGGCGTTATAAGGGGATATGTTTCAACATTTTTTTTCCGAGCTTCAGTATCAAATTCTGAAAATGTGTTACGGGAATTACGCTATACATACTATATACTAATTCTCTTATAATACAGAAGAGATTGTGTTATAGTAGTTTATAGTATAGTAGAAATAGTGCTATGGTAAGAAGTGCACAGTATAATTTATCAAGTATACAGTCTTTAAAAGCAGTATTATTTTTCTAAAATCTTTCAATATTACCAGTACAAGTAGTGTTTTTGTTGTAATTATTAAAAAGACAAAATAGATTTCGTTCAACAAACTAACAGATTTGAGTCCCAAGATCCCACTCTCATGTTTCATGTTTAGCCAGAGATGTACGTAAAACGTTCTTAATATTAGTGCAAAAACTACCAATCAATTAAAGTGACAGATTTTCTCTTGACAGAAATTGTGCGTTAATTGACATTAGCTGCAGTGAAAAAACACTTGCTCACGCGAGTCTCAGTTCTTTTTATTCGACAAAAAACATCGTTTCTTCCTAATTAATCCGGGGAGTTTGACAGACTTTAATTACGTGACCTCCTCAACTGGCTAACAATTCTCAATATTAAATCGCCAAAACATGACTTGCAGAAATGTAGCATTTCAAAAATTTAATTTGGCTAACACAATTATGCCTTTTAATCATTGTTTAGCATTTAGTTCTAATAACCATAGAAATCACATCACTTTCTTCTGCATTTTGGAATCTTGAGTTCTCATTGTGAACCGAACTTAGAGTGTTGATAGCAGAGATAGTATTATGGTAATAACAGGAAAGAAAAAGCGAATTTTTATAAAAGATTGCTATGTTATCAATTAATATAAAACCGATTTGCATCAAGATAGGAAAAGCGAGAACAGCAGTTGGATGAATGCTTCACAAAGCACCATTTTTTTATAGTTAATTAGGATTCTCTGAGACTTAAGGTTGTTATAGTCATTGTTAAGTATAGCATTGTTCATATACTTTCAACCAATGTAGCATTATTTTCCTTTTAGTTTTGCTTTGGGTGGCAACATTTGTAAAAAGTTATAATTTTGTAGAATAAACTTGTTTTGTTGTGCTTAAATTTTTTACAGAGATTATTTTAGGTAGAAATGAGTTTATGAATGGACAAAATGGGGAACATTTACTGCCGTATCTAACATTTGGTGACCCTCAGTACGTGATTAAAATATAAGAGGTCAGTACCCTACCTTTCGTGTAATGACTTAGTACGGAATACGTAAATAATAAAATAATAATAGTTAAAAAATTTCGAAATTTAGTATTTTTATAAGTTGCAATTGAAAACCAACGCTTCGAATGTAATCTTTTTCTATGGCAAAAGATAGAAAGTCACATTAGAAAACTTAACATGTGAAAATGACTTAGCAGTATAGCTACTTTGACTTTGCTATAGCTTTCCCCGAAATTTGAATACATGAAATTTAAGGTAATTTTCATTGCATGAAAATGGATTTTTTTCATTTTGAGAATATTTCGGCTATGCAAAATTATTCTCTTTGATATTTTTTAAGGATCCTCTAGAAAAGTAAATTTCGAATATTTATACTGAAAGCTACTATGTAATCACAATTATCTCTGTTTGAAAACCTATCTTATTTTATTCATTTTAAAACTTGAACCATAAGTCTACGAGCAAGCATTCGAAACGTACTTATTTGGGCAGTTGAAAGACTTTACTACGTTATACACACGCATGCATAAGATGTAATAAGATGTAGAGATAAAATTAGTTATCCGCTTAATTAAATGCATTATTCTTGTAAATGAAGATTCATGTATATTAAAGTGTTAATATTTTAAGCAAAGTTTTAAAAAAATGATAAATGACATGGTATTAGCATAGGTGTAATGAGAATGTGACTGGTTGCCTTTAGAATTTCCAAGTTCTTTAAAAAAGAGATCTGTGCATAAATTTACTTTTATATTTAGAACCACTCTCAGAGTAAACAGAATCATCAATCATCGTCAGTTTTGTTAAGCATGTAATATCGATGGCTGACGAGTTAATGGTAGCTGAATATCTATATTGATTAATTTGGTTAATTTCGATTAATTGTCTGATTCATTTCTTATAGGTGAACTCTCAAATACGAGTTTATACTACTTCCAGTATACAAAATTTCGTGCATTCCTTGTTGTCATTAAGTTGTTGAACAAGATTTAAAAGCAATCCTTGATTCAATAACACTTTTAAAATGCATGTAATGCCTTTTTACTTCCTTGCACGAAGTAAAGGAAGTATTGTATCCATGAAAAATTACAGGTATCACATTTCAACGGAAATTTCCGTTTTAACCGCTATCGAATGCAATTTAATGATGTTTTTGCGTGACAACTGTACATAAGGAGAGAATATAGGACTCTTTTTCCCCAGGAGAATTATAAAACTGATTTAAAATGGATCCAGAAGAGATTTTTTTGTGGCTTCTGTACGTAGGTACGTTATGTATGTATCTCACATAACTCAAAAATGAGTAGCCTCAGAACCTTGAAATTTTGTATGTACGACTTCTTTAACACGCAGTTGTGCACCTTCCGTTTTGGTTGTAACCAAAAGTATATATATATATTATATATACATATATACCCACTCTGTTACTCAACTTCGTGAGCTCAGTTTTCTTATATGTTGGTAAATTGTAAATTTTTTGCTTTAAAAATGATTGAATTATGTTGTTCTTATTTGCCAGTTAAGGTTTTTATGCCTTTAGTTAATCTACATGCAATAGTTGTAGAAATTATCAACAATTTAAAAGTTGTTTAAATACGGCTAAGCCTATTTTTTTACGATAGCTGCCATATTTGTTTACATTTGAAACTTAAAATAGTGAATTAAGTCAGTTTCTGCGCGTTCGGTGTTTTTTTGCAGAGTGGGACCAAACGTAAACTTTCAGTTTTGTGCACTGAAAAATTTGCCTTCTTGCCCGCTGGCGAATTGCTTGTTTTTGTGCAGAAACTTTAATTTTAATTGTAAAAATTGTTTTATAGTTGTTTTAACTGTATTTGGTGTTTTATATATTTCTATAATTTCAAATTTTTGATTAAAATATATTGAGGTTATAGTATTTTTGCCTTGCCGCGAAGTGAGAACTGAATTAATTGAATGCGAAATATATCTCTAATGAAATTCGAGAAATAAGTTTAAATGAAATGCAGCAAAAATGAGTATAATTTAATACTGCGTACAGGAAGGTCACATTTTTTTTTTTTTTTTGTTTGTTTCTGAAGATTAAAACTGCTAGAATTTTATCATTCAACTCGACTCTCTCGAAATCGTATTTACCGCCGTAGTTGGTGTGGTAGATAGCGGTGCTGACTGTCACATCACTGGGCCTGGTTTTGAATCCTACAGAAAACATAATATAAACCTTTCATATTTTTTGGAACGGGATACTTAAAAATCTGTCGAGCCGAACTTCTTATCAGGCGGTTGATACTAATAGAAGCAGGAATACGAGATCCTCGGATTTCGCATATGGGAATATTGTAAATTAAACGTAAAATGAAGCTAGGTGAAAGTCCACTGTGACCTATAAGATACCTCAGGCATTGTTCAATGACATGAGTTCCACTCGTCCTCTGTTGTAGACAGTCAGATCAGGAGGATAAGCAATAACAGTAAAATTTGGATTTATTGAAAGTATTATTGATGAAATATGAACTAACTGTAACTCGTTAATAATATTTTAATCTAATGGGTGGCCTAAATATCGCATTATAAGAATAAAATGAGAGTAAGGTAATACAATTGCAGGATTCCCCACTGTGTAATTCTAAGTTACAGTTGAAAGTGAAGAATATTAAGAACTAGTAAGCGAATAATCGCTTGAGTTCGTGTACAGGAAACAACAAGTAAGAAGGGTGAAATAACCCTTTATTATTCGAATTAAAGTTTAACAAAACTCCGTCTTGGAGTTGTACAATATAGCCGACACTTGGGCTTGAACTTAAGAGACGAAACTAAGCTTAACTAAAGAGATATAGAGGAAGCTATGAAAATTCTAACAGAGTTGGCCCCTTAACGCTAATTGACTGCGAAACTATCAAAGGCCTAAAGTACGTTCGAGCGTAATAATAGCTTACGAGAGAGTAGCCTAAAAAGGCGGACGCGTGCTAACCAGAATCTGTGATTCTCTCTCACTAAGACTGTAGAACTTCGCGTTTATATATCGCTCTTCCTGATTAGCATTCAGACGTGATTCTGAAACTACGTTCTTGCCGGAAGTGGTAAGTTGAAATTAAGAATCGATAGGAAAAGAAGTTTAACTCAAAATCTAACTGTTAATAAAATTAACATAATCCTTACACAGCATTTGTTTCGTTTACATTTTTAAGCACAGGAAAATACTTCTGATAACATCACAAGCACTGGGGAGTTTCATATAATCTTTTAAAGATATAAATTTGTATATTTTAGGGATGGTATTACGCCATTCTATTGAGAAAATTTGAATTCAAATGCACCTTATGTTGCCCTTCCCAAATCAGCTTGTGGCATAAATAACGGAATGTGAAACGCTCTCTCATACGTTAGTTTTCTGGTTTTACATGATTTTTTAAAAGTGTCGAGATTTATGGGATATTATTTAGAAATCACTTAAATGCAAACATGTTTTTCAAGTCTATTTAATAAATTAAATATATGTACTTTAAATTTTTTAACAAGCATATTTTATTACTTTAATAAGAGTTCTCATTCCAACTGTCATGAATATTTAAGTAATCTAACATATTTATTTTACAGGTTAGAAGTAATTAAAAGTTTCGAAGACATATGACACTTTTATCTTTTTCAATATGAAAAACGATGACGTAAGTATTCTTAATTAAATATACATCTCATAATTAAACAGCTCTAAAAAGGTAACTTTCTTTCCCTACATACTGATTTCCAAAAGCTAAGTACACGGCGGTTATAACACCTACAATTAGATTTGAGCGTGCTTGGGTTTGTGATTTTATGACTAGCGCTGTAGATTCTAAAAAAATAATGTTACGTGTCACTGACTTCCTTACAGGAGTTATCGTGATGAAAGTGATATTTCTAGATTAATGCAAACAAGAACTGAATAAAAATTAACTTGAACTTTAATGAGCCTCTGTGAATTAACATAAAAAATACAGGTGACAGACTACTTGACTAACATTACGTTCATGATAAAAATTCCCAGCTTAATTTTACTCTAGAATGAAACATAATTCTATGTAATCTTATCGTGCTGAACTCTCCACCGTAGCGTACTATGTTAGACAGTACTTCTTCGAAAAGTCAGATACATCGACCAGGAGTAAACAGTAATAATCACCAGCCTGCTAATTGCTCGCGGCTCTATCGTGTAGTTGGCTCCGCCACACCTAGGACCAGACTCGGGCTGATTTCAGACAGCAGACAACCTCGATAAAATCAAGGAAAAAAATGATACAGGAAGGTACAAATGTGAATATACATGAAGGAAAACAATCATTATGTACAGAGATGAAAATAAGCACTATGTGCAGAGATTATTCTACAGCAGCCGTTTGGTTTCTTTAGGATAATATATTGATCTTCAGAAGATGGTAACCCTTGGTCGACCGGCGCAGATCTCCACACAACTTGTGGAACTGTGTGTGTTTTTCACTTTTGGAACTATTTTCACATTCGAAAAGTTGTTACCGAATGATCAACGCTATACAAAAGAGCGACATCTTTGACTGTACTGTTCCAATGCGCCTGACAGCGCACCATCGCTTTACGTATAAACATTCAAAAGAACCTCCTCAAACCCTTCAGAATACTGGCGTTTCCAACGACGGCTTAGTTAGCTCGTGTTCGACAATCATCGTGATTGGTTGTACCATACGATATTTGCCTAATGCAGTCACAGCGATTTCAGCCACAAAAACTCAACTACGCTTTCAAAAATACCTGATTTCCATTGCATGCTTAACTATTGAAGCCAGTGTACTTAGGTACTTTAATATTTGTCTGTTATAAAAAGGCAGTGATTAATCATGTGTTTCAGAGTAAAAAAAGGAAAGAAAAAAAAACTCGTGTTCCATATACTATATTATCTTTTACATAAGGCCCACCAGCGGCCGAGCGGTAAAGTCGCTGAACACTGGTAGTTCGGTCCAAGGTTCAAATCCCGCGAACTGGCTGTCTTCTTGGGTTTTTTCGTGGGCTTTCTCATGTGTAACGTTGTATACGAGCCAGTTTCCCTTAGAAAGTCCTCCACGAAGGCATCCCTCCCCGTAGGCAGATAGCCGTCGAGGCTTTGCCATAATCACATACTTTTACGTAAGGAAAAGATGGACTTCAAGAAATAATTTACCGTTTTTAAGAAAACACGTTTCCCAGCCTAACAAACGTAAAGGTTTCTTACGAAACTTTACCGAAACCGAAATCGTGTAAATCAAGGGAGCTATTACCTTCAATTTATGTAAGGAATATTTTTCGTCGTTCCGAGGATTGGGTACGAAAAGTTCAATCGCACTAAATTGCGCATGAAACTTAAAAATTTATATTAGAGGAAAAAATACGACAAATCTGCAATGCTCAGATAAATGGAACTAACTTACGAAACATGGGTTTTCTTTCCAAAATGTGGAATTGAATAATCCCACTGAAAGGCTGATAGACAATGGCAGTGTCGATGGGGCATTAAATTGAATTGCCGAAGATTTCGAAGAAAAATATACAGGATCCTACAATTTGTCATTACAACTATGACGTACCCACAACAGCGCATGTAAAGAAACATTTCATCGAATTTTCTCTTTCGAAATATCTAAATGGTTGATGTACGCGAAAGCCACTTCTTTTGGCAAAACCTACAAATTTAAACGAGACATTTTCATCTCAATTACAAAATGTTTTATGTAGCTAGCGAATGTGAGTAGATCGTCATTACTGTTTCAAGGCCATGACAAAATTCTTTTTCAGTTCTTGGCGGGGAACTGCATTCTGTAATGAGTCGTTACAAGATTCTCTTTCTACGTAGCGTATTCGGAAACTAAGTACAGTTTCATTCTAGCGCCGTCGCAGCGCTGTGGTAGGCGTCCCGCGCATGTTCACTAGTCTTTCTTGTTCACTGACTTTCAATTGTCGCCATTTTGGTTGCTCTATGTTGTGTTTTCAGTTTTCTGTGCACATTCAAAATGTTTAAGACAATTAGTTTTCCCGCTGATTGTGAGATTCGTGCCGTGATTAAATTTTTGAACGCGAGGAATGTTAAACCGGGCGAAATTTATCGTCAAGTGACAGAAGTTTACGGTGAATACGCGATAAGTGATGGAATGGTGAGAAAGTGGGTAAGAATGTTTAATGCAGGTCGAACAAATGTCCACCCCGAGGCTCGGAGTGGTCGGCCTTCTGTTGTCACCGATGATTTGGTTAGGAAAGTATGAGAACAGACGCTTCACAATGACAACTCTTTTCCACAAAGAGGCATTTCCACAAATTTCACGTACAGTTTTGTTCGAAATTGTGTCTGACCGCTTGAATTATCGCAAACTGTGTTCCCGGTGGGTTCCAAAAATGCTCACTGATGTTCACAAAACAAAGCGACTTGGTAGTGCCCTGACATTTCTCACGCGGTACAATGATGAGGGAGAAAACTTTTTAAACCAAATTGTGACAGGTGATGAAACTTGGGTGTGTCATTTCACACCAGAATCGAAACAGCAATCGATGGAGTGGAGACACTCCGAAAAAACAAAAGTTCAAAGTGACAATGTTATCACAAAAAATCATGTGCACTGTCTTCTGGGATAGGAAAGGCGTTTTGCTTACTGAATTTCTTCCCAGAGGTGAAACCATTAATGCGGCACGATATTGTGAGACTTTAACAAAACTAAGGCGTGCCATTCAAAACAAACGAAGAGGAATGCTCAGTAAAGGAATTTTGTTGCTCCATGACAATGCTCGGCCCATACTGCTGGTGTCACTCAATCGTTAATTCGACACTTTCATTGGGAGCAGTTCGATCACCCGCCGTACAGCTCGGACTTGGCGCCGTCACTTGTTCCTGCACATGAAGCGCGAGCTTGGTGGCAAGCGCTTTGGATCTGACGATGACACGAAAAATGCTGTGGAGTCGTGGTCTTTGACGATGGTATACAAAAACTGGTCACCCGCTATGACAAATGTTTGATCATTGGCGGAAACTATGTTGAAAAATAGTTTAAGACAAGTATTTTCATGTTAAAATAAAATTGGATTCGAAAAAATTGTTTTACAGTTTTTTTTTTTTTTTTCAAAACGGTACTTAGTTTCCGAATACGCCTCGTACTTGTTCCACGGATTAAGATATGGAAAGTACGTTAGCTAATTATATTTTTTCTATTCTTGCTCTTGAGGTTAGGCTCTTAATGTAGAATTTAAGGGTGACAACAGAGGCTATTAGCAGTAAAAAGTGTATATGAAAATTCTTTGCATGAAACGCAGTGGCGTTCTGATAATAACAATGCGCGTCATTTTGCCTCTTTACAACACCAACAACATTGCTAATTCTTTATACTCTATCCCATACTAGCATTCTACTATTTCTTCTACCATTAACAACAATTTTCTCTGAGGTTTGAAGATTATAGGAAACATTGTACCGCCTTTCGAACATATAAGCTTATTCTAGTACCCGAATGTAAGACATTCGGGGCATAGGGGCATAATCAGATTCGGGACATATAGGACATAGTCAGATTTGATTTCTGATCCTCTTTTTTAAATATTGCAGCACACTAATTAGGCTGCCAGAAATTATATAGCAACATCGTTTCACTATTACAGGCATATAACAATCTTCTACCGGCATTACTTTGTGGGATCACCCTTTACACCTGCTGATTTGGTCTTTTTCTTTCTTTACCATGAATATTTTTACCCCATTTGTGAAACTTTAGGAAACTAAAAATTCATTCGTTACATCTCAGTTTGACAGCCCTTTTCCAAATTTACCTGTAGTTATGCTTCAGTAAATTCGTTTTCGTTCTTCATGATACTCCAGTAGTCGCCATAATAACGCAAAAAATTCTCCAGTAAATAACATATGAAACAACTCTTTATATAGGCATTACTTTGGCTTCAGCTTCTGCCACCTTCGGATTCATCAGTCCAGAGTGTTCTGCATCAAAACTGATATGGGACTGTATGGTTAAGTGCGGTAAGACTAGTTAATACTTGTAAAATCGTTGAAAGTTTTGGTGTCCTACTCACTTTTTCCTGTTCTATCCTGCCATGTTATTTGCCGTGTTTTTAAACGCTAACCAAAGAGTCATGACAACCTTGCACGTAAATTGATGCCCCTAGAAGAAAATTTTCACCATCTTCAAATTCTACTTTCTAAAAATTTCATTTTTATTTCTAATCCTAACTGTTGGGAAAATAGCTCATATACAATATTTTGTAATATAACTTATTTCTTCATGCAGCAAATTTCAAAGAGCAAGAGTGCAAGAGTGCGGACGAAGCAAATTTCTCGAAAATCCGGCAAATCTAGGAACAGCTGGGTACCTGCCAAAGTAAGAACAACTACTTTTTATACAGTGACAAAACTTTGAGATTTTTTCTTCTGTAGAAATGGCCTTAATGTCACTGCGAGCTAAGGTTTAAGTTAGGCTTTGCTAGTATTGTGAATTACATTTGATTTAACTTTCATTTTTGTTAAGAAACTGTTTCCTACTCGCAAGCTGCAGATATTTTGCTTTCATTAATTTCAGTTTGTATAACCTTCAGATTGACGTGTTAATAAATATTTTTATTTTGCTTTCTACTTTATTCTGATACATCTGGCTAAGAATTCAGACGGAACGAAAACTCATACGATAGTCTTTAACTGTTACTTTGGGTGAACTGGTACTTTAGATTTAAGAGAGTATAAGGTATTTTCTCCGTTCTTTCAGCATGCCTTAGTGGTGAAATGGTTAGCACCCTCGGCGCGTATTCGAAAGGTCCAGGTTCGAGTCCCAACGAGGGAATTGCTCATTTTTCATGTCTCTTGCTTCAAAATATCCTAATGACTCTACAGTGGCGCCCGAACTAAAAGGTAGTGGATGATGATTCTTCATCACCAGGATTTGGCGACTGGCTCTCCTAATCTCCAGTCGCCCTTTAAAAGGGGGAGCATATGATATAATATGAGGGACGCGGTTACAGCCGAAAACATCGCGGCAAAAACATCGCGGACGAAAACGTCGCGGAGAAAACAACGCAAGGCGAAAACATCGTGCTACAAAACATCACGGAAAAAAACATCGCAAAGAGAAAACATCGCAGTTCTAAAACATCGTGGCACAAAACATCGTCGTCGAAAATAAAGCGGTTCAAAAACTTCGCAGTTTAAAAACATCGTCGTCGAAAATATCGTGGTAGAAAATAAAGTATCTACAAATCATCGCATGACGATAACATCGCAGACATGATTTTTTCAGGTTTTAGTAATTGTAAATGGATATTCCCATAATGATTTGTGAGCGCAAGATGGAAAGAAGGATAATTTTTACTTTCATATTTTTTATTAACTAATAAATTTTTGCTGAGAAAATAAGAAGGAAACTTAAGCATAGAAAATTGATGCAACTTATAGCACTTAATAGAATTTTAAACCGACATAGTTAACTAACAAAGGCCATTAATAAATCATTTTTTATAAAGTTTTTACTGGTAATTTTTCATGAAAAGTGTAATCTGTAAGTTTTGTGAAAAAATGTGAAAGTAAAAATTATCCTTCTTTACATCTTGCGCTCACAAATCATTATGAGAATAACCATTTACAATTATTAAAAACCTGAAAAAAACATGTCTGTGATGTTATCGTCATGCGATGATTCGTAGATACTTTATTTTTTACCGCGATATTTTCGACGGCGATGCTTTTAAACTGCGAAGTTTTTGAACCGCTTTATTTTCGACGACGATGTTTTGTACCACGATGTTTTAGCACTGCGATGTTTTCTCTTTGCGATGTTTTCTCCCACGATGTTTTGTAGCACGACGTTTTCGCCTTACGTTGTTTTCTCCGCGACGTTTTCGTCTGCGATGTTTTTGCCGCAATGTTATCGGCGGACACCGAGGGACGCAGCCCGACCCTCCTGGCAGACTTTACGTCACCCTATGGCCTTTTTGCGGGTTGTGCCAGAGAAGGGGGAGCATATATTTTCTCCTCCCTTTCAGGATGCTTTGGTGATGTAATGGTTAGCACACTCGGCGCGTATTCGAGAGGTCCAGGTTCGACTCCCGGCGAGGGCATTGTACATTTTTCATATCTACTGTTTCAAAAATCGTAATTACTCTACAAGCGTAACCGTATATATACAAAAGGCATTTTAGATGACCGACCATTTTTGCAAGTTTGTCTTATTTTCTATTAAACCCTGAGAGAAAATCAGTTATCAGGGTGTAGAAACTTGTATTAAAATTTTTCGTTCCTATAAAACCTTCTGAATAACTAACTGCCTGAACAACGAATTTAAAATCAGATGTTTTATCAATACGCAAGATCTGATTTTTCTGTAAGGCTAATGCACATATAACGTATATCAGAATTTAAATATTTTTAAGATTTGATATATTTAAATTTTTATTTAGAGATTTTTTTGCATTAATCCTTGGGTTTTTTTATAATTTTTCTCTTGAATGGCTGCGACATCTTATTTTTTCCCTCGAAAGTAAGAGTAGTAGAGTTATTGTTTTCGGATCGGTTTTTATGACGTGGAATCTCGCCTTGCAGTGTTTATACTCGTATATGATCTTGACCCTGAATATATGCATATAAAATATTTGTTTCCACTGAGTAGTAAATTCTTGTACACTTTACAGTTGTTTTTCTTTTTCATTCATATTTATATACCTTAGAACAAGTTTTCTATATAATATATAACGAAACATTAAAAAAATAATTGTTATTAAATCTTCCCGTTGGCTTTTGAACTTTCTAAGTACAGACTATTTTATGATTTTTGATAGATAATTATTGAAAAGTGAGTAAGTCAAATCACACGACTTAATTTGTGCGGACATTTAGACAATCTAAAATTAATAAAACTAGAGGTTATTCTTTTCAAGACAGTTCGATTCTGCATTTATTGATTTGTTTTCTTTTATTTAGACTTTAATAACTCTTGAGTTTAATAATAGTTAATAGTACAAATATACGGCATAAAATATCATCAAGAATATCAAGTTTGACAGGATAACTTCAACACAACCAATTTTTACATTTAATCAGCGGATATTTATCAACAATGAATTGTGTTGAACCCTAGCTTAATTTTGAAGAGAAAATTTCTACGCGCTGTTTAATAATTCAGGTATGATTCGATTTCCTTTCTGGTCCTTCTAATTATTTTTTACAATCGATGAAAATGCAAACTGAATAATTAATTAGGGATATAGGTTACTAGCAAATAAAATAATCAAAACATGGTTATTTATTACTTCGAATAAATTCCACAATTCAATATATTTATTGAAAATAAATATTTCTTTCGAAATATTAATGAACAAATTATCTGCAGTTTTTAGAAACTCAAAATGTTAAAAACAAAGAGATAAGCAGTAAATGTTGATGTAGTATGTTATAATATTGACTTTTAATTCACTGATAACTTTAATTATAAACAGTATTAAAGTGGCTTTCCAAGAGTTCCAAGGAATATTCATACTATCAGGACTGGTGTTTCTCTTTACTTGCTTTGGAAACATTAACTGTCCTGATTCGGAACAGGGAGCTTACTGAAGCTATGTTCAATAAATTGTGAAGTAGACAATACACACAGGAAGGGTATACGAAACCCTTTATTTTTCTCTCTTTACAATGATTTCCGGAACTTCGGAATACAGAGACCAACCACTTGTGGTCTGAACGTAAGAATATAAAAATACTAACTAAAACTCTAACTAAACTAATTTTGGATTAATATACAAGTGCCTACTTTAAGATTGGCCGTAAATTAACAAAAAAGCCGTATGTAGTACAGAGAGCTGCTAAAACTACAATACGTTTAAAATTATCAAGAGGATTAAACCTCTGGCCTTGAAGGCAACCAGCAACCAAGTAAAGCTACTATGGCAAGCGGCCTGCTTCTAATAACTCCTTCCTCTCTCTTGCTTGGCAAAAAGCCACAACTTAAGTACTTGGCGTTAGCAAGACAAATTTGCATAAATAAGTTAAAAGCTTTTAATTCTGGCCGGAAGTAGAAAATAAGAAGTGATAGTATAGATTTAAAATAAAATAAACTTTAGTAAAACTTAGGATCCTTACATACTTCCCGCCAGAGTTAATTAGTTTGAAACTGAGGTCTAAAACGACCTTGTTGAAAACTTTTAGCTCTAGAATCTAACGCGAGGCCAATCTTTTACAAACATTTCTCACTAGAAACTAGAAATTAAAAAAAAATCCTTTTTACATTATCAACTCCATGGACAAGATTTTTCATCTGTACTGCATTCAAACAGGAGTTTCTTAGTTGAAATCTAGTTCCTTCCAGAGATCTGGAAGGAAAACTAGTTTAATGAAATGTTACACAATTAAATGGCAAGTAACATGAATACTTATATTTCTCTTTTAACATTCTTATTTCATTCATGACGTTATTTAGTTATCTCTTCGTGCTCTCTGACATGTGTTGTAAAGGAAAACACCAAACACGAGCGTGTCTATGTACAAGTATTCAACACTACCGCCTGCAATCAAAACACTAACGTGTTAAAATTCAACATAACAAGACCTCAGAACACACCTTATATTCATCTCTAAACCCTGAGGTACTATTCTGAAAAGTGGCTAACTCTGAAGTGTAGCGTCAGAGAGCCTAACTACATTCATTCAACCTTTAACACATATTCACAATAATTTGCTCTTTTTACAGTCACACGAATAAGTTAAAATTTTTGGCATAACTTTCACTTTTAACATATCACAGTATTTCTTAACTTTTAAAATAACAGTTCACATTGTATATAAGGACATATTAACATTCCGTTAATTTTACGCATTTTAAAACATACATTAGTAGTACATTGTTAACTTCTATTCTTTTCCAAGCAAGTGCCAATTCTTCAACATTGAAATACTACATTTCAAAAGTCTTTCAGACTAAAACTTCTTTCTTGGCAGAATCTTTTAAATAAAATTTTATACAATAATTATTTTTACAATTTTCTGAAGGTACCTTTCTCAAAGATTATCAATGCTTTTACAATATTCAAGTATTTACACATTCCTATTATACATTAATTTTAGTTTTACTCGCGAGTAATTGAAAAACAATATCAAAATAGGTAACAACTCATTTCTCGCCTTTTTTGGCGATAAAGATAGGCCTCACATGAGGTAAAACTTCTTGAATTCTGCCACTTGCAGTAAGAATGAAAAATTAACTTAAGGTTTCAAAGTAACATAAAGTTTTACTTATCTTTATGATATTCAGACATCTTTTTTTCTGCCCAGTCCTGGAAGGTAACGAAGACTACGGTCTGGTTGATCTTCCGTCTTGTGCGGGTTCGCCCTTCTGTTCCTTCCTCCATGAACTTTCTTTTCCTTCCAGTCACCCTTGAAGACCTTCATTGTAGCCTCTGCCTGTGGTCTCGGCCGTTTGATGGCAGCTGGTCTTGGCGGAACCGGGACAACTCTCTCTCGTTCTTGCTTAGATCTCATTGCTGGCTGTTCAAATTTTTCTTGTTTCTTTGCCTCCCCAGCTGGTGTTCCTTCATCAATTCGTCGACATTTGCTGCGTAGACTCCTATCCGATGGGTAGATCTTCCGTTTTGGAGCCGTGTTATAGTTGCTGTCATTTCTCCTGGCTCTCTTTGCATTCGTCGTACTTCTCCCTTCTTCATTCTGGGGGTGGTTGTGCCCTCCCTTTTCTGGTCGGTGGAATGGCTTCTTTTTCTTGTTACCTTCAATTTTCCAACGGGGAAACTTTCTTTTCAACTGCTCCTGTCTAGTAATGGCTTGCCCTTGTACTTGTCGTTGTTCCAACTCTGGAGCTTGTGCCTGCCGTGTCTACCGTGCCGGATCCTGCAAAAGATCTTTGAAAATTTGCATTTTATTACGATCATAGTAGGGTTTGATTTGATCAATGTTTTCGGAGCAGGTTTCCCCATTCCTGGCTTTTAACACTACTACAGCGTGAGTTACTTTTTCAATAACATATGGTCCTTCAAATCGTGGAAAAAATTTGGCAGTTTTATCTTCTGGTGCTGAAGAAAGTGAATGCTTAATTTTTAATACTTCATCCCCTACTTTATAAGTTACTCCCCGTCGTTTCAAGTCATAACACAGCTTTTGTTTTCTCTGTGCTACTTCAGTATTCTTTTTTGCTTCTTTAATTAGTTTTTCTATATCACCCATTTTAAATTCTGGGGCTCTTTGTTGCACATAAAATAATTTATCTAACGGCGTTATAATCTTTCTGCCTAAAAATAACTCAGCAGGAGTTTTGCCCGTTGTATCATGTTTTGCGGTCCTAAGGGCGAAAGCAAATTCATTGACATAGTTATCCCAGCTTTTATGAAAATTTTTAACATAACTACGGATAATTTTCACTGTATTTCTATTGACCTGTTCCGCTATATTTGATTGCGGCCGATACGGGACCATTTTTAAATGACGTATGCCCAGTTTTTGGCACATGTCTTCAAATATATTACTTACAAATTGAGGACCATTATCCGATATAACTTTTAGGGGCGCCCCGTATTTTAAAATATATTTATTTAAAATAGAATCAGTAACTAATTTCGCGGAGGCTCGTTTTAAGGGAACAATTTCGGTCCACTTACTAAAATGATCAACCATAACAAGGAGATAGCGACTTTTATTTAACTGACTTTTTGGGAAAGGGCCCAATAAATCGATGCCAATTATTTCATTTGGAAATTCGGATTTAATGCTATTTAGAAACCCGGCCGGGCGGAAATTAATATAATTAACTGCTTGACATGTTGGGGAGGACTGGACATACGCCCTCGTTAACTTTTGCAGCTCAGGAAAATAAACTGCTTCGCGTACGCGTTGGATGGTTTTTCGAATACCAGCATGAGAAGCTAATGGGGAGTCGTGTAACTCCTGCAGGATATTTAATCTAAGACTAGCTGGGATAACAGGTCAAAATTCGTTGTTGGAATTCGTAGTTTTTGTATAAAATAATAGACCATCTATTAGTTCGTAATGAGCCGCCCTATTTCTTATCGCCACAATATCTTGGTGGCTAAAATTTTCAGGATCCTTTAAATACTCATAAATGTTTTTAAATTCAGGATCCTTACCCAGTTCGCTTATTACAGTTTCTCAGGAATGTATCGTACATGCTGTGAGCATTGCCACCTTTACAGTATTACCTTCTTCATCTATTTTTATTTTGGACAGGGCATCTGCTACGATATTTTCCTTTCCAAAGGTGTGCTTGATTACCAGATTATACTCTTGTAACTTGAGTGCCCATCTTATTAACCTTGGGGATAAGTTTTTCCCTGAGTACAATCTCGTTACCGCCGCATGATTAGAATACACTGTTATTGGCGCCCTTCCAGAATAGACTCGGAAATTTTGCACTGCTAACAGAACTGCAAGTGCCTCTCTCTCAGTCGCGGAATAATTTCTTTGTGTTTGATTTAAAGTTTTACTAAAAAAATGCCACGGGCTGCTGATTTTGTGAAAGTACCGCTCCCACCGCATAATCCTAAGCATCCGCTGAAATTTCTAAATTCTCATCGTTCTCAGGAAATTTCAAAACAGGGGCTTGCGTTAATGCTTGCTTTAATTTTTCGAAAGCACTATTGGCTTCGGCCGTCCACGAGAATCTTGCCTTTTTCCTTTTTAATTTTAAAAATGGTTCAGCAATAGATGCAAAATCTTTTATAAAGGACCTATAATATGAACAAAGTCCGAGAAAAGAAGAGAGCTTCTTCGCCGTATTTGGCGGCGGATATTTTTGCACAGCGATTATTTTTGATTCGTCTGTCTCGATTCCTTTCTGAGATATTTTGTAACCTAAGTATTTTAATTCAGGGGCTGCAAATTTGCACTTTTCGACATTAACTTTTAGACAGGCCTCATTTAATAATGGAAACACCTGTCTTAAATCCTGTACATGTTGGTCCAGATTATCACTAGTAATAATGATATCGTCTAAATAGATAAATGTGGTATTTCCAAGAACAGGCCTTAGCACAATGTCCATACATCGCTGAAATGTTGCCGGTGCCCCTGAAAGGCCAAACGGCATACGCAAGAATGCATAAGTGCCAGACTTGGTTATAAAAGCAGTCTTAGGCACATCTTCCGTTTTAACCCCTATTTGAAAATAACCAGTCGTTAAGTCTAACGTAGTCATATATTTGGTAGAAGTTATGTTCCTTAGAATTTCTTCAATAATAGGTAACGGATATAGTGGATATTTAGTCATGGAGTTTAATTTACGCAAGTCAATTGCAAAACGCCACCTTTTCGGATATGTTATCGGATAGTCATTATTTTTCTTACATAACACAACCGGGCTAGCATAACTACTTGAGATGGGCGTTATGATCTTTTTACGTAACATATCTCGAATGTGCCACTCTATAAATTTTTCTTTATTCTTATCATATCGATATGGTTTGTGGCGAACTGGCAGTGAATCTCCGGTGTCGATACTATGGTTAGTAACTTGAGTAAATCCGGGAATATCACTAAATAACGAAGCAAATTCACTTACCACTTGTCGAATTTTTTGTGGTTTTTCCTTAGGCAGGTGGTCGAGGTTTAACGTCGGTGGTTCTGTTTTTTCTTCTCGAACTGGTTTCATCGTCAGCTTAAGGGACGCTTCGTTAAAATCCAGCGTTGCTTCCGCCTCTGAAAGAAAATCTATCCCTAAAATGACATGTGCTTGTAAATTTTTTACGATAAAAAACATGATCTTTACTTGTTCGTCCTTGATACGAATATATAAGGGTAATTTACCTATGCACTTGCATCTTTCTCCCTGCGCAGCTAACACTGTCGTATTATCCGAATTATACATGCGGTATTTACGGAAATACTTCCTAAAAAAATCTTCTGCCACACAGGAACACTGCGCGCCTGTATCCAGGAGTGCGGTGGCTGGGATGTTATTCACCAAAACTTCAATTTTGGAAGAGTCAAGTTTTTCACCATAACTGTATTTAACTTGAAGGAAGAGGGGTTTTCTTGGCCTTCGGATTTCCGCACCCTCCCGTTAAATTTTGTTTCTTTCCATGCCTTCCTTCTTTTTCCGCTGGCCTTCAGACTTTTTTTCTGGCTTACTATTGAACTGTCGACGTTCACCGGTTGTTTTTGGATACTCGGGTTTCCTTGCCCACTGATTCGCTTTGCTTCCGTAGCCGTGTTCTTGACTTTGCTGTGGTCTTGGCGCACCAAATTTTCTTCGTTGCTCATACTGCCGTCTTCTTTCAATGTCCGCCGTTCTTCTACTTTCAAACTGGATTGCTAGCTCAAATAACTTTCCCAGTGTAGTCGGATTCCTTAATTCAATAAAGTCTTGTATAGGGTGGCCCAGAAGTCACTTTACATTTTGAAAATTAAATAACTTTTTCTTAAATGACTGTATTTAATTAATTCTTTTTTATTTTTTGCTTATTCACATGTCCATTCAAATGGAAATGAGCTTCATCTCCCATGATCAACTTGTGAATAAACTCATTGTCATTTCTTGCAGTTCTCTAACCTGACAGCATAATTTACTCGTTTCTGAAAGTCTGCTGGTTTTAAAGATTGCACTAATTGAACCTTGAAAACGCGTCACTAAGTTCCTTATTGCAGGCCTACTAGGCGGATGTCGAACATTAAAATGGCGCATATCTTTGCGTTGCAACAATTGACCGTCCATTTTCAAAGTAAAATTCAATTATCTTCACTCGTTGTTCTGTTGTAAACTTATCCATGCCAAAAATTTCCAGGGATTATATTTTTTAATTCTGAAAAGAGAAAAAGAAATATATTAATAGAAAAAAAGTTATTTAATTTTCAAAATGTAAAGTGACTTCTGGGCCACCCTATACTTGGGGAAGTAACCTCGGCAAAATCACTTGGATTATCTCAGGATCCGGACGGTTTCCATACAACAGTTTAAAGACGTGAATTTTTCTTAAAATAAAGGTGGAAAGATTTTCGATTCGTTGCTGATATATGCTGAAGAGTTCCATTTCTAATCTTGCACGATCTCTTACGACAGGGTAGGCTTTTACTAATGCAGTCTTAAAATTTTCGTAAGTATAGGTGGGACTTACCGCTTGACCCAAGAGGTTTCTGCCTATACATTTGAACCAATTAAGCGCTTGGCCCCTAAGCGCTGGTAGCTAAGGTGACTTTCTGGAACTCATGTACTGGATACAGCATGAAGTGGTCATCCAATTTTTCCAAAAAACTGCTTACCGGTGAGTTTCCATTAAATGTTGCTTCTGGTTTCATCGATGCGCGCATGGTCTGGACGATGTAACCAAATCGTTCCAGGGCGGCAGCTGGCATTTCTGGATTCTGAGCCGCTTCTGCAGGCAGCACAGGTTCTTCTTAAAACTCGGCCATGGTTATTCTTCTTCGTTGGGCGCCACTATCAGGACTGGTGTTTCTCTTTACTTGCTTTGGAATTATTAACTGTCCTGATTCGGAACAGGGAGCTTACTGAAGCTATGTTCAATAAATTGTGAAGTAGACAATACACACAGGAAGGGTATACGAAACCCTTTATTTTTCTCTCTTTACAATGATTTCCGGAACTTCGGAATACAGAGATCAACCACTTGTGGTCTGAACGTAAGAATATAAAAATACTAACTAAAACTCTAACTAAACTAACTTCGGATTAATATAGAAGTGCCTACTTTAAGATTGGCCGTAAATTAACAAAAAAGCCGTATGTAGTACAGAGAGCTGCTAAAACTACGATACGTTTAAAATTATCAAGAGGATTAAACCTCTGGCCTTGAAGGCAACCAGCAACCGAGTAAAGCTACTATGGCAAGCGGCCTGCTTCTAATAACTCCTTCCTCTCTCTTGCTTGGCAAAAAGCCACAACTTAAGTACTTGGCGTTAGCAAGACAAATTTGCATAAATAATTTAAAAGATTTTAATTCTGGCCGGAAGTAGAAAATAAGAAGTGATAGTAAAGATTTAAAATAAAATAAACGTCAGTAAAACTTAGGATCCTTACAATACTTCTGTTTAAGAAATTTTTTATTCATAATTTCTGTCGTGAAAAACAATTAAGCAGCTCTCTAACCCGGAAAATAATATTTATTATGCCAGAAGTCTGTCATATTTTAATATGGGAAAATTCTGATTCAAAACATCATTAATGTGGTTTCTCAATCATAAACAAATCTGATGTGTACACCACATGACTTCCTTATATTGGAATATTAAATTATACGCATTTTTTCTTGCATTTCATTTAAACTTATTGGATTGAATTAAATCTACTTCGCCGACAGCACATAACCCACCATAGAATAAATGCATTCCTTAAAATTCACTCTAGTATTTGTTTACGATAGCGACACTCTGGCGCTAGATTCACTTAACAGTATTAATAATTATATAACAGTTAACTTATATAATAATTTTATAACGGAAACTCAGTTAACTTATATATTTCGTTCATATTATAACTCATAATGCACAAAATTTATATCATTTAAGGAATAGAATTATATAATCGTTGCCACATGTTCTATTCAAATACTCTAATAAAGCTAGAATGATGTATAAAAGAAATTAAGCAAACAAAACAAAAAAGAAACAGTTTTTCACAGACGATTGACTATTTCTCATTTAATTTATTCAGTTCTCACTTTAGGAGAAGGCAAAAATACATAAAAACTCAAAATATCTATATTAAAAATTACGAAGTAAATCTTAAACGCTTATTTCCTCGAAAAAATTCCAGAACGGATTAAGCATGATTTAAATAATAAATGAAGGCGTTATCTTTGTTGTTGCGAAGCTAAGTTTCTCTAGATTGGCAACAAATCCACTAGTCTCCTGTTTCAAATGTAAACATCAATGGCCGCCATTAAAAAAGGCTTAGCGGCAATTAAACAACTTTAAAATTGCTGATAATTCTAAAAATATTGCACACAGATTTACTAAAGGCATAAAATCCTTAACCGGAAGATAAAAACAACATAATTCAATCGTTTTTAAAGCAAAAAATGTACAATTTACCAACATATAAGAGTAAAGAAACTGAGATCACTGAGCCGGGTAACAGAGTGGATATATATATAAATATATTTATTAAATTTATTATTATATTATATTTTTATTAAGTTTAAATTTAAATTTAAAATATATTTATTATTAAGTTTAAATTTAAATTTAAATATAAATATATTTATATACGTTTGATGCGGCCGATTGCAACCAAAATACGAGGTGCACATCTACATGTTATAGCAGTCCTATATACAAAATTTCAACGTTCTGAGGCTACTCGTTTTTGAGTTATGCGAGATACGTACGCACGCACGCACATACGTACATACGCACGTACGTACATACGTTCGTACAGACGCCACGAAAAATTCCCTTCAGAATTAATTTTAAAGCAGTTTTATAATTTTTTTGAAGGAAAAGAGTATTTTATTCTGTCCTTACGTACAGATATCACGCAAAAACATCGTTAAATTGCATTCGATAGCGGTCAAAATGGATATTTTCGTTGAAATATGCTGCCTGAAACTTTTCGCGATTACAATACTTCCTTTTTACTTCGTACAAGGAAGTAATAAAAATCATTAAATAGTTTTAATTTAACTTTAATTTTTTTTACTGTTACTTTAAAGGTTATAAATAAAAATTATGAATAAAAAATTATAATAAAAATTAAACATAAAAATTATAATAAAAATTATACATAAAATTATTAAAATATTTAATAATTTTAAATAAAAATTTATAAATAAAAATATTAAAATATTTAATAATTTTATTTAGAATTAATAATTTTAAATAAAAACTTATAAATAAAAAATATTAAAATATTTCTCATTGCCGTTAAAAATAATAACTGTAAAATTAATATATGTTAATAAATTGTACTGAGAAGTATGAGGATGGCGAACAACGACTAACATAAAGATATCTGGCCGACCTGAGAAAATGCCTTAATATTAATCGGAAAAAAACAAACAAAGCCAAGCTAAAGTTCTAATTTACGGTGGATAACTGAATCCTCAACAATGCGTGACTTTTGCTAAGTTTCACAAGATTAACTATTGTGTAAGTTAATTATTCTAGGCCTTCTTTCTGCGCATATTCTCATTCAAACAAGAAAAGATCTATCAAACAAGTGAATCAGTTGAAACTTCTAATAATCAACAATGCTGTTGGAGATACTAAAGCAACAAGAATTAGAGTAAATTACATAAGTTTGCAGGACTAGTATAGGAGTTTAAAACAACCATGTTTCAGTTCTTGTTTAACATAATTGCAAATTAAACCAGAATGTCACTACGACGGCATCATATTTTATTTTATTATTATCTTTACATACTTATTACCATGCTGTAGAAGAAGAAAGCAAGCACAGAAGATCACAGCTGTGACTGTGGTTTCAACTGTGACCGTAACTGAAATATGCCCAGATTTTTCAGATTACTTTTCCGATTTCTTTACAAGGATACGTTTTTGGTAGTGTTTTGACACCAAAATATAAAAATTTCTTGGTAAGTATCACAACCCATTATTATTCATGAATTTCTTATTTAATCATTTATAGCACTCTTCGAAAGAAGAGAAAGCGCTACAAGCTCTTGCTAAAGAGTTCTTGGCTCAGAAAATTTCGGCCGCAGGTGTGTCATACGTGGTGAATTCGAAATCAAAATTCAGGAGAAAATTATGGTTGATTGCTGTGATGATATCAATGCTATTCATGGGATATATGACATTTAAGGTCGTTAAAGGTTATCTCAAGTACCCGAAGATGCTTATCAGAGAAGTAAGAATTATTATTACTTTCTCCCTTGTATATTTTGTTATGTGAACACTGTACTTCCATCATAGGAATTATGAAAATTTTTTTTTCTGCTACTTAAATTAGTTTTGTAATTTAAATATTTAAGAGAAATATGTTTTTCGCCTGACAATTCTTTAAGCTTTCGAAAAGCTAAGTGCTACTTAACACATTCTGCTATGTATAAAAACATTTTTTAACATAAGTATGAAGCTATTATAGTTTATTTACGCATCAGTTGTTTAGTTTAGCTTTCTGTCTATACCTATTTGAAATAGTAAATTTGTGCAGAGAGACCTTTTCGTCAACAAAGCTATTTTAAAGCTTAGAACGAATGCGTCTATTTCAGCACACGAAAATCTATTTTACGTCATCAACCAAATGTAGAAATAATGTATTGCGAAAATATTAATATGATGTTATTTTAAATTGTTATAAATTATATAAGGTTTTTCGAAACCTTTAAACTTTTGAAGGCCATTATTGAAAAATGAATGTCCTGTACTTACCAAAAATACTTGATACTTTCCTGTATTTTGTTCTGTATGCTTACATTTTGCAGAATACTTTAGAACGTTTTGCGTTTTTCGGGTTTTAAAAGCCGTAAATACATATTCGCATAAAGATTTGGAAGCGCGAGAAATGTTAATGATACTTTAAGAATAAACGGAAACAAAAGAAGATATAATTTCCACCAAAACAATATCAGATTAACAAATATCATATTCAAAACTATGAACTATAAAAGTAAAAATAATCTCTTTCCTTCTTGCGCTCCCAAATCATTAAGAGAAAATGCATTTAAAGATTTTAAAACCTGAAAACGGCATGTGTGCGATGTTATCGTCATGCGATGATTTATAGGCACTTTATTTTTTACCACGATGTTTTCGACGACGATATTTTTAAGCTGCGAAGTTTTTGAACCGCTTTATTTGCGATGACGATATTTTGTACCACGATGGTTTTAGAACTGCTATGTTTTCTCTTTGCTTTCTTTTCTCCCGCGATGTTTTTGTACCACAAGGTTTTTGCCTTGCGTTGTTTTCTCTGCGATGTTTTCGTCCGCGATATTTTTGCCGCGATGTTCCGATCAGTTTACCATTATTCATTTGGTACTTTGTTCATCTACTTTGTAAGATGTGATCTTCACTATCTAATTTCTTGGGTCTTAGCATACTTACTTCTTCTGCAGAATATACTTTACGGATGCATTACAAGTCAGGTCCTTATGAGACTCTTTCAGTAACTGGCAAGAGTAGGGAATAAATACTATTACCTGCTGCAGGCCAGTATAACCAACCAAGTATCAAAGTAGTTTCTCCCTCTTTCCTGCATGCCTGCGTGCTGGAACTGGAAACACGCTCGACGCTTATTCGAGAGGTCTGGAGCTCGAATCACGAAGAGAGCTCTGAGCACAATTTCCTGGCTTCGAAAAACCTTAATGACTCTACAAACTACCGAGTAACACTGTTTCATGCTATGAAGAGAAACTGCAAACTCCCATTAGCAATATGCATAAACTAAGATATGGTGGTAATTATATCTTTTACTGAGATGTTTGTAAAATATTTTATTCTTGATAATGATCCTAACTTTCTCAGATAAATGCTTATATTATACTTTCAACATGTGTTCTCTCTCAGCATAAAATACATTTTGACGTCTGGCAGTTTATTTTTAAAAGTATTAGCCAAAGTTATAGAGATAACAATGTAGATCATCAGGTCGCTACAAGAACAGAATGATCAAGAATCGTCTAAAATTTGCAGGCTTTCTTCATCCAGTAATTGCATAATCTATATGTATAAAGAAGAATGTCTGTTTGTGTGTTTGTTTGTTCGCGATTAACTCACTCACTACTATAGCTACTGTCACCAAACTTTTACAGTTCTTTTCTGGGTCTTGGAAAAGTTCGACGTGCACTTTTTTCAAGCCAAAAAAAGAATAGCTAAAATCAGAAATATTAATTAAAACTCTGAAAACGCTAATTTTCGTCCTTATTTTTCCGAGTGGCGACAGTCTCGCACGCTAGAGATAAAAATCTACTTTATTTCGAGAAGTGTTGCCATTGCTCACTTTATCAGATCGTACGGGTTGTTAATAAAAAAATTAGTTTTACAATGAAATAAAAATAGTATTGACAAACATTATATACATTATTCCCGATTCGAAAAATCCATGGGAAGCCATATCGACTATTCCCATCTTCGTACGACTTTAATCAACCGAGTTATTAATTTAAAACTTTGAAAACACTAATTTTCGCACTCATTTTTCCGAGTGGCAACAGTCTGGCGTGTTGGACATAAAAATGCTTTATTTCGAAAAGTGTTGCTACTGCTCGCTTTCAAACCGTCGAGTTTGTTAATCAAAAATTTGTAATTTTTACAAAATCTTTCTATATAAAGAAGAATGCCTATTTGTGTGTGTGTTTGTTTGTTTGCGTTATTGACTTCTGATCAATTATGGCCAATTTTTTACCCCATTCAACCGACTAAAATTGAATATTGGTGAAATATTGCATGGAACTTGAGCTTTTACGACCACTTGATTAGAAAGACAAAATCATTGCAAACTGCGTGCCATTGTTACTGATATAATGAGAGAGAATTAGTTTATTTTTCTATCGAAATTTTTTATGTGGGTTCCATATCGTATCAGACTGAAAATGTATGATTATGAATCGTATTTTTTGCATTGTTATTAAAGAAGGATTACAGCGGTATCGTTGTCTTACTCTCAATCTAACTTAACTGGCATCGGGTACTTCCGCTAGTTAAAAATATTTAAGAAATGGAAATAGTTTTGTTTTAAAATTTTTTCTTTTTAAGTATATTTAAAATTTCAATGAAGAAATTATTTTAAACAAAAATATAGTTTTCCACTTAACCTGAATTCTGCTTCTAAACTTGTGTCCAAGATATTTGGCTACAAAAATATCACAAATTCAGCTGAAAGTAATAAATTATTTAAAGCCACTTTTTTATTTCTTCAATGAACAGAAAAATATTTACCCGAAAGTTATTTAACAATGTAACTAACTCGGATCTTGTAAATAAGTCACAATAAAATTCGTCTCGTACATATTTTGCAAATCCGTGTAGTCTTTCGTAAAAATTAAGATGTTATTGCTATAATTTTCTTTAGCAGTCGTAGATGAAAATAACAGAATTATATAATTTCGCCTTATTTTTAAGGCTTTATATAAATTTAAATATGCATGTTTTCAGTATAAAAATGTGTAAAAGATTATTTCAATTACTGGATTTCTCTAAATGCGACATCGAAAGATCACGTAGCACATTTTGTATCGGGTAAAATAACGTACATTAATTATTGTTTTATTCCTGAGAAGGCGGCATTCAGCTGCGGAAATTCAAAATCAGTATAAATAAATAAATTAAATAAGAACACTAATTTTTAGCCCACAGACGACGTTGGACCCAAAGGGCTATTAGTCTCAAAGTGGAATTTTGCGTCGTTTCACTTTCTGCGTTGGTTCACTTTTCAAACTGTTGCCACGAAATATTATCGCCATGTATTGTATTTAAATAAATTAAATAATGAATAAGCTGCGTTAATGCATGAATGTTTCTCGAATTGTGAAAATACAATGGTACCTAGAACCATCAAATTTTGAATAACGTAGTCCTCCAACCTAACACGGGCTACTTGGAAGCCCGAATTTTGAATTTCGAATTTGTTTTATTATCTATTTCAAATTTTGTAAACGAATTAATTTAAATAATAAAAATGAATTTTTAACGATTTTTTATCAATAAACACAATGATTTCAAAGCGAGCAATGGCAATGCTGTACGAAAAAAAAAAAAAAAAAAAAAAAAAAAAAAAAAAAAAAAACATTGTTTTCTCCAGCGCGGGAGACTATGTATCGGAAATTCCAAAGATATGCTGTTTTGCTGTTGAGATATTGCTTTTGAACTAAATTTTATGTGCTTTAAGTGTGAAGAATATGATATTTAATAAAAATGCTCTTTTGGGCTTAATTTAAAATCTGAAAAGCTTTCAAATTTTCTTTATTTTTTATTTTATTAATATCTCCTATAGTGCCGCAAGTTTAAAAACTGTTTGTTTAAGCAGCGTAAGAAAGATTTTCTTTTACTTGGAATTAGAAATACTTCTTATTAATTTTCCTGATATGAACCAACACACTTATAAAAATTATTAATTAGATATATTAAAAATATCTCATAAATAAAACATAAATAAATCATCTATGTAGTAGATATTATTAAAAATAAAATAAAGATAACATACTAGTTTGCTGTCACATTATTCTACTGTTACGATTTTGTTGTTTTAATTTGAAAGATAATTTAAACACCTTGTGAGACATAAAATAAGAACATTTATGACAGATTGCGGGCGGTTTGTTGTTGAATTCGGCCGCCATAAATGTTGATTATTTCTTATCGGTTTTCATATTTTAATTTAACGCTTTATGAAAGTTATGTTTACGAACTTTATGTTTCAGGTTAATGCAGTGAAATTAACATTCGTTAGAAATTAATATCGATATTTTTCTAACAGAATATGTGATTTTACCGAGTTCATAAAGTGAAAAGAGGATTTTAACAACACAAATAACATGCATGTTAATGGTAAATTGAAAATATTAATTACTATAGTACATACGTTGATATTATATAATTACATATGCTTTGAAAATATAAAAATGTGATGTAATTTTAATTTCGTTTTCGATTTTAGGAAGACATCTGGACAGAAATGATGTTTCCCGCTGTCACTCTTTGTTCATTAAATCCTATTCTAAATCAAAACATGGAAAAAACTTCCATTCATAAATTAGCGAAGCTGAAAGAAATGCTGCAGAATATTCAAACAACATCGTGAGCTACACTTTTATAAATTTTCATATTTATTAACTGCATAGTTGTTTAAAATATTTGGAAATATTTAAATATTTCGAAGTGTTTTTCTCATTGGTCTGAATTCTGCAGCATTCTGAATTACTTTTCTATTCTTTATGCCAATAAAATATTTTTATGTTTCAGGTCTAACTCAGATTTACGAGACAAATGTTATATAAATGCATTATGTATGTGGTCATGGTTCAGCGAAAGATGTACTTGTGTCCCAAATCCATGTTTAACCGAATTCTGTATAGGAGAAAACGCTACGCATTGCATTTGCTCTCCTGTTTTCTGCAAAAACCGTACTTACCATACTTGCAGTTCTGATCCTTCTTACTCAGAGGGATGCTTTTGCTCTAACGAAGATGCGTATAAGAGCTTTCCGTCGCATCCTTTATCAGATGGTAATGATTAAGCACATATTTTTCATATTTAATTATTCTAAAGGCTGGATCACTATCTTAAGGAATACCATAAAATAAATACGTAATTAGATCCAGAAATGAAGAAAAAAGTATACGTAGTGCAACCTTTCAGCTTTTCCGACGTTTTTTTAAAAATATTCCTTCGAATTGTCGTCACATTTTGCAATGCCGGATTCAAATAGTTTGTTCAGTTCGTATTTGGCTCGAACGTCTAGCCTCGAATTCTGTCTAGCGGACCCTAGATAGAATTTTAAACTGACTGAGTTGCTCCTCATGAAAGCTTAAGTAATTTCATTAAAAAAGTTTATTAATAATAAAGACTACAAACACTAATATAACGATAATCGTATAATATAAAAGTTTCTGCAATAAAATGAAAAACATAAAAAGTATATATAATTATAGCCATTAATCAGCTTTCGAAAAACTTAGCTTTCGTTTTCGGAATTTTGTATTGAAAAGAAACTGATCAGTATTATTTTCCCAATGTAGCCATTCGAGCATATCTTTTTCAACAGCAAGCATAGCTCCCTATTGTATGACTTTTATACAGTGTCTCACAAAAGTGATGGGACACTTGTGCTTTACAAAAGGAAACTGTAATAAAATAAATTAAAAATACATGTAAAAGTTTTTTGTGGGTGTGTTTTATACTTAAATTTAGTTACAATTATTACATAACATACATTTTCTCAAAATATTAAAATAATAATTTAATAAAAATACAATTGTTTAGAACGTAGCAAAAAATGGCTCACATAAGTGATGGGACACCATTAGATACTACTACGTACTACAATAAAAATATTTTTTGGGGTTTTTATTTTTACTCAAAAGCAATTAGCAATAATTTATAAAATCGTCTGCAGTCTTTCTCTCCAGTTTGTTTTGGAATTTTTGTGTTTTTTAGCTCTGTGCAGCCATGAATGCTAAACGAAAAGTAACTTTGCCTGAAATTCGAAAATTAGTTATTAATTTGCATATTGAACGTGAAAAGTCTATTAGAGAAACTGCTGAAACAGTTAACATGAGTCATTCAACCGTTTTCAATATCATTAAACGATATAAAAGAATCATATGATTCAGGATAAAAGAAGACCTGGCTGACCATCAAAGCTATCCAATGGAATAAAGCGAATTATTGTTCAAAATATGTAAAAAAAATCGAAGAATGAGTGCTCCTAAAGTTGCTGCTGATTTACAAGCATTATATGGAATAATTGTTAATCCTGAGACTATTAGAAAAGTAATTCGATCTGCTGGATATCACAGTAGAGCAGCCAGGAAAAAATTCTTCGTAAGTGAAAAGAATAGAAAACTCAGACTGGCTTTCGCAAAATCCAACATAAATAAGAACTCTTATTACTGGAATGAAGTTATATTTGCTGATGAGAGTAAATTTAATATATTTGGTTCTGACTGTAGAATCTTGGTGTAGAGAAAACCCAGGAAAGAATTTCGCAAACAGAACTTGGTGCCAACAAAACATGGTGGAGGAGGAGTTATGGTATGGGGGTGTATGTCGTCCGCTGGAGTTGGTAATCTTGTTTTTATTGACAGTATAATGGATCAGTACAAGTATATTGACATTTTAAATCAAAATTTGAAATCTTCAGCACGAAAATTGACCCTTCATAACGATTTTAAATTCTACCAGGACAATGACCCCAAGCACACTGCTTTTGAACGTTAGACTCTGGCTGCTGTATAACTGTCCTGAAATAATAAAAACACCACCACAATCTCCAGACTTAAATTCCATAGAGAATATTTGGCAAGAATTGGAATCAAGAATTCGCAAACACACCATTTCTTCAAAACAACAATTAAAATTATTGCTTCAAGAAGAATGGATTAAAATCATACCAGAAATCACAAAAAAATTAGTCGAATCCATCCCAAGAAGATTAAATCACGTTTTAAAAGTAAAAGGAAATTCAACAAAATATTAAAACATTTTAAGAAGTAAAATTTTTGGATAAATATTTGATGGAAAAGTAAGTGTCCCATCACTTATGTGAGTCATTTTTTGCTCCGTTCTAAACAATTGTATTTTTATTAAATTACTATTTTAATATTTTGAGAAAATGTATGTTATGTAATAATTGTTACTAAATTTAAGTATGAAACACACCCACAAAAAAGTTTTACATGTTTTTTTAATTTATTTTACTACAGTTTCCTTTCGTAAAGCACAAGTGTCCCATCACTTTTGTGAGACACTGTAGCTAAGTAATCATAACAGTACCTTATGTTAGGAAGAGAAGACGCAATGTTGTTAGTTTTTATGATCTATTCAGGCTTTGCAAATTTTGTTTTTGAGTCATTAAAATAAATTATATCGGCTCATTACCTAGTTCTTCAACATCAAAATCGTTGAAGTAAACATTCTCTATTATTTCACTTGCATAATTCCATAACATTCTTTGAATCTTCAAATTCTGCAAAAACACATTAAAAATATTTTGGTAATTTCTTGATTTTTTTTTTCATTTGGTATCGATTTTGTACAAATTTTGTTACAAATTACATAGAATGTATTTATTTTAGATTCGGTTTGACTATTTGGATTCTAAAGCATTCTAACAGCTAGGCGATGCAGAACAAGAATGTGTAAATTCTTTCTATCAAATTAAATTACAATGTCAAACAACATCGAGCAGTGCATATTGAGTATTGAGTAATTTATAAAGCATATAATGCACTGTTTCTTTATATTTCATCGATATGCTTGCCTATGCTTGACATTTTATTTCCGAGTTTTTGAGTTTCGGTTTCAAAATTCCGATACCACAATCAGCGTTTATTCCTGATCTTTCCAGTATTTTTTGCAGTTTCTTCACAGGGTGCATTTCTAGAATAGGTGGACGGAACTGAGCTTTGTGTTCGCATTATCACCTGCCGGCAAGGGATAATGTTATCAAACCGGTACCTGAAGCTATTGTAATTATCAATTTTATGCAAAGGTCTATTATTTTATTTCTCTTAATATTAAGTATTTGCAACATTTTGAAGGAAACAAAGGAATTTTTGGCGAATAAATTCCATTCAGAATTAGATTTTAATGAACATAATTTTAGATTTACCACATATTATTTTACTGGAACAAACTTTTGGAGATGTTACAATGTGATGATGCCCTATACTTTGACATTCAAAAAACCTAATCTAACCTTATTCCATTTATCTTCAACATTTAAATAGTCGTTTGACTTAAAAGTTTGAGTTCATTATCTATTAAGCCATGAGGCTGCTAATCATAAAGGATTAAATTTTTTGATTTAAAAACACACCGTTGTCAACAAATGTACGATAACTAAATAAATGAAAAACTACTAAAACTTGTAAAATTATTTTGGAATTAATTTCGAAATCTTTTTAATTGAAAGATTTTATTTTTATCTATTTGTAAAGACTGAAATTCTGTTTTGATTATTTTGACCACGTTGAACAGATACATGAGAGTATTTCAACTATAAAGAATGTACAGACATTAGGTATTTTTAGGAAGCAGGCAAGATGAAAAATATGCAACGCCTTCGCCGGGAATCGAACCGCGGACCTCTTAATTACGCCCTGAGCGTGCAGACCACTACACCACGAAGGCTCGCTAAGAAGGCGGGAAAAATAACTTATGAGACATAGATAAATAATTTTTTTTAAAAGAACCAAGTTTTATTGAATATTGTAGTTTTAAATGCGTATGCATGAAAACGTTCAGGAAGTTTGAGTACGTAGAACTCGATGAAAAAATTAATACTAGTTTTACGGTAGAAATAACATGCATCATTTTTGATAGGGGAGTAATTATCAAGTTCTATAAAAGAATCACATCGAAATTTTTATATTCCAAATTTAAGAAAAACGACATTGGGAACTGAAATAACTTTACTTGCATTTTTAGAAATATACATAAATGTAGTTCTTAAATCTCATAAGATAAAAACAATTCACTGTTAAGCATACTGTAATTTAACAGAAAAATATATTGTGAATAGAGCTATATGATAAACTGATATAGTAATACTGAAAAAAAAAATTCCAGAAATATGGTTATATTACGTACTGAGTCATTGAAAATTATCAGGAGAAAAATACTGTAGAAGGTTTTCTATTGTTAACATTTTGCAGAGGAATAAATTGCAAAAGTTTTAAGTTCAGAATAAAAATACCGAGAGGTTAGTTGGTTGGCATGATGATTGCATCAATGTAATTGATGGCTAAGCAAATGATGCATGTAGACATTAGGAGGAATGCCTTCATGGAGAGATTTCTAAGGAAATTAACTCGTATTTAGGATACATAACGGGAGAAGTACTAAGTACGAAACCCTGAATGAATTTCCAGTAATCAGTTTTGTTATCTACTATGCCAACTGTTGAGATCCTGCCAATGAGAGAGAAAGTTTTTATTATTAGCAATAAATTTTTAATTTTTCAAACGTTGCAGCACAAAGTATGGAATTATTCATTTATATTTATATGGAAATGATTCGAATAAAATTATATTAATAAATTCTTAGAACTAGTTAACTAAATATTGTAAGATTTTAACACAAAATTTTCTTCTGCGGTCGTTGCATGGAACGGTTAAATTCAGCCGAGCTGGTAAACCAGACGTCATTTGATGGTGTATTAAATTTAATGCATTTTAACATCATAGCATCTTATAATGCATGGCCTGTCAGTTACCACCATCCTTGATGGACAAGTATGCATATCGATTAGTTTTAGTCTAAGATTTTATCTAAATTAAATAACACCGGTGACCTCTGTGTTGATCTCTCAAAACTAGTTCTGTAGTTTCTTTCTCTGAAGATCACAGGTGATCAGCAGCTTTTTATGGACCCCGATAACTTTCGGTTTAATTTAGATTTAAATTCTGTCTAAATTTAGTGCACCTTTCTCACCCTTCTGACATGTTTGTTATACGTATAAGTGATTGTTAACCTATAGTTTAATAATGATCAGGGCCTTGTCGGTCACCTTCAGACTAACTTAAAAGCTATCTAGATTTACTGCATCTTCTCACACTTGTAACATATTTGTGAACCCCAAGTGAATGTCAACTTATAGGTTACTTATGATAAATGCCTTGACAATCGGCTTCAGGTTAATTTTGTTTTAATAATTTACCTACATTATATAACTTATAATATGTCCACTTCGTAATTTTTATTAATATATGGAGAATTGTTTTAATTAATAAATGATGATCCTAATGCCATATATTCTGCACTTGGTATGGAATCGTTTATTACGTAATATTTATCAATTCAACCGTAAAATTAATTTTTTCGTGATGTTCCATTCTAGCTTCTCACACTTGAGAATTTCTAGGGGGGGCGATAAAAGTAGTACCATTACAGGCATTTTCGGTTTTTCTGCAGGTATTCTGGGTTGAACATCAAAACTGATCTCATTTCAATTTTTGTCTCTATTACCCCTTCACTATGGTTGATGAGGAGAGGTAAAGTTGCTCAAGAAAAGAGGATAATGAATTGATATACTCGCTTATTTAAGAAAATTCATTGTTTTAAATCCATTCCTTTCTTATAGCCTGGAATTGTATTTTTATAAATAACTACAGCAAGACCAAAACACATCATATCTTAAAATTGTATTGTGAGAGTATCAGAGCCTTTAGTGAATCCACATTAAATAACACGTTTGCTTGTTGGCCATTGAATATCTATTAATGAGAACTAATTCCTGTGTAGAAATTTAAAAAAAACTTTACGTACTTTAAACAATTCTGAAAATAATTGAGCGAAAAACAAATAAAATAAAAAAAGGGAAGTTTCTTAAGGCGAGAGGAAAACACTTCTTTTAGCCGAACAATGGACTAACGAATCTTCTATTAAAATTATAGTAATATCTAGATTTTGAATAATCTTTTGAGCACTGCATTTCAAATTAAAATTAATGCTAGCTTAATCCTCAAAAAGTCTCATTTTTCGCTTGCGTTTAGAATTTTCATTTAATAGAGTTCTTATAATTCTTAAGCCTTGATTATTCTTTGCAAATAGTCTTGACCATGTTTAAAAATAACAGCATTAAATTGTAATCAAATAAAGCAAATTTTGAAGTCCGGCATTAGGTATGATGCCAGTGACATTAATAATGCATCAAAACAGTCGCTGAACACGAAGATGAAAGGACAGAGCGATACTGTGACATGATTTGATGTATATATCACTCTAACTTCGAGTTTCCATATTTACCATTGATCCTGAAAAGAAAGGCTGAAATTTGAACCTCTCTTACCTACCTCATCGAAAGAGGCTGAACTAGGACAAATTTAAAAAAAGCCTCATCTGGGAAGACGCAAAATGTGACAAAAACAAATATTATCTCGTTTTACAGATAAAATGATTATAACACTTTCACACGTACGAATATAATAATCAACAGGAAGAGTTTCAAAGTCAAACTAATCATCGTCAAATTTCAATCTTTGCACCATCGGAAAGATCGAAATATAACTATTCTAATAAAGGGTTTTTGGAATGACTACATTTTGGCGGTTTTCAAAGAATCATTAATCATTAGATTTTATTACCTATCGAGTAATTGCTAATAACAATTTATATTTAAATCAAACTTTTTAATCCCTCATTATTAGTACCACCATGCTTTTAAACATGGTGGTACTAATAATGAGAGTGATTTCTAATCAAACAAATACTTAAATTGGACAGAAATCTGTGCCATCAAACAGATCGAAAAGCCTCAAAAAATGATCTCCTCGCGTGTACTTGCTACACTAATTAGGGGGAATAATTTCGCTATGTTAAGAGGCGATTTTTTCTCTTTTATAAATTTTCTGCATTCTATAAACTAAAACATACATGAAAAAGTTACGTGTAATAGTTTTTTAAGTAGAATCCTTCTAGATAAATGCGCCAAATGTATAAATTGATTTTTTAGTTATTATAATGTCCTTGGTCATACGTAAAACTAAATCCAAAATCATGGAGCGGCTCTATGCGAACTGGTTTAATCCATTGACATAATTTCAAGGAACAATCGAAGTTGTAATATAGGTAGAATATACGTATGTATGAATGATTACATTGAATTCAGTTAAATTTCCTGCGAGAAGTTTGATTAAATATTAACAATTGTTTAAGAAAAAGCATTTTATTTCTAATCGTATACAACCAAGAATTAGATAAGTTTTTATTTTTTTAGTGTATTTAACTAAAGTATCGGAATTTGAAAGGTAATTTTTATATAATTTATTTGTGTTTCGGTTTATAATTTCTTATTACTTCAGCAATATTTCCAGTAGAAATGTTAATGAGAAACAATCTCAATTTTCATAGTTTATTTTTTATTTTCAGATTACTTGGATTACATTAATGATACGGAAGTACGCGGTATTGTACAGTTGATTCGAAAAGCGTTGTATGACCTTTCAGATATTGAAGAAGACTTGCTTCCTACTACAGATGATTTGTTTGATTATGGTGTCAGTTTTGACAACTTAGTCATAGCCTGCAGCTTCGAGCAACGGACGTGTTATAGAAAGTAAGATATTTATATTGTTTAGATGCAGTTAAACGCGCAGATTCATTTGTGTTTTTAAATTCAGTTTGAGGGTTGTAGAGACATTAGGTATTTTTGGAAGCAAGAGAGATGAAAAATGAGCAACCGCCTTCGCCGGGAATCGAACCACGGAGCTCTGAAATACCGGCCCAGCGTTCAGAACCACTACACCACGAAGGCACGGTAGGAAGAGGGGAGAAATACCTTATATAATCTCCCTTTTTAAAGGGCGACTGGGGTTTTTAGAAGACCCAATCGCCAAATTCTGGGTGAGGAGAATCCTCATTCAACACCCTTTTAGTTCGGGCGCCACTGTAGAGACATTACGTATTTTTGGAAGCAAGCGATCGAACCACGGACCTCTGGAATACCGCCCCAGCGTGCAGAACCACTACACCACGAAGGCACGGTAGGAAGGCGGGAGAAATACCCTATAGGGTTCTAGTTGAACCTAAAGACGCCTCATACGTAACTCTATTATAAAGTAGTTAGAAATTAATGAGCTACAAGAAGATTTTACCTTTACTTTAAAAGCTAGTAATAAATAAATAAGAATACAAAATTAAAAGATTTTTATCTTTTTCTGGTAGATCATTGAAAAAAAAAAAACTACATAAAATTAAAATCAAATAAATATTGCTTTTGTATATAAATTAAAATACAAACAATAATTAACTTTACAAAAGTGCAAACTTCAGATTAAAAAACTACTCTTATGTATCTGGTACGCACATTGTTTGGAGTGTAATAGATGGGCGTGTCTGCGAAAGCTGTTTCGTTATCATTCAACTATATTATGCCTAATTTACATTTTCTGGTAAAATTGAGCAGAAATGAGAAAATAAAAAGAAAATGAGATGCTAAAACAAAGCTAAATACACTTTTTAAATAACTAAATGCAGAATCGAATCTTTATTCGGTCAGGAAGTAAGAAAGGGCTTTTAACTTCGAATGTTAAAGTACAGGGTGGTTATAATTGAAGTTCCACTTTGAAATGCTTATAAATGGAAAACTACTGGACCAAATGTTATCAAACTTGGTAATCTTGTAAAGAAGGTCATGGGAATTTATTTTCCACGAAAAAAGAAAAAAATAATAAATAAAATTTGAAAAACTCACCACTGGGAGAAAATGGCGCTGCATGCAATATTGTTAAACGAAATAAGACATGAAGACCTCTGTTAATCGTTTCTGAAACGTGCTACAAAGCATGTTCAATGTGGCGTCCACCATTTTCCGAAAGCAAGTTAAATCGTATTACTGGCATTCTCAACAGCAGCTCTTAGCATATCAGGAGGAATGTTACGGACGTGTTGGTGTATCGCATCTTTCAACTACGCCAAATTGTTTAGATTATTTGCATTAATCATTTGCTTCTTCCTCCCGTAAACGAATTACAAGCCACTGATGTTTAGCATCACTCCACAAACAGTTTCGTTTTAGAAACAACTAAAAAATTTTAAACCGATATCCTCATGTCTTGAGGGGTGAATTCAGACTTCAAAAATTACAAATTAGCAATTTGTACGAAAACGATTTCCGGAATGCGCACACTTTTGCGAGTGATTTGCTATCTCACATTTTCTAATCGCTAATTTGTGGTTTTCATAGACGAATTTCTTCGTTACATGGATGGCGCACTCGACGTTTATCGCCTTTAACGCCCTTAAATGGTAATTTTGTTTAAGTCAATGTTTCTTAAGGGTATACAACATGTTAAACCCGTGTAACGAAAGGTTAAGTTAAATTCCGACCCTTATTTCGTTTAAGAATATTGCATACAGCGCCATTTCCCCTTGGTGAGATTTTAAACTGTTTTTTGCGGGAAATAAATTCCCATGACCTCCTTTACACGATTACCAAGTCTGATAACATTTGGTACAATAGCTTTCCTTTTATGACCATTTGAAAGTGGAATTTTAATTATAATCACCCTATATTTTCGGAAAGATATAAAATAAAAATAAACACGACTGTTGAATCCTTATAGATGATACAGAAAACTGAATACATATGTAGATCGCAAAAGCAGAACTTTCCAATTTTGTCGTAAACACTTTCTTAGTGTTTCATTAAATCTGCTTTGAAGTAATCAAAATTTTTACATTTTGTATATGTTACTGATAAATTCTTAATTAATACATTGTATTTCTTTCCTTAACATTTCTCAAATCATATTCTTTTTTGGAATACTGGAAAGTTGAATTCTTTTTTTTCCCATTTTAAATAACTGAATATTTAATTTTTACATTGAACGGTCTGACGATGACGTGTATGTATTGAAATATCTCTGTATATCTAAATATCTATCAGTTTGCTCAACAGTCCAACAAATAGATATTCTGAGTTAACGTGACATTGCTCATGTTTTCTGCAAAGAAATATCCCCCTTTTTCTACAATAGAAATTCTTTTGTTGTCACGAGCACTAATCGCTGTTGTCGAATGTATAATACTGCTTTTCCTTGAAAGAAAGTACTTTCTGCATATAAGAAAGTCATTGTATTATGACCATAGATACAGTCATACTGAATGTGTAGTAATACTCCATCTAATATTTTGATGCATTTGCCCTTAAAAAAGTCGCTTTCATGTGATATTTCCAAAAATCTTCTGTTTTTGGAAACCTCTGTGAATGTTCAGCGTTTGTGTTTCATTTTTTATTATTACTCCGTGATTCTGCTACTCAAAAGTTGAAAATTAAAAAAAAAAATGTTTTGTATTATTTCACCCGCTTCTTGAATACGTGGTTAGACAACCATGTAACTGTGAAAAATGATCGATATCAGATGGAACAGGAAAGACTATCAAAGTCAACCCATAATTATTTAAAACGGATGATATGAAATAAAATACATTTCGAAGATTATAACATGAACTTGGAAAAATTAGTTTTCCAGAGAAATAAGATGTAATGGTTTGGTTTGGTTTGCTTTATTTAATTACGGCAAATCACACGAGGGCTATCTACCTAAAGGGAGGGATGCTTTCGTGAAGGACTTTCTAATAAGATGTAATGACCGTAAGCAATACAGTGAAATTTTAAATGATATCAGCGACAATAGGATAGGAATAATCTTGAGTCCGAAAGTATTTCTTAACACTTTTAATGAAAAGATGCTAAACACGTACAATTTTCAAGGCCAAACACACGTAGAAGAAGCAATATACTGTTATTTTTCCTTTTTGCATTTAAAAAAAGAATAATATTTCGATAATGATGCTCTTTGTGAATTATCAGAAATTTACTTATATTTGTTTAGTAACGTGAATTTTAATTCTATTTTGCAATAATATAGTATTTTATATGACGCAAATTTCGGTACATAATGATTGCGATATGCAACGATCTGCACTGCAATCAGAAGTTTTTTGCAGTAATACATCGAGTCATTTTTTATATAATTTGGAAGATTACCCAAATAAAACGCTGAAAGCCATCAAAGCAAATTTCTATTATATTTGATTATGCTTTTGCTACGAAAACTGAAACTGTTTCCAGTTTTCATGGAATGAGTTAAATGTAGCTGACATGAATAGTTACACTGCTGTTTCGAACATGTTTTCACCGCAGTTTGTCCTGTTACGCCAGTGTACAGTTTCGTTCGCTTAGCTTTCATCGAAAGTGTCTAAACTGTTAGTAGACCTTAAGCGACAAATCGCTAAGTCTCAAATAACAACAGGAACTTGGGAAGGGTGTAAAAGATCCTTCATTAAAACTAAATAAGAACTCAAACTTGTGCTTACAACTCAACCAACCACTAGTGGAGAGATAACTTAAAACAACAGAAAGTCAAATGTAAAATTTAAAGAAAATAGTAGCCGAAGGCCACACGATAAATTTAACGCGAAGTTGGTTCAGAATTTAACGAGCATGGAATTCAACTATCGGCTGCAGTTATAATGCAAAGCAAAAGACAAGAACTCTTATTTGAGACAGCAGTAGGTAACACGGCCACGAGAGGCAGAACACGCTTTGTTTTAAAATTTCTAAAACCCTAACATTAAATAGATGCGACCTAAATTTACATTCTGGCGGGAAAACGGAAAGAGACATGGGACAAAAAATGATAGAAAGAGAGAAATAACTGGTTAATTAACATAAAGGAAATTCACTCAGTAAATCGAAAGCTGAAAGTGCATCAACATTTTCTGAGACAAATACAATTTTCAAAGCAAATAGTATTTACTGGATGAAAAAAAATATCTTGCTTGCATCTCTGGCTGGGGAGCACGATCAGTGTCTTAGCTAAAATGTTCTGAAAGTTATTAGGAAAACCAAAAATGACTTGGAAATAAGCAAAGTATAAACAAACAACCGAAAGTCCATCCCACTAACAGATTTTAGTAAGCAGGAACAGGACCGGATTTAGATTTGATGAAATCCTAAGCTATTTGAGATATGGGCCCTTTTATGAGGGATATGAGTAATTTTTTTATTTGGAATATGGTACAATTTTTGGGGGTGGCCCCAAGAAAGTGGGTCCCTAAGCTACAGCTTGTGCAACTTATACGTAAATCCGGAACTGAGCAAGAAACACTAAAAACTTTTAGAAGCCAGAAATGCCACATAGCAGGCTCGAATAATGCACATTGTATTTTCTCCAAATATGCTACATTATAGTTCACTTGTTTTCAGGAAAGATTTAAGCGTATGCACTTTGGCATACACTTAAATCTTTCCTGAAAACAACGGGTTTAACGTGGGTAGGTCCTTTCTCAGACCGCCCACCAGCGGCCGAGCGGTAAAGACGCTGAACACTGGTAGTTCGGTCTGAGGTTCTAATCCCGCGAACGGGCTGGCTGCATGGTCGTTTTCGGGGTTTTCCCCATGTGTAACGTGTATACGAGCCAGTTTCTCTTAGAAAGTCCTCCACGAAGGCATCCCATCCCTCCCTTTAGGCAGATAGCCCTCGTGTGCTTTGCCATAATTGAATAATCCAATCCAATCCTTTCTCAGACCATTATGACAATAGAGAAGGAACAGTGGTAAGGGACAATGTCTGGGCTGTAGTCTAGACAAAACATATGTTTGATGAAATGTTTCTGTATGTTCTGCAATTGCTTGGGATATTATCATGGTGTGCAATGATTTGATTTTGTGGCCGTTTTACCAGGAGTCTATTGTTCGATGATTATTAAATACACAGCTAATGTGTCACTGGGAAACGATGGCATAATGCCTCTCTATTGTTACTGAAATAACATGCCTGGTCCGACCGAAGATCGTACCAATAGTTTGCGTACATTGTGATCCATCTTAATTTTTACTGGTAAATTTCATCTGGAAAGATATATTACGGCGACTGCTTTTTGCTATGAATGTAATAGCAGTACACAAATGTTTCTCTAACTGTTACGAAGTCATATATATCATCAGAGTTCCCTTCATAAAATCTTCCAAGCATTTTCATATCAAAATCTACGCGTGCCTGCTTTGATGCCGTCATCAGCTTGTGGAGGACCCATGTGCAAAAAGATTCCAAACAATTAGAGATAACCTTACTAGATCATTTGAAGTTGACTTTTGCTAATGCACACACATCCATGAATTTTTATTAAACGTCAGTATCTTGTCCTTTTCAATCATACTGTGTATTCTCTTCACATTTCTTGCGTTTTTGCAGTCAGCAAATGACTGTTAGGTTGTTCATCACAGCCAACCTTTCGTCTCCACGATAGAGTTTGTTAAAATGATTAAAACAGTGAAACAAAGGGTTTTTTCTGCCTGAAACGCAAACTTGTAGTTTTTATGTGGCGAGAAACATATTGGAACATAATTTAAAATCCTTATTTAGAAATTTTTAGTTTTGAGACGGTAAACTTATCTGAAAAAATACAAAACTATCATTATAGTTTAACGTCAGTTTCCTGCTGAGATATGAATACAATTATTTCGGACGAAATGCTATTTGTAGTTTAAATTTGTTGCACCATCATCCGTACCATACCTGCAGCACAAAACACAGGACTTACCTTTCTTCATTCCGCGTTCCCAGACCTACAAATTTTCTTTGCTACTCTCATAAATGAATCCTTTTTGTTATTTTAAAATTAATGTAATATGAAGTGTTACTATTTAGCTGCAAGATCACCAGTCACCAAGCATCATGGTACTATGCCTGAATCTGTATCTGAATCCTTCTGAATCTGTACACATCTTACCCCCATTTTCATTGCAAAACAATTTTTTAAACGATCTCTGCTCAAATAATTTACGTACGTACGCAGCGATCGTATTCGAGGATCCACTTGCAAGAAATCTTAAGGATCTGCTAGAAAATCCTCGAGTCTCAATTCTCAATAACTTTTGCTTTTTAAATTTCGGGATCCCTCAGTCTCGAGAAAAATCATTCGTAAAACTGGAAATTTAAAACAGATAAATGAATATGCCATCTGACAAATTTTGATTTTCGTATTCTGAAAGCTGTTTTCTTAACAGATTGAGGATGCGAATCACAGCTTATCGATGTGAGAATAATTCAATTATTTTAAATGAAAGATCAGAAGAATACTGAAAGATTTGGGATCATTAAACGATAACATATCCGATAAAAGTCAAGAAAAATGTGAAAAAATATTTAACATTTCATAAGTTTTCTAAGAAATGTGTTATTTTTGTTTCAGTGATAGAAAGCTTAAGTTTTTCTATTTATTTTTTTCCACAGGAACTTCACTGTTCTGTACCACCCCAAATATGGAAAATGTTACATGTTCAATTTCTTACAAATGAAAAACGAAGATTCAGAAATGCCATTAGAGATTTACAACCACGGAGGACATAGTGGTTAGTATAAATTTAATCTGTGAAACTGAGCATTTAATAAGCTTGATTTCGTTTTCAAATCCTTTTATACTGTGGCTAATTTGAGAGTACGTTTAAATTATTTAATTCTGAAGATTTCAGTACCTTTTTATTCGAATCATTTATCCATTTGTTATTTATTTTTAATTATGAGTAACGTATTTCAGTTATACAGTATTTTTTCTTAGCATTTCCGTCAACTTTATCAGAAGATTATACTTCTTCTGATAATCTTGGGATCCCAACTGTGAGAATTCTATTTGTGCTTTTGCTGTGTTTCTACCTATAACTGAGACAGCCTACTTAAGCCATAGGGCCACTTGTGGTCAGAAGGAAGGTCTGCTCCCCACAAACAAACTACATTTGATCAATTACTAAAAATTTAGAACTCGGTATTTGCATATGCAATCACCGTTCAAAAGCTCTAGCTTGTGGATAATCAAACTGCAATGGCAGCGATGCTGCAGATAGAACTACTCATAAAAATATCTTTCAATATAATTAAAAAAGTATACAATTTTTAACACACATTATTTATTTTTCCTTTCCAAAGTTTTTCTTTGTGTCAGCTAATCCACATCTTCAGCTGGAGTGAATTTTTGTGCATACCTGGATATTGTCACGTAATTATTCCCCCATTAGGTAGCCATAAAGCAGATCTGGTAACAAGTGTAACGAAATAATTTTCTTGATGCAATTGCCATCCCTATTTATGTTAGAATTAATTTTGGTTTTAAAGAATAAGTTCGTAAATAAAAATTCTAAGGAGAAAGTAGATTAACAATCTATCCATTCTGAATATTGTGGTGAACCGGACGTGATGTTTAAAGATAAGTGTCAGAGAATTTGTTAATATTGAATTTATTGATATAAGATTTTATTAATATGGAAAATATTATTAAAGAAGAGCACCTGTTAGAGCAACGTTCACAAAGCTTTATAATTCGTTAATAGGGTCTTTAAATGAAACAGATTTAAAATGCGATTGAATTGAAATTTAATTTTCTTCTTTAGAGAGAATTACTAGAGGTTTGGCTGAACTAGATGATAAAATTTGCACTGCTTTTATAGACGCCAAATCTGAATATTTTGATGCTGAATACGAGAAAAATTAGATGTAGCTTGCATTTGTACAAAAGCATGTGTTCCGTCTTTTGGTAGATAGATGGTGCTCTTGCTGCGCGTCGAACAAAAAATATTCTACTTGACGCTTGAACAAAAAGAATGACTCATGCCTTATTTTTTTTATGCTTGATTACGTTTTCATGGCCGCTATATGCGGAAGTAATATATTATATATTTAAGTTCTATCGTTAATAAATGTGATTTCTGTGTTCTGTGAAATTCTGAAGTGTTGATCGTCAATTTAATGCTCTCCTAACCTGATCTTGAAAAACTTGACATTATGACTCATCATACACTATATTTTTGGTGCCGAAACCTGGGAAAAGGGGAATTACCTATTGAACGGTAAGAATTTGGATTTATTTGCATGAAAGCTTATCAATCTCTGGAAAATAGTTAAGAATGTCTATTGAAAAGTTGAAATCGAAACGTTCTTCAGTAACAAAAGCTTCAGCTTCAGCTTCAGTAACAAAAACTTTGACTAAAGCTGAACATTTGCTTTCGATTTCTGATCTAAATGAACAAAATATCCTGGAATTGAATGAATTTTTAGAGATTTTAAATAACAAGCATGATTCCTTAAAGTAGCTTGATAAAGAGATTGATACTCATATTACTGATATGAATGAATATGAAAAGGAAGTAAACATAAATGAAGACTATAATGAAAAATTCATTTGTAGTAAATTGAAAATTTCTAATTGTATTAAAAATTATGAAAAAAGTTGTGCCAGAACAAATAATGATGATAATAGCGCACATAATGTTGTTTCGAATGTTCCTAATGTGTCCATAAAACTTCCTAAACTGACACTAGAAAAGTTTTCTGGTGATTCTAGTAAGTGGCTAGAATTTTTTAATGCATTTTAAAATTCGATTCATAAGAATCCAACTGCAAAGAAAGTCGAAAAATTTACATACTTAAAATCTTTGCTTGTTGGACAAGCTTATAATTGTGATTCTGGTCTCTGTTTGACTGAAGATAACTATGATAGTTGTTTAATGTTGCTTAAAGAAAGATTTGGAAGAAAACATTTAGTCATAAACAGCCACATGAACACGTTATTGAATCTGAAACTTGTTAAAAATTCAAACAATATTTATGTATTGCGTAAACTTTATGATCAGCTTGAAATAAGCACAAGAAATTTAACGTAACGTAACGTAACGTAACTCGCTTAACGTAACAAGTGGCAGTTATGGACATTTGTTAAATTCGATAATATTAAAATTACTTCCACAAGATTTGCCATTAGAGTTTCAAAGAAAACGCACTTCTAAAGAGGATTACGAAATAAACGGACTTGCTGAGCTCATAAAAAATGACGTCGAGTGTCGCGCAGCCGTTGTCGTCCATAAATAACTCGCGAAGTTTAAAAACAGCGGAACAAATTATTCGAAATCAGCCGTCATTTAGAACTAAAAACACTCATTATAACAATCCTAAATCACAAGCCTCTGCTTTTAACACATCGGTAAAAGTGTTTTGCATATTCTGCAAATCAAACGAACATACATCTGCCAGATGTTTGAAATTTTCCGACGTGCAAAAACGAAACAAATTAAAAGGTGAAGATCGTTGTTACAGATGCTTTCTAAAATCAGATCTGTCATCGGATTGCAGGTCAAAAATACAACCATGCGAAAATTGTAACGAGAAAAATCATAATAAACTTTTCTGCCGTTTGAAATCGAAAGAAAAGGAAGATGTTAAATCTGCAGATACGCAAAATAAAACTTTAGTATCTACTTCCCACTGTAATACTCTAGTGTCCTAGACTCTTCCCACTGTAATACTGAAAATAGTGTGCTTTTACAGACATATTCTGTTATTGCTCAAAGCAAAAATAAATCGAGAATCGTAAGATTATTAATTGATTCAGGTAGTGAATCACCACAAGTTAGCGCACGATTTAGAATTGCAAGTCATTAGAAAAAAATGTCTAATCATTTATTCGTTTGGAAATCAGCGCGGTAACTCGCAAGAATTTGTTGTATATAGTCTAAAAATAAAAAATAAAAATGGTGATCGCTGCGCTTGTTGTAGAAGCTATTGTGATAGAATTAATATCATCAATGTCAAAACATTAAAGAATTTATGACAAAAAGGGTTTGGAACTTTCGGATACAAGTCCCGTTAATGAGAACATAAATATTCTGCTTGGCGTGGAGCATTTTTGGTATATACAAACAGGAAGTATTTCAATGATAAATGATGGTTTTTTTATAGTACCGACGATATTTGGATACACAGTGATGGGTAAAGTAAAAAATAATAATACTCGAATTAATGCGTTGTTTTATCTACTGCTGAAGGAAATACATTTGACTTGCAGTCATTTTGGAAATTGGATTCAATAGAAATCGAAAATGAAAATAAAACATTTTCGGCAACTGATTTGAATACTATTAAGCATTTCAGCAACAGTTTGAAATTTAATAACGGCAGGAACGAAACAAAACTCTTTTGGAAGGACAATAAATCACAACTCGCTGATAATTTTTTCGTTGCTAAACAACGATTTCTAGGACTAAAGCTTAAATTAAAGGGAAATGATTTCCTATATAATGAATATGATAATATAATTAGAGAATAAGTTGAAAAAGGGATTATTGAACAATGTAAGTTTGTTGAAAATGAACCTAACTGTTATAATGTGCCTCATAACCCCGTTATACGTGAATGAAAAGTAACAAGAAGAATAAGAATAGTTTATGAGGGCCTCACCTCTAGGTCTGAAGGAGCTAAATCGTTAAATAAATGTTTGATGTCAGGCCTTAATTTAAATCCTAATCTGTTGGATATAATTTTAAAATTTCGCGTATATAAAGTTGCATTTTGCGCAGACATAGAGAAGGGTTTTCACCAAATTCAAATTGATAGTGAAGATAGAAATTTCTTAAGGTTCTTGTGGTTTGATCATTCTTCCGACAATAGTGACAATAGTTTAGTCTTTAAGGTTTTCCGAATGTGCCGAGTGCCATTTGGGATGACAACAAGTCCGTTTATTTTGCCTGCCACTATCAAACGTCATATTAAAAGTTATGAAAAGAAATATAGCAAAGCTGTTGACATGTTAAATAAGTCCTTATAGGTTGATGATCTTATCCATGGAGCAGACTCCGTTGACGAAATTTTTTTCATTATCAACTGATGCAGTTAAAATTCTTCAAGACGCTGGTATGAACTTAAGAAAATTTGCATCAAATTCCGTATCTTTAAAAATCATTGGCAAGATATTGGTTTAATTAATAAGGTGTTCCAACTAAAATTCCCTAAAGGGATAAACTGAAGTTTGCTTTTCCTGAGGCGGGGGAGGGGGGGAATACAGTTAGAACACGCAGGAACGAGGATGTGCTAACATGTATAGATCCGGCACTGTGCCGCGTATGATATTTCATATTTTGTTTCAATCATGTTGTTACTGTTTTCAATAAATAATCAAAAGACAACTCGTGTGAATTAAATGACTCAACACTTCAGAACGAAGATATCACAATAACTGTTAGTGAATGCCGGACGTGATTTCAACCTTCTGATGGAATGTGAACCTTTCTTTGTTTTGGAAGTTTCTGATTTGCGACCATGGAATTGAGGTAGGTTCCTTTAGATTCAGTTCTTGACGTGTTATGATTTTGTATGTGATAGGAACTTTTGAATTTATAGTGGTGATTTAATTATTTCGTTGTTGTAAATTGATTTGAAATTTAGTTTTGAAAACAGAAGTAGTTTATGCAAACATGGTGAAACGAGTTGAAAGGTTAAGGCAAAAACGAAACTGCATTAGGAAGCTTTTTTGTAATCTTTTGGCAAAAATTGAAGACGCAATAAATAAACCTTTAAGTTAAATTTACAGTAAAGAACAAAAACTTGATGATCTTTATGATCAAAGAAACCAGTTGATTGAAAAGATAAAAAATATTAATGGTTTAGATAGTGAAATAGAAACTATAATTGGTATAGATGAGTTAGAAAACGAAATTGCTGAGAGTGAAGAATATCAGGAACGCGGTATTCAATGGAAAAAGAAATTAGATAGGCATATAGAAAGTGCTTTTAACGGGGCTTCGCAAAATGAAATTCGGGTTAATGAAAATGTTAGGTTGGAACAACGCGTAGTAAGAAACGAAAGTAGTGTAGTTAAGCTTCCGAAATTAAGTATTGAGAAGTTTTATGGTGATTGTAGCTCTTGGTTGGATTTCTGGAATTCCTACTAGTAGCTATTCATAATAACAATTCCTTAAGTAAGGTTGAGAAGTTTTCGTATCTGAAAAGATTTTTGGGAGGTACTGCCTTATCAGCAGTTTCGGGATTTTCGTTAACAAACGAAAATTATGATTCCTCAATTAAGTTGTTAAAAGAGATTCGGAAGGCTAGATTTGATTATAAGCTCGCACATGAATAAACTGTTACTGATTGATTCCGTTAAGACATGCGCGAACGTTCCAGCATTGCGAAGAATGTATGATGCGATTGAGATTCAAATTCGATCATTAAAGTCTTTAGGTGTTGCAGCAAGCACTTATAGTAGTTTACTTTGCCCGGTAATACTACAGAAAATTCCAGAAGAGCTAAATTTGTATTACAATAGACAACGCGAATCGCGTGAATCATTTGATATCGAGCACTTAGTTGAGTTTTTGAGAAAAAGAGATAGAAATAAGAGAAGCGTCTTTTTTATTATCAGATTCAAAAACTTTAAGCGAAATGAAATTCCCTTTAGTAGTAGAGAAACGAGTCAAAATTATCAGAAAAATTATGTAGACTCAAAACGAAACATTTCAAAAGCGCGCATTCCAACAGCAGCTGCTTTAACAGCCGTAGCGAATGAAATGTGTAGTTTTTGTTCGGATAAATCTCACGAAACACATAAATGTCCCTTACCATTATCAGAAAAAAGAAATTCGTTAAAATTACAAGGGCGATGTTACATTTATTTGAAACGTAGACATGTAAGGATCTTAAGTTTTACTAACGTTTATTTTATTTTAAATCTTTACTATCACTTCTTATTTTCTACTTCCGGCCAGAATTATAAGCGTTAACGTATTTATGCAAAGTTTGTCTGGCGAACGCCAAGTACTTAAGTTGTGGCTTTTTGCCAAGCGAGAGAGAGGAAGCAGTTAGTCGAAGCAGGCCGCTTACCTTAGAAGTTTTACTCAGTTGCTGGTTGCCTTCCAGGCCAGAGGTTTAATCCTCTTGATAACTTTAAACGTATTGTAGTGTTAGCAGTTCTCTGTACTACATACGGCTTCCTGTTAATATAAGGCCAATCTTCCACGTTTATTATTTTAAAGTTAAAGTAGAGTTTAGTTATATTTTTATATTCTTACGTTTAGACCACGAGTAGTGGGTCTTTGTATTCCGAAGTACGGAAATTATTGTAAATAGAGAAAAATAAAGGGTTTTGTATACCCTTCTTGTGTATCCTGTCTACTTCCCACAGTTATTGAACATAGCTTTAGTAAGCTCTCTGTTCCGAGTCAGGTCCTTGCATGTTCCCGAAGAAAGTAAGACGGAACATTGAACCTGATAGTGGCGCCCGACGAAGAGGAATAACCATGGCCGAGTTTCAAGAAGAACCTGTGCTGCCTGCAGAAGCGGCTCAGAATCCAGAAATGCCAGCTGCCGCCCTGGAACGATTTGGTTACATCGTCCAAACCATGCGCGCATCGATGAAACCAGAAGCAACATTTAATGGAAACTCACCGGTTACCAGTTTTTTGGAAAAACTAGATGACCACTTCATGCTCTACCCCGTGCACGAGTTTCAGAAAGTTACCTTAGCTACCAGCGCTTTGAGGGGCCAAACGCTTAATTGGTTCAAATGCATAGGCAGAAGTCTCTTGGGTCAAGCGGGAAGTCCCACCTATACTTACGAAAATTTCAAGACTGCATTAGTAAAAGCCTTCCCTGTCGTAAGGGATCGTGCGAAATTAGAAACGGAACTTTTCAGCATATATCAGCAAAGAATCGAAAATCTCTCAAGCTTTTTTTTAAGAAAAATTTACGTCTTCAAACTCTTGTATGGAAACCGCCCGGATCCTGAGATAATTCCAGTGATTTTGCCGAGGTTACTGCCCCAAGTGCAAGACTTTATTGAATTAAGAAATCCGACTACACTGGAAAAGTTATTTGAGCTAGCAATCCAGTTTGAAAGTAGAAAAACGGCGGACATTGAAAGAAGACGCCAATATCAACAGCGAAACCAATTTGGTGCGCCAAGACTACAGCAAACTCAAGCACACGGCTACGGAAGCAAAGCGAATCAGTGCGCAAGGAAACCCGAGCATTCAAAAACAGCCGGCGAACGTCGACAGTTCAATAGCAATCCAGGAAAAAAGTCTCAAGGCCAGTGGAAAAAGAAGGAAAGCACGGAAATGAAAAATAATTTAAACTAAAACGGATTTCTGCTGACGAGAGGGTGCGGAAATCCGAAGGCCACGAAAACCCCTCTTCCTTCAAGTTAAACACAGTAATGGTGAAAAATTTGACTCTTCCGAAGATTGAAGTGTTGGTGAATAATATCCCAGCCACCGCACTCCTGGATACAGGCGCGCAGTGTTCCTGTGTGGCAGAAGATTTTTTTAGGAAGTATTTTCGGAAATACCGCATATATAATTCGGATAATACGACAGTGTCAGCGGCGCAAGGAGAAAAATGTAAGTGTATAGGTAAATTACCGCTGTATGTCCGTATCAAGGACGAACAAGTAAAGGTTATGTTTTTCATAGTAAAGAATCTGCAAGCACATATTATTTTAGGAATAGTTCGAGAAGAAAAATCGGAGCCGCCGATGTTAAATCTTGACCACCTGCCTAATGAAGAGCAACAAAGAATCCGACAAGTGGTAAGTGAATTTGGTTCTTTATTTAGTGATATTCCAGGATTTACTCAAGTTACTTACCATAGTATTGACACCGGAGATTCAATGCCAGTTCGCCACAAAGCATACCGGTATGATAAGAATAAAGAAAAAATTATAGAATGGCACATCAGCGATATGCTACGTAAAAAGATCATAACGCCCATCTCAAGTAGTTATGCTAGCCCGGTGGTTTTATGTAAGAAAAATAATGACTATCCATTGACACATCCAAAAAGGTGGCGATTCGCGATTGACTACCGTAAATTAAACTCCATAACTAAATATCCGGTATATCCGTTACCTATTATTGAAGAAATTCTAAGGAACATAACGTCTACCAAATATATGACTACGTTAGACTTAACGACTGGTTATTTTCAAATAGGGGTTAAAACGGAAGATGTGCCTAAGACTGCTTTTATAACCAAGTCTGGCACTTATGCATTCTTGCGTATGCCGTTTGGCCTTTCAGGGGCACCGGCAACATTTCAGCGATGTATGGACATTGTGCTAAGGCCTGTTCTTGGAAAGTCCACATTTATCTATTTAGACGATATCATTATTACTAGTGATAATCTCGACCAACATGTACAGGATTTAAGACAGGTGTTTTCTTTATTAAATGAAGCCGGTCTAAAAGTTAATGTCGAAAAGTGCAAATTTGCAGGCCCTGAATTAAAATATTTAGGTTACAAAATATCTCAGAAAGGAATCGAGACAGACGAATCAAAAATAATCGCTGCACAAAAGTATCCGACTCCAAACACGGCGAAGAAGCTCTCTTCTTTTCTAGGATATTGTTCATATTATAGGTCCTTTATAAAAGATTTTGCAGCTATTGCTGAGCCATTGTTAAAATTAAAAAGGAAAAAGGCAAGATTCTCGTGGACGGCCGAAGCCAATAGTGCTTTCGAAAAATTAAAACAAGCATTAACGCAAGCCCCTGTGTTGAAATTTCCTGAAAAGGATGAGAATTTAGAAATTTCAGCGTATGCTTCGGATTATGCGGTAGGAGCGGTACTTTCGCAAAATCAGCAGCCCGTGGCATTTTTTAGCCGAACTTTAAATCAAACGCAAAGAAACTATTCCGCGACCGAGAGAGAGGCACTTGCAGTTCTGTTACCAGTGCAAAAGTTCCGAGTCTATTTTGGAAAGGCGCCAATAACAGTGTACTCTGATCATGCGGCGGTAACTAGATTGTACTCAGGGAAAAACTTATCCCCAAGGTTAATAAGATGGGCATTCAAGCTACAAGAATATAATCTGGTAATCAAGCATACCCCCGGAAAGGAAAATATCGCAGCAGATGCCCTATCCAGAATTAAAATAGATGAAGAAGGTAATACTGTAAAGGTGGCAATGCTCACAGCATGTACAATAAATTCCCTAGAAACTGTAATAACCGAACTGGGTAAGGATCCTGAGTTTGGAAGCATTTATGAGTATTTAAAGGATCCTGAAAATTTTAGCCACCAAGATATTGTGGCGATAAGAAATAGGGCGGCCCATTACGAACTAATAGATGGTCTATTATTTTATACAAAAACTACGAATTCCAACAACGAATTTCGACCTGTTATCCCAGCTAGTCTTAGATTAAATATCCTGCAGTAGCTCCATGACAGCCCTTTAGCTTCTCATGCTGGTATTCGAAAAACTATCCAACGCGTACGCGAGGCAGTCTATTTTCCTGAACTGCAAAAGTTAAGAAGGGCGTATGTCCAGTCCTGCCCAACATGTCAAGCAGTTAATTATATTAATTTCCGCCCGGCCGGGTTTCTAAATAGTATTAAATCCGAATTTCCAAATGAAATAATTGGCATCGATTTATTGGGCCCTTTCCAAAAATGTCAGTTAAATAAAAGTCGCTATCTCCTTGTTATGGTTGATCATTTTAGTAAGTGGACCGAAATTGTTCCCTTAAAACGAGCCTCCGCGAAATTAGTTACTGATTCTATTTTAAATAAATATATTTTAAAATACGGGGCGCCCCTAAAAGTTATATCGGATAATGGTCCTCAATTTGTAAGTAATATATTTGAAGACGTGTGCCAAAACCTGGGCATACGTCATTTAAAAATGGTCCCGTATCGGCCGCAATCAAATATAGCGGAACGGGTCAATAGAAATACAGTGAAAATTATCCGTAGTTATGTTAAAAATTTTCATAAAAGCTGGGATAACTATGTCAATGAATTTGCTTTCGCCCTTAGGACCGCAAAACATGATACAACGGGCAAAACTCCTGCTGAGTTATTTTTAGGCAGAAAGATTATAACGCCGTTAGATAAATTATTTTATGTGCAACAAAGAGCCCCAGAATTTAAAATGGGTGATATAGAAAAACTAATTAAAGAAGCAAAAAAGAATACTGAAGTAGCACAGAGAAAACAAAAGCTGTGTTATGACTTGAAACGACGGGGAGTAACTTATAAAGTAGGGGATGAAGTATTAAAAATTAAGCATTCACTTTCTTCAGCACCAGAAGATAAAACTGCCAAATTTTTTCCACGATTTGAAGGACCATATGTTATTGAAAAAGTAACTCACGCTGTAGTAGTGTTAAAAGCCAGGAATGGGGAAACCTGCTCCGAAAACATTGATCAAATCAAACCCTACTATGATCGTAATAAAATGCAAATTTTCAAAGATCTTTTGCAGGATCCGGCACGGTAGACACGGCAGGCACAAGCTCCAGAGTTGGAACAACGACAAGTACAAGGGCAAGCCATTAAGAGGCAGGAGCAAGTGAAAAGAAAGTTTCCCCGCGGGAAAATTTAAGGTAACAAGAAAAAGAACCCGTTCTACTGTCCACAAAAGAGAGCTCACGAACACCCCCAGAATGAAGAAGGGAGAAGGACGACGTATGCAAAGAGAGCCAGGAGAAATGACGGCAACTATAACCCGGCTCTAAAACGGAAGATCTACTCATCCGACAGGACTCTCCGCAGCAAATGTCGCCGAACTGCGGAAGGGCCACCAGCGGCGGAGGAAAAGTTACAAGGAAAATGTGAACGGCCAGCAACGAGGTCCAAGCAGGAACGCGAAAGAAGTTTCCCGGTTCCGCCAAGACCAGCTGCCATCAAACGGTCAAGACCACAGGCAGAGGCTAAAAAGAAGGTATTCAAGGGTGACCGAACTGGAGAAAAAAGAAAGCTTCTAGAGGAAGGCACTGAAGGGCGAGACCGTACAAGAAGGAGGATAAATCAAACAAGAATCTACGCTACCTTCCAGGACTGGGCCCAGAAAAGAATGTCCGAATATCACAAAGATAAGTAAAATTTTATGTTACTTTGCAAACTTAAGTTAATCTTTCATTCTTACTTCAAGTGGCAGATTTCAAGAAGTTTTACCTCATGCGAGGTCTACCTTTATCGCCAAAAAGACGAGAAATTAGTTGTTACCGATTTTGGGTATTATGTTTTGCAATTACTCGCGCGTAAAACTAAAGTTGATGTATAATAGCGATGTGTAAATACTTAAATATTGTAAAAGTTATTGTATAAATTTTATTTAAAATATTCTGGCAAGAAAGAAGTTTTAGTCTGAAAGACTTTTTGAAATGTAGTATTTCAATGTAGAAAAATTGGCACTTGCTTTGAAAAGAATAGAAGTTAACAATGTACTACTAATGTATGTTGTCAAATGCGTAAAATTAACGGCATGTTAATATGTTCTTATATACAATGTGAACTGTTATTTTAAATGTTAAGAAATACCGTGATATGGTAAAAGTGAAAGTAATGTTAAAAATTTTTTTTATTCGTGTGACTGTAAAAAGACTAAATTATGGTGAATATGTGTTAAAGGTTGAATGAATGTAGTTAGGCTCTCTGACGCTACAGTTCAGAGTTAGCCACTTTCAGAATAGTACCTCAGGGTTTAGAGTTGAAGTTAGGGTGTGTTACGAGGTCTTGGTATGTTGAATTTTAACACGTTAGTGTTTTGATTGTAGGAGGAAGTGTTGAACACATATACATAAACACATTCGTGTTTGGTGTTCTTTTACAACACATGTCAGAGAGCACGGGGAGAGATAAATAAAATAGTCATGAATGAAATAAGAATGTTAAGAGAAATATAAATATGCATGTTACTTGCCATTTCATTGTGTAACATTTCATTAAACTAGTTTTCCTTCCAGATCTCTGGAAGGAACCAGATTTGAATAAAAGCTCCTGTTTAGATGCAGTACAGATGAAAAAATTGCGTGTCCTGGGAGCTGCTATTGTAAAAACAAATTTCTTTCTTTTAAATTTCTAGTTTCTAGCGAAAAATGTTTGTAAAAGATTGGCCTCGCGTTAGATTCTAGAGCTAAAAGTTTTCAACAAGGTCGTTTTAGACCTCAGTTTCAAACTAATTAACTCTGGCAGGGAAGTATGTAAGGATCTTAAGTTTTACTAACGTTTATTTTATTTTAAATCTTTACTATCACTTCTTATTTTCTACTTCCGGCCAGAATTATAAGCGTTAACGTATTTATGCAAAGTTTGTCTGGCGAACGCCAAGTACTTAAGTTGTGGCTTTTTGCCAAGCGAGAGAGAGGAAGCAGTTAGTCGAAGCAGGCCGCTTACCTTAGAAGTTTTACTCAGTTGCTGGTTGCCTTCCAGGCCAGAGGTTTAATCCTCTTGATAACTTTAAACGTATTGTAGTGTTAGCAGTTCTCTGTACTACATACGGCTTCCTGTTAATATAAGGCCAATCTTCCACGTTTATTATTTCAAAGTTAAGTTAGCGTTTAGTTATATTTTTATATTCTTACGTTTAGACCACAAGTAGTGGGTCTTTGTATTCCGAAGTACGGAAATTATTGTAAATAGAGAAAAATAAAGGGTTTTGTATACCCTTCTTGTGTATCCTGTCTACTTCCCACAGTTATTGAACATAGCTTTAGTAAGCTCTCTGTTCCGAGTCAGGTCCTTGCATGTTCCCGAAGAAAGTAAGACGGAACATTGAACCTGATAGTGGCGCCCGATGAAGAGGAATAGGAAAGGACCAGCTTTGGAAAATATGTAAAAAACCTCACAATTATTTAATTTGCGATAAGTCTGAACCGACAAATAATGCAGCCGAATCAAATGGTAAAGAAACGGGCAATAATTTATCTGCGGTACAGTCATTGCATTGCTTCGGAGGAAGTAAAAGGGAGTCTGTAAACAAAACCGACAGCGCAGAAGCGTCGTCCCCGGGTTTATTACAAACATTCAGCACTATAGTAAAAACAAATTAAAAGAGCGAAATCTTGAGGGTGTTAATAGACGGCAGGAGTAACAGAACGTTTATCAAAAGGAAAACTGCGGACTCATTAGGATTGAAGGCTACCAGATGTGAAACGTTTGAAATATATGGGTTTGGTAGCGAGCGTAAACCTAAACAGCAGTATAATATAGTTCAGCTTGATTTGCGGAATAGAACCAACCCAAGTAAAAAACTCCGCATAGAAGCAGTGGTAATTGATGCGATTACGCATGACCACATAGAAGTTCCTTCAAAGTGGGTCAGAAACATGGCTCTAAGTAAAGGAATAGAATTGGCCGACATTGGAAATACGAAGGAGATACACATGTTGATCGGCTCAGATTACATTTGGGAAATTTTATATGAAACAAACATAAGACTAGGGAAACGATTAGTTATTACGGACAGTTTGTTTGGGTTTGTAATCCAAGGTAAGGAAATGAGATCGGATAATCATGGAAATTATGATAAGACTTGTGTAAACCATGTCTCTGTGAAGGAACAAACAGATTTTGAAAGAGTTCGGAATTTATGGGATTTGGAGGCTATAGGAATAAATCAGGAAAAGGAAATTTCGCGATCAGATGCAGATGTCATAGATAGTTTTGAAAGAAATGCCACTTTTAAAAATGGGAGGTATGAAACTAAATTATTATGGAAGGAGGGTTGTAACACATTGAACAGTAATTATGAAGTTGCAGAAAGACGTTTGATAAGCCTAAATAATAAATATAAATATGATCCGCATCTGTATTTTCGTTATAAAGAAATAATTAATTAGCAGTTAAGGGATGGGATTATTGAGCAAGTTGCATTTCATGGAGATTGTGATAAGAAAATTGGTTATTTTATGCCTCATCAGGCTGTAGTACGCGAATCAAAGGAAAGTACGAAAGTTAGGATTGTGTATGATGCGTCGTCGAAAGTTAGAGATGGGCAGTCGTTGAATGATTGTTTAGATAGTGGTCCCAACCTTAGTCCAGATTTGCTCAGGATTATTTTAAGATTTCGTTATCACCCAATTGCGTTTTGTGCTGATATTCAGAGAGCATTTTTAGAGATTGGCATAGTAGAGGAGGATCGAAAGATTTTGCAGTTTTTATGGAGAAATGAGGGGGGAACCGAACTTGATTTCTAAGGTCGTGATATCAGAATTTTACGAATGACACGTGTTCCTTTTGATGTGAAATGCAGTCCTTTTATTTTGACAGCAACTATACTACTTTATTTAAAGAAATATGCAAATTCACACAGTGAAGCATGTTCTATTTTGAAAGAACTTTATGTTGATGACTTAATAAGTGGGGCATCAATTGTTGAAGAAGCAGTATTCCTTGCAAGAGACTGTAAATTTATACTGAGTGAAGCAAACATGAATTTACGGCAGTGGTCTTCGAATTCAGCTATCCTTAATCAAAGATGGAAGGAAACCCAAATGGAATGTGGGACGCCATCGAATCAAAGAGATATACCATTAAAGGTATTAGGATTTATTTGGGACAATGATAAGGACACCTTGAAGATAGATCTGAATCAATTTACAATATTTAAATATGTGACATCAACAAAACGTACAGTTCAAAGTGCATGTGACATGTTGTTTGATCCATTAGGTTTAATTACACCATTCAGTGTTAGAATTAAATTGATAGTGCAGAATCTTTGGGAAAAGGGCTTAAAATGGGATGAAAATATTCCAGCAGAATTGGAATCTATGTTCCAGGTGTGGTGGAATGAAGTATCCGAGCTTGAGAGGCTTGTCATACCTCGACCATATTTTGATGAGCTGGAGATTCAGCAGCTGGAAGTACATATATTCTCTGATTCAAGCCCAAAGGCATATGGTGCGGTCGCATATTTCAAGATTAGATACCATGACAAATCTGCGACAAGTTTTATAATTTCAAAATGTCGTCTAGCTACACTGAAGAAAATGACTTTGCCGCGATTAGAGCTACTAGGAAACTTGATTTCCGCACGATTGTCTGATTATATACAATCCACGTTTTCTTCTCTGAAAGAAAGTGTCATTTTCACGTGGACAGATTCCACAATATCTCTATATTGGATTAGAGGTGTTGCAAATTATTGGAAGCAATTTGTTCGCAATAGAGTGTTGGAAATCAAAGAAAAGACAAATACATCGAATTGGAATTTTTGCAACGGAAGGCTGAATCCTGCAGATAAATTTACTAGGGGAGTAAGTGCACGATCTTTAATTAATGATGAAACATCGTGGAGAGGCCCCTTGTGGCTAATAGAAGTTGATGTTCCAAACAGTGAAGAAATACCGAATGCTAATATTGATACATTTAAAGAGGAAAAGGAGAGAAAAAAGAACTGTATTGCTTTACCAACATACGTTGAACGTACCAATAGCTTGTTAAATTTGCACAGATACAGTAACATATCTAAGGTTCTTCGAATCACTGCATACGTCCTACGGTTTATTAATAACTGTAAGAGAAATTCTGAAAGGTGTAAGGAAGCGCTAACTGCTGAAGAACTCGCAAGTGCTGAACGCTATTGGATTCGATTTATACAGCGAAGTGAGTTTGAAAAGGATCTTATTAAATTGACCCGAAAGGAATCACGTAGTTCCGATTCCAAATTATATGGTCTAAACCCGATCCTGACGGCAGAAGGACTCATATGTCTTGGTGGTAGATTACAACATTCTGATTTTCAGTTTCAAGAAAAGCATCCATGGATTATACCGAAAAAATCGAGATTTACTGAATTGCTAATCAAAAGAGAACATGAGAACTTACTTCATACTGGTGTTTCAGATACACTTACTCAGACTCGAGAAAAGTATTGGATCATCCGAGGCAGATAAGCTGTAAAATCGTGCTTGAATAACTGTTTCGTTTGCAGGAAATTTAAGGCTAAAAAGGGCACTCAAGTGACTGCTCCATTACCAGCGGATAGAATTCATGAAGCGAATCCCTTTGAAATCACAGGTGTTGATTTTGCTGGACCTTTGTTCACGAAAAATGGAGACAAGGTTTATATTTGTTTGTTTACTTGTGCAGTCACACGTGCAGATCATCTTGAAATTGTTTCTAGCCTAAGAACCGAACATTTCCTTCTAGCATTTCGTCGCTTTGTATCAAGAAGAGGTGTTTGCCGAACTATAAACTCTGACAATGCCAAAACTTTTAAAGGTTCAAATGTAGAACTGAAGAAATTATATGCAAATATTGTTGATCCGTCTGTACAAAATTATTTTGGTACAAAAGGAATAAGATGGCATTTTATTGTCGAAAGAGCAGCTTGGTGGGGTGTATACTGGGAGAGAATGGTGAAAATTACAAAAGATATTTTGAGAAAAGTGCTAGGAAAGGCTTCAGTTTCCTTTGAAGAATTGAAAACCATTTTGAGAGAAATAGGTTTGGTAAAGCAATACAGTTCTTTTTTCTCTCCTTTTCCGCTTTAAATGTATCAATATTAGCATTCGGTATTTCTTCACTGTTTGGAACATAAGGAATATAGTTTGGATAGGAAAACGATAAAGGTGCTGGGGATAGATAAAAGGTATTACAGATTGTGGCAAAACTTTATGACCCAGTTGGGTTCATTGCACCTTTTGTTATCAGAATAAAATTCTTATTACAAGAGTTATGGGAATTGGGTATTGATTGAAACACAATTTTACCCAGCGATTTGAGTGAAAAATTTAAAACTTGGTACTTTGAAATTGAAGTTATTCTCAACTTGTGTATTCCTAGGAAATATATATTAAATGATAAATGTGTAAATTTTGACAAAATAGAGCTTTTTGTCTTTTGTGACGCCAGCCTCAAGGGAATGGAGCTGTTGCATGTCTTTTGTGCTTTCAAAAAACCATGTATCCCCACTTAAAAAATATGGCCCACCAGCGGCCGAGCGGTAAAGTCGCTGAACACTGGTAGTTCTGTCCGAGGTTCGAATCCCGCGAACGGGCTGGCTGCATGGGTGTTTTCGTTGCTTTCCCCATGTGTAACATGTATACGAGCCAATTTCCCTTAGAAAGTCCTCCACGAAGGCATCCCTCCCGTTAGGCAGATAGCCCCAGTGTGCTTTGCCATAATTAAATACACCAACACCACTTAAAAAATTAACCTTGCCTCGTTTAGAACTTATGGGAGCCATTATTGCCGCAAAAATAGTTAAATATTTAAGGAAGTTGTTTGATATCCAAGCAGATAATGTATTTTGTTTTAGTGACTCTAAAATCGTTCTTCACTGGATCACAGGTACCGCTAATAAATGGAAACCCTCTGTTGCTAATCGTGTACGTGAAATACAAGATCTTGTATCACCTTCGCAATGGAAATACTGTGAGGGAAACGAAAATCCGGCTGACATAGTTTCACGTAGATTAAGAGCTTCTGATATACTGGGAAATAAACTTTGGTTCAATGGATCAGTGTGGTTGAAATCATTGCAAATCAAATGAAATTCAAATAAAAATAAAAAGCACACAAAAGACTAAATTTCTGTCCCAACGGTTAATGATTTAGTTTCAGGTACTAAAGTTATGAAACCTGCTTGTGTATTTTCTAGCAAAACCTATCATTATCAAGGCTGCTTTAAAGGCCATATCTTTTGAGGGAAAAAAGGATATTTTATGTAAAAATACAGCCTGTTTTAGAATCGGGAACAAGAAGTTCTTCTAAAAACTATGGTTGTGTCCATTGAAGCAAATGGGAAGAGAAGAACTGTAAGAGCTTGATTAACACGGGATAACGGAAATCGTATATTCTTAAAGCTACCATGAAACAAATGGGGGCGACTGCTGAAAGAAATGAAACTTTGACATATGTTGTGTTCGAAGGTATTAGCTCCAGAAAGCAACATAAATGCTACAAAGTATCGGTTAGTAATTTAAAGAAGAATTACTCCTGTGAAATCTAAGTTCTGGACCAGCAAGTTATTTGTGGGCACATTCCTAGTGTTCAAGAAGGACCCTGGATAGTTGAATTACTGGATAGGCATCAGTCCTATTGATGTAGGAAAAGACTCACTACCTATAGAACTTTTAATTGGAGCTCACTGTGCTGGAAGTCTTACGCCGGGAACGTTTTCCACTTATGACCTGGTCTTGTAGCAGTACAGACACTACATATCTGGATTGTTATCGGTAAGATAAACAACTGCATTTCATCTCAAAGAACTTCATCTTTGATAACCGGTATGCTAATTAATCCATATCAATATTTTAGAGAATTTATGGAAATTAGATGATTTACGAATAACTGTTCCCCGTTAAAGCAAATATAGTATAGAACTGAAAATGGCTGTATTAGATCACTTTCATAGGACCTTGAGAAAAAATGACGATGGTAGATATGAAGTCAGTTTGCTATGGGTCGATAATCGAGATCAGTCAATTTAATTAATTTACCAGGCAATAAAGACTGCTGAAAAATTACTGCTCTCAATCACAAAGAAACTTAAATTAGAAGAAAAATTTTAAGACTATAATGAAGTAACCAAGGTTGTGTGCAATGGGAAGTGAACAAAGAAGTGCCAAATGATGAAGAAAAGAGGAAAATACATACCTTCCACAACCACCAGTATTTAAAGAAACTTTCTCAAAACTGATTAGAGCAATATTTCACAGATCTTGTAAGAAGAAAACATTTTCCTTCCTGAATGACTCCTTAGCAAAAAGGCCAAATGGTCTAGAGTACTTTCAGAAATATTGCTTAAATTTAGAGAAAAGAGGAGAGGCATTATTTCAGATGTAAGGAAAGTGTTCTTACAAATTTCCGTGGATCCAGATGACAGAGATTTTCTAAGGTTTCTCTGGTGGAAGGGTACTGAACAGTTAGAAGTCAAAGAATTTCGCCAGTGCCCTGTGGTATTTGGGCTAAAATACACTACTTTTTTTTTCAAGCTGTGACTAATTCACATTTGAAGCAGTATCAGCCGCTCATAAAAGTATCGCTTAGAAGCATAAAGCTTCCTTTTATATTGAAAATTGTGTGACTTCGGTTGATTATAAAGAAGTTGCAAGTTTTTTTTTTTTAATCCAAGAGGCAACCGATATCATGGCAAGTGCACTTTTCGATTTAAGAGGATGTCAGAAAATAGAAACAAAAGGGATTTATAATGAATCTAAGCCTTTAAAAGTAATAGGATTATTGTGGAATAAACAGCTTATGGAGATATGGTATGATCCATTCAGAAAATTTCCCCCTGTTGTCATCTTCATCAAATGAAGAGGACTCGAAAGCAAAAGAAGAAGGAGGCAACCGTTCTTTGTCTGATCAATTTCTTCTTGCCTTGTCAATGAACTAAAAAGTTGTCACAAGAAGTGGAAACAGTATTTACTTTGTAGATTTCTGGAATGAACTTTGAATTTTTAAACTGAACTTTATGCATGTTTTGATTACTAATTGCATATTATTAATCAAAAGGTGGGAGGATTGTCGGAAAATTACTTCACCGTAAGATAGCCACAAAATAAATCTGCCAACAAGTGTAAAGAAATAATTTTCTTGTTGCAACTGACATCAATGTTTATATTTAGAATATGTTTAGAATGTTTATTTTGGTTTTAAAGAATAAGCTCATACATAAAAATTCTAAGGAGAAAGTAGATTAATATTATATCTATTCCTAAAAATAATTACTTACAAGTGTACAAAAAGGACTTCCCAATTATGAACTTTAAAGTTTTCTTAAAATGATTAAATTAAAATTGTTTTTTTCTTTCTTCCTACTTACTTAGATGTGCACAATACTCAGCATCTGCAGCTTTTAGCGCATTGTTATAGCTTCAATAATTTCAATGTTTTATCAAAAATTGTTCTTCATTTTTTTTTTCAAGAAACTTGAACTTTTCACTGGAAGGAAGTATATAGTTGATTCTACAGATTCGAAAAGTAAGCCAGTAAGTTAACTGCTAAATTTTTATCGATGAAACAGAAATAAATAAATTACAAAGAAGTGAAGCTGTTTATCAGCAGAGGCAAAAATTCCTCTAAGAATTAGCCATTCTTTAAGAAACTTTTTCTTTCGCTAGTTGTAGATCAAGAAAATACCCGCACAAAGTTCCGGCATGCGAAGCATTGCAATTTATCTTTTAAAATTAAGCTCACCAGCGGCCGAGGGTTAAATTTGTTGAACATTGGTAGTTCGGTACGGGGCTCTAATCCCGGGAACGGGGTTGGCTGCATGGGCGTTTACGTAGTTTTCCTCGTGTGTAACGGTGTACCAGCCAATTCCCTTTAGAAAGTTCTCAACGAAGGCTTTGCCATAATCAGAATAAACTTTACCAAACATTTGAAATTAATTATAACAAACATTTTTATGCTTTTATTATGTTGCCTCATTTTTCATCACTTCATTGCAAACTGCTGTCACATTTTTGCAAATATTTTTCTCAAACTGCAGTTGTCTTTATTTCAATATGCAGTCAAGTCATTTTAACTAACTTCCAAATTATTAGTACAACCCTTTGAAAATTTGGAAAGTCACCAAATTGCGCTCTGTTGCCGAATTTCTTTAGTTTTTACAAGTTTTATCTGCTTGTTTATGCAATATTAGTAGTTAAATTTTCACTATTATGTATTTCTAGATGAGCACATTCATATACATTTTATCAAAAAATTCTCTCATGTGATGTAATGTGCAAAAGAAATTGAAGTTCGATATAATCTTGGTAACAGCTATTAGGATTAAGGATGTTCCGATCTTTAACTACCAACCAAGTAGTAACCAGCCAAGTAGTAATGTCTCTGAATACCGGTAGTTCGATATAGGTTCGACTCCAGACGAACGGCTGTCTAGATCAGGGTTTCTTAAACTTTTCTCAGTCGCGACCCCTTTTTATCACTGAGATTTTTTCGTGACCCCCAGGACCTCATAATATTTACAAAAATTTTGTGGGACCCCATAAGTATCGCGCAAATCCGACACACACGTGAGTGAAACAGTCAATTTTTTCACTTGCACTGTAATACGCTATTGCAGGTTTAGGTCATTAACTTTAATTTCTAATTTTAAGACATAGAACAATGTGAAAATTTTAAACAAGTAACTGACGAAATGACAGCGTCACGTGCAAAGCAAGGAAAAGGACGTTTATATTATAAAAAGAATACGTCGAAACGTTTTCATTTTTTCTTTGTCTGTATTGTCTTATCTTTATCTATTTTCAGACACATTCTGTAAAAATATATAGTAACTGTAAAATTATTATAACAAGTTAAAGAAATATAGAAACTGCTAAAATGTTTGGCGACCCCCTTGAAGTCAGTTTAAGAAACCCCGGTCTAGATGAACGTTCCGCTTTGTTTTTCTTCATGTGTAACGTGGCTACAAGCCCTTACAAAATCCTCCACGAAAGCACCACTTAGGCAGATAGCCCTGGAATTTTTTACCATACCCAAATAAACCAACCGATCCTTAATTCCATAACTATTTAGTTTCCTCTTTTCGCTAGTACAGAATAATTATAATCCTTACTTCTTTATTAGGTTGTAATTCTCAGTAACTTTAACGAAGTCTACTTAATCTTTGATTGTATATCTGATTATACATCACTTAATAATAATGTCAAGAACTTGAAGTTCATGAAAAAAATATTTCTTTCCAAATGTTTTATTTTTAAAATGTGGAAATTTTCTATTTTTTCATAAATTTTGCGAAAAGGTTAATAATTTTTTTCATTTTAGCAAAATATTATTACAGGTTTGCGTTTGATTTTACATGTGACACATCCACAAAAAGTGGACCTCTTAAGCGATGAGATAGGAGCACGAGTGGTTATACATGATCCGTACGATCTTCCGTTTGTGGAGGAGCATGGCTTCAACGTGAGACCCAATGATATGTCAGCAGTCGGAGTCACTTTGACTGTGATTGAGAGACTGGGACCACCTTGGGGATCCTGTGTAGAGGATGACAGCTATCTTGGCTTCAAACAAGATGTCAAACCATATTCTATAATGGTAAAAAAAGCTATTTCTGGAAATAGATTTCGAATAGATCAAAATTTAAGCATAGAACTTAAAATGTAATTTGCTAATGAGTTTTTCAAAAGATTTTCATTTTATCTTTCTAAAACAGCACGCGTACAGGATGATTCCAAACTCTCTGTTCAGATTTTAGTAGAAGACAGAGAGTTCTTAAAATAACACGTATTATTTACACTAGAATCTAGGATCACGACCGTCAGTCCCCGAACAATTGGTTCACGAACAAATTATTTGAACAAGAAATATTCCGGAATGCGAACAGTGTCTCAAGTTATGAACACTTAAGTCGGTGACACTTGGTTTTCAAAAATTAAAAAAGTATTTCTTAAAAAATACATAACCTAAAAAGGTATTTCTAAAAATAGAGAGAAAAACATATAGCAGAGCAAAAATACGATGCTTTTATTGGAATTACAAACTATAGCTATTTTTTGAACGACAGTATCGCGAAGCACGATCTCCTGATGACGACAACACTCACTGTTGCCAGAACTTATCTAAACTATATATTATATTATTATTATTTTTATTAACATACTTTAATACTTCCCCTCGTAAAAAAAATAATAATAAATTAAAAGAAAAAAGTCACAAAAGTCCCATCTTATCACAAAGAATTAACAGTCTCGGTTTAAATAAAGGTTTAGTCATTATGTCAGCAACTTGTGCCTCTGTAGGTACCTGCTGCACAATGATTTCCTTTTCTAGAACTTTCTCTCGTATGAAAAAGTGCTTGATATCAATGTGTTTTGTGCGTCGATGAAACTCCGGGTTTTGTGACAGTCTCACTGCAGCGACGTTGTCTACTTGAATTACTGGAGTTTCACGTAACTTGGTTACATGACTAAATAGTCGCTTTAACCAAATTACTTCTCTAGAACATTCACTAGCTGCAATTACTTCTGCTTCAGTCGTCGAAGTTGCAACAACTGATTGCCTTTGGCTAATCCATGATATAGCTCCACCACTAAATAATATCACTACTCCACTCGTTGATTTTCCTGTTTCTTGACAGCCTCCAAAATCTGCATCACTATAGCATTCTAGAATTCCTGGTTTGTATTTATTCTTGTATGTAACACCTTTAGTTAGCATCAACCTGCTATGTATCTGAATACACGTTTCACTTTTTTCCAATCATCTTTCGAAGGATTTTCTAGGTAACGTGATAGAATGCCAACACAGTAAGCTAAATCTGGTCTTGTGCCTAACATAAAATACATTAAAGCTCCTACAGCTTCTCTATAAGGAAAAATTTCTCTGTTTGATTTATATTCCTTTTTCTTTTCAGTTAGATCTTCCTTCAGGATAGGAATTGACACTGGCTTGCAATCTTCCATCACAAATTTTTGAAGAATTTTTCTTGCATAAGCTTGCTGACTAATTTTAATACTTCCATTTTCAAGATGTTTAATTTCAAGTCCAAGAAAGTATACTCCTGGTTTAGTTGTGATTCTGAATCTCGACTTCAATTCTCTGAGAAATTTTTCAGATTCTTAGATTCTTGTAGATCTGTTGATGCTACTAAACCATCATGTACATATAAACATACGATTAGCTTCTTGCCGTTATTGTTTCTTATATATAAGCATGGATCAGCTTCACTTATCTTGAAGCCCAGCTGTGACACAAAATCTCCAAAATATTTATTCCAGCAGCGTGATGATTGTTTAAGTCCATACAAACTGCGTTTCAACTTACAGACTTTCTTCGAACCGTCACTATATCCTTCTGGTTGCTGCATGTATATAGATTCTTCAAGTTTTCCATATAAGAATGCTGAACCGACATCAAACTGAGAAAGATGCATTTTCTCATTGGCTGCGATGCTCAAAACTGAACGAATAAATAGTTCCTAACTTTGTTACTGGACTAAACGTTTGATCATAATCAACTCCAAAACGTTGAGTACATCCTTTGGCAATAAGTCTAGCCTTGAATTTATCAATAGATCCATCAGGATTCCTTTTGATCTTATAAACCCACTTGCATGATATAGCTTTAGAATCTTTTGGTAATTTTTCTAAACTCCATGTTTCATTCTCTATCAATGATTTCATCTCTGAATTCATAGCTTCTTTCCAATTAACACTTTGCTTATAGTTGATAGCTTCTTCATAAGACTCGGGCTCTTCAGAATCAATAATAAAAGCTTCACTTATAATTATATAATCTTCAAAACGCTTTGGCTTTCTCAAGTCAGCTCTATCTCTTAGGTATCTTGACTGTGCATTATTTTGCAAATTAATATCTTCATATTCTTGTCTTTCAAAATGTTCTTCTGATATAATTCTAGATATTTCTTTGTTGTATTCTTTTTCTGAATTATCTTCTTCAAAAGAAACTTTTCTGACTTATCTTTTTCTGAATTTTGTTGATGTTCAGAGCCAGAAATTAGGTTATCTTGATCTTGAATAGGCAACTGCACCCTTTCTTCACAATTTGTGAGCTTTTCGTTAAATATAATATCACGTGAACAGATCACATTATTGGTTTCTTTGATCCATAGTCGGTATCTTTCGTCTCCATCATAACCAATTAAATAAGCTTTTGTAGCCTTATTATCCATTTTCCTTCTTCTTTGTTTAGGAATATGGGCATAACACACAGATCCTACTATACGAAGATGCTTAATTCGAGGTTTCTTTTTAAACCATGACTCATAAGGACACATGCCTTCTACTGATGATTTGCCAGTTCTGTTTAGTACATATATGGCAGTGTTGACTAGTTCAGCCCACATTGCTGCAGGAAAATGAGCTTCAGAATTTGAGTACTTAAATGTTCTTGCCATTTCGATTATTGTACGTATGTACGCATTACTAGAGCCATTTTGTTCAGGAGAATAAGGTGCTGTTAGTCTTTGAGTTATACCTTCAGAATGCAAAATAGCACGCACTTTGTCATTGTCAAACTCGCCTCCATTATCGCTGAGAAATTCTTTGACTGAATGTCCTAAGATTTTAGCGTGTGCAAGCATGTGTTGTAACATATTTACAATAGCAGATTTTTCCTTGATAAAATACCCATAACGAAACTTTGTTTAGCTATCTTTAAACACAACTAAGTATCTTTTCTTCTGGAAGGATTCATCAAAAGGTCCACAGACATCAGCTGAAATTAATTCACCAGGCTTGCTGGCTGGCTTTCTTATACCAAATGGTAAACGGTGTGCTTTGCCAAAAATGCATGGTTCACACAATTTTCTTTCAAATGGGATTTTAATTCCTAATTCTTTCTCAAGCATGTTCTTAATGTGATGTCCCCATCTCTGATGATATAACTCTAACAAGGAATTGTCTGCTTCAGCAGCATGCACTTCTATAATTTTATCAGGCATAATAGGTTCGATAGCTGCCTTGTATAAAGTACCATATACTTTGCGAGTTCCAAAAAGCACTACTTGACCATTAACCTTTAACCAGCATTCTGTAACTGTTGAAATAAATTTACTATTCGTATTTCTATCTTGAGCATCAAGTAAAGAAAATAAATTTCTGTTTATCTCAGGGACATACCAAACATCTTTAAGGTAAATTCTTTGGATTTTACTACCAATAGTTGTTTTGACACATACTGTACCTTTACCAAGAGCAACTAAAGTTTCTTTTCCAGCATCCGTGATACTACAGGGACTATCAAACTTCATAAAGTCAATAAAGTATGTGAAACAATTCATGATATGTCTTGTAGCTCCACTATCAATCCAAAAATATGTTTGATCAGTCTTAGCCTCTTCGTCAATGGACGTCAGTATTACACTGCCTGTATTTCCTTCATTGGTTTTCGCTAACCTATTCTTGGGTGGTCTTCCATCAGCAATCCATTGTTTACAATATTTTACCCAGTGTCCTTTCTTTTTGCAATAATTGCAAATATCTTCTTTTCTTGGTTTTGTTCTAAATTTGTCTTTTTTATATTGCTTTTGATTTTCAGATTTTGACATTACTAATGCCACTTGTTCATTCGTATTGCCTTTCTCATGACTTTTAAATTCTTTTTCATGGGAGCAAAGCTGTGCTGTTAACTCATCAACTGTTCTTTTGTCTTCACCCAAGAGTAACCAACTTGACTTAAACAAATGGTATTGTCCTGGTAAGACATCTAAAATCTTGCAATTGAGTAGCATGTCAGGTAACTTATTTTCATTTTTCTTTTCAAGTCCTGAATTCAACTCATTCCATAAGTTTTTTAATTTGGAAAGATGAACTGCCATATTATCATTTTCATTCCACTTGAATTGAAAAATTTTCATGCATATATTATACAATTGATTTTCTGATGATGCTTCAAATAACTTATGTAATTCCAACCACACTTCTCTAGCAGTCTGAAATCTCATAACTTTTTTCAGAGTTTCTTCCGTCATGGAATTCGTTAATACCATCCATCATAGCACTAATGTTTGCAATTTGAAACTTCTTAACAGCTTCATTATATTTCTCTTGTTGAGCAATCGGGGCATCTACAGGAAGAATTTCTGGTTTATAGTTCCTTCTACAATTTCTAAAGCACCAGTAGATAATTTAAAACAAATTCTATCCTGTATTTTCATATAAGCCAATCGCATTCACATGATAAAGGCTTTACTTGGACCTTAGATAATTCCATACTCTGATTTCTAAACAACTTTCGATTGCTATAACGAAAACAAAACACTTACTTGATTAGGCTTAAAGAGTTCCGTTTCTTCGAGAAAACATCAATTCAAAACATTTGACGCAATATGGGAGCTTGCTTGACCCATAACCTAAAAAAGTATTTCTTAAAAAATACATAACCTAAAAAGGTATTTCTAAAAGTAGAGAGAAAAACAAATAGCAGAGCAAAAATACGATGCTTTTATTGGAATTACAAACTATAGCTATTTTTTGAACGACAGTATCGCGAAGCACGATCTCCTGATGACGACAACACTCACTGTTGCCAGAACTTATCTAAACTATATATTATATTATTATTATTTTTATTAACATAGTTTAATAGCTTCGAGGTAACCTATGAAACGTAATCAATACATATTTTAAAATTCTTTTTCAAATCGGCAACATTTGCTTTTCAAAAGTGTTTTGGAGTAATCTGTGCCCAAACTCTCTGTGCAGATTAATATAAATATTAAAATCTGTGTCACAAATTAATATAAATTTTAAAATGCGAAATAAGAACTTAATGCTAACTTTGTCTGATGTGAACATGCATTTGATATTTTTTTGCATTTGTTTTTGCCCACCATACACAGAATGTACAAAATAACTTGCTATGCACTATACTAAAATTTTTGTTCCTTTATCGATACAATTAAACCACATCATTTTGAATACGATCAAATAAAAAAAGTTCACCAGGTCGTTAAATTTGCTGCACATGCTAATTCACAGCAACAATTTAACTAAGATTTCTCCCAACATGCTTTAATGTAGCGGTAATACGCTTTTAACTCGAAGTATTTGTTCAGTCTTCAAAATGTCTGTACAGTCACGTTGAATTGCACTTTTTAATATCTGATGGTACACATCAAATCGAGATTCCAAACAATCGGTTTAAAATTTACCTGTTAATATCCACTTATATCCATAAAATTACCTTCTCTTGCTATCATAGCTTCATGAAAATATTGTTACGGATTTGGTATTTAAATAGCTAATGTTAGTTGAATTATAAATTAAATTGTTTTATTCTCCGCGCAATGCAGCGCGTGACAAGTATTAAAGTAAAGCTATGCCGAAAAATTGAAAATACAAAAGCGCGTGCATTTAACAGTAAATAAATATCTCTTTTTGATTTCGAAAAAGTTCCAGAAAATTCTCGCGCGCGATTTAAAATCTTATAAAATGAGAAAACCTCTCAATTCGGTGATTTTAGTTACTTACTTAATTTGTTGTTGTTTTAAGAGTTTGTTTAGAAAACTGCTTTTGTTGACTCTAGCGAATTCTCGGATTAGCTTTCTCTAGCTGTTTTGAATTAAGTTCTCTTGAACGTTTGAGTAGTTAAAAGATACCTACTGAGAGATATTGTAATACTGCACGAATATTTTAGGAAATTTAAGCATATTTGTTGTGATAATAATAATTTTTTTTTCATTTTTCATTGGACTTGTGCATTCATTTCGTAACGAACCCGTACGCACGCAACAATATTTTACACACATAGCACTTATACACCCACTTCCAAAAGTTAAGCACGAAGATGTAAAATGGGAAAAAAAATCAACAAATACTGCTTTGATTGACACAAAATTCGGCAGGAAAGTAGCATATATATTTATGCATAAAACAAAATCAATAATTATACACAGAAATGAAAACAATATTAAATTTTTGTAAAATATCAGATAATGACATACTGGAGACTTAAACAGAATTGTGTATAAAGTGAAAATAAACAGCATAAAATGAAAAAAAAGGACATTAATAGGGTATGTGATCCTTGCTCATCTGTATACAAAGTTTACACCTTGTGACCATGCTTTCAATTAGGTGATCAACTACCGCAGAATTAAGCAATCGCCATTCTTTTCGTAGAGCAGTTTCCAGCTCAATAAGAGTGGCTGGAGGTGAGAAACGTTAAGATACAGCACGGCCGAGAGCATCCCAAAGATTTTCAATAGGATTAAGGTCGGGCGAATATGCTGGCCACGCCATACGCGCAATCCCTTCACTCTCCAGGTAGTCATCGACGATGTCAGCTCTATGGGAACGTGCGTTATCGTCCATTAAAACAAAAGTAGGGCCAACTGCTGCAGCGTAGAATCTCACAATGGGTTCTAGGACTTCATCTCGATACTAGAAAGATGTCAAAGAACCCTGTTTAAAGATGTGCAGGTCAGTGCGGTATCCTAATGAAATCCCCGCCCACACCATAATGCTTCCGTCTCGGAATGCGTGATGTTTGGTGATGTTTTGGAACTGATTGCGTATTCGTTGTTCATGCCATATCCTTATACGCTTGTCATCTGGCTCCAGAGCAAATCTTGACTATTCAGTAAACATGACATTGCCCTAGTCAGACACGTTCCAATTGACATGTTCTCGGCACCACTGTAATCGTGCCCCTCTTGATTGGACAGATAGAGGAACACAAACTCGAGGTAACCGGGCGTACAGTCCACTCATATGTAATGTTCGGCGTACAATAGCTACAGATATCGCCTTACCAATGGACGCTGTATCCATAGATATTACACGTGTGGAGGTCGCTCTGCGATTCCGCTTGGCTACAATAGCAATATATCGATCTTCCGCGGGGGTTGTAACCCTTGAGCGACCGGCTACGGGCCTTCCGACAACTGTCTGTGTGATTTGGAATTGTTTCCATAAACGTGAAATTACAGAATGATGAACGCCGAAGAAAAGAGCAACCTCTGTGATAGACTGTCCTGCTTCAATGCACGCCACAGCACGCCAGCGCTCAGAATTTTCCATTCGTCTTCTGAAAGTCATAGAAACACATATGTCTTGAAAACAAATTGTACGAAAGTTTTAAACACCTTCTATCAGCACTTACAATCAACTTCTGTAACCCTTCATAAAGCCGGATTTTTATAAGATTGCCTTTTTTTGCATATTTCTTGACATGAAAGCTCTATTGGCTGTTACCTAACATATTTGCATACTTCCATCTACCTCTGCAGCGAATTGCATCCTCTTTAATTCTGATTGGCTTCCGGAAATTAGCATTTCCTCTTCCGTGCTTAACTTTCGGAAGTGAGTGTATATTATACAGCACATATTGATAGTACCTATTGAATTACCACGAGTCGTGATATTCTTTGACACTATAGTTGCATTTTTGTGTCCTTTTTCAGAAACTGATAAATCCTAATTTCAATCTAAGTGACAAGCTGATTAAGGATTCCAAAGTGATTTACGTTCCAAGATGATGCCACTAATTTACTATTCAGCGCACAAACAATAATAAAGAATTAATAATGTAATGCAGCGACAAAATTAACACTTAACAAGAACGTACGATCACGACGTGGTCATTTGTAAATAGGTCCAGGCTGAAACGATGGATGGAAGAAATGATTTTTCCCTAAACTACTTGAGGAGTGACATGGCCTTCTCCTTTCGAAAGTCACGGTGTAATTCATTCGCATTTGTACGATTCTCGATGTAACGATTCGTGAGAATGTCACAAGCAATTTTGCAGGTTATCGGCCGAATACGCAAGTAAATATAATGCAGTTACACAGTGGTGCTTGCAGACAATGCAGATATAAGAAAAAAAAAACGAATTGGAAAATTTCCTATTCTTCGCAGAAGAATATATCAGAAACCATAATGTTTTAAGTATGCTACAGACTTTTCAGAATCTGTATAACAAATACTGAAGCATGGATGAAATGTGATACCTTTCAAGATCGGGCCAAAATTTGGTCCAAAAATGACATCAAGGGGAAAAAGTTCTTAAATGTTATACTACAAATCCAACAAAATATTGGAGAGAAATATTAAATCTGAGAAATTTAATATCTTGACTTTAAATCTAGACAGCAGATGGTCAACCAGACCTTTAAAAAGTGTTTTAATAGTGGTAAAGGTTTAAAAGTGGTAAATGAAATTTTAATCGGAAGTATTTAAAATTCTTGTGGTATAAGTATGTTAATTATTGCCAACTTATAGTGGCTTTTATTTGTTTTCGAATACTTGTGTTTTTCAATTTTCTGCAAGTATCAGTTATTAAATACTAGCGAAATGACTTTGTATTTCTTTCTCGTACACAATAATAATCATTTTTAAAACCAGCTAACTTTCGAAAATGTTATTCGAAACGTTTGTAGTAAGAAAAAATAGTTTATTCTAAACTTACTGAAAATGAACTCTCATAAGTATTCAGACACTTTGAACAAACTGGTTACATTTAACAAAAACAAGTAAAACGAAGGGTGATTCAATACTTCATTAGATACATTTTAGCTAGAATTACACTTTTATGTTCTTTGACGTGGATTTAACAATTGCTTTCAAGTTGTAAAGAATCTGTACTGTGTACTTCTAAGTTACAGTTGGATGTGAAGAATCTTAAGAACTAGTAAGCGAAAAATCGCCTGAGTTCGTGAGACAGTAAATAAACTTGGAAAGGGTTAAAAGACCTTTTATTATTCAAATAAGATTTAACAGAACTCCGTCTTGGAATTTTACAATAAAGCCGACACTCGGGCTTGAATTTAAGAAACTAACAATTAAACTAAACTAATCTTAACTAAAGAGATATAGCAGAAGCTATCAAATTTCTAACGGAGTTGGCCTCTTAACGCCAATTGACTGCGAAGCTATCAAGGGCCTAGAGTACGGCCGAGTAGCCTAAAAAGACGGAGGCGTGCTAACCAGAATCTCCGGTTCTCTCTGACTAAGACAGTAGAACTTCGCGGTTAAATACCGATCTTACTCGATTTGAATCCAAACGTGGTTCTAAAACTACGTTCTGGCCGGAAGTAGTAAGTTGAAATTAAGAAGCGGTAGGACAGTAAGTTTAACTCAAAATTTAACTGTTAGCTAAATAAATATAACCCTTACAAAGTAACAACGTTCCATTTTGTTCCACTCCTGTGGAAGAATTGCTTTTAATAGAACGTTCGGAGAGATGGCATGTTTACTTTTTCTTTTCTCCAACTCGCTCCATATATGTTGGACATGATTTAAGTTCGAATAGTATGGAGGAGTTTGGATGATTTTAGGACAGTTGCGTATTAACTACAGTCAAACATTCAAAGCTGTATGTTTAGGGTAAAGTTATCCTGATAGAACTTGAATTTTGTTTCTATTTTATATTCCAAGTATTCTTGTACATGTTTTCAGGTTTTTAAGGATATTTATATATTTATACTGATCATTTTCTATGTAAAGTAAATTTCCTGTCCCAGAGGCAGCGAAACATATGCAAAACATTATGTTTCTTTCATGCTTATTAGAGGGGAATAAGTTTTTTAGATTCAGTTCTTTGTTTGGTTTTCGCCTTACAGCAATTCATCCATCCGATCTAAATATATTAAATTTCAACTCGTCTGTATTAACATTACCCCAATATGAAAAATCTTTGCTTACTACAAATTTTGCCCACGCCGGCATATTTGTATTGCTTTCTTGTTGGCGAAAAATTTTCTTGCTAATCACCCATTTGGATTCATGTGTCCTAATGACTTTTCTAACAATTTTAGGATTAAATTTTATTGAAAATCGTTCTATTAAATCCGATGCAAAGCATTAATATTTAGGTTTTGTCCAAATTTTCATAGGATAGATCTTCGATTTCTTCGTGCTAGTTTGAGATGTGGTCCAGACTTAAGTGCGTTTTGAACAATTCTAAGCAATTTCCACTATTTTAAGACATCAAAGATTGTTGAACGCTTTGCATCAAGTATTTTATGAATATTTTTAATGACCAGAACTTGTCGTTAATTTGTAGTGTCTGGCCATGTTCACCGCAGATATAGAACTGTTTTTATGTTTTGCTAAACAAGTAATAATTTCCAAATGCAGACGATAATTCTTGCGATGTATTTTTATTTAAAGAAAAAAAAGCAGCTATGACAAGAAACATCGGTTTCCCAAACATTTCAACAAAACTTTCAGGGGTACGAATTATTATGTGAGTTACTGATTAACACTTTCGGAATAAGTTATTTTATTGAGAAGAATATTTTGCTGATATTTATTTTGTAACAAACAAATCATAAAACAGAGGAGCAGTTTGAATTAGTAATCGCATCACTGTATCAACTACTGAAAAACTTTCTATGGCAGAATATTGCCCTCTGAATACGCCATAAAAACCGTTACAAAAATGGGTACAGACTTTATTTGCGAAATCTCTTCGCAAGGTATTAAATCTGGAAGGCATTAAATCCCTATTAAAAATCTTGAAGATCTTGATCTCATTCTGAAAACTGAAGTCATTGGTTCAGTAAAACCAAAATTCGTGCATGATTCATAAACATAATTCAGGAATTAAAAAAATTATCTCAATACTGAAATCAAAATTTTTCTGAACTAATGGACTTACCGGTGGTTAGGAGACTTAGGTTTTCTTATAGACGTAATTGGAAACCTGAATTATTTAAATTAAAGCTTCAAAGAAAAGAAAAAATATAGCTTTAATGATAGAATTAAACCTTTTAAAACTAAACTTGTTTTGTGGCTATCACTCCTGTATATGAAATAACTTATGCATCTCCCCCTCCCCCGAAAAAAAAAAGAGATAGACGGAGCTATAATTAGCTTTTTCTCAGTTGTTATCGACCTTCATATACCTCAAGATCAGTTTGAAAAGCGATTTCAACAGTTTAATACTATCGAGTGAAAGGCCACCTTTTTCATCAGTCCTCCAAAATTTCCAAATAAACGCAATCGAAATAGCTGCATACATTGCAGGGTTTAAAGCAAGTTCGGAAGAACTGTAGCTAGAAAATTTTGGAACTTAAAAAAGGACTTTATCATAAAAATGTATCATATGAGAACTTCCGGAATAATATTGCTGACAGAATCAAATCTCTTTTGCTGAGAAGAGCATTACACAAGACAAAATCGGTTTTCGGTTCTACATACTTGTGTGAATCATTGTTTTCAATAATGAATATCACAAAATCAAAGCACAGATCTCGATTTGAAGATGAACATCTTGATCATTGCTTACGACCCGAAATATCATATTTGCCTAATTATAAAGCAATAGCTAATGAAATGCGTGTATTTTTCAGTAATTATTTATTTTACATAAGGATACGATCAATATATTTTATATCTTAAAATTAAATTTTTGGAATAACATTTTTGTTATATTATGTATACTATTATCTATGTAAATCTATAAATTTATCTTTAAAAATTAAATGAGATTATAGATTACCTAGATTACCGCTACCCATCGGTAATCTAGAATTTGTTCTAAGGTGCAAAAAGGCTAGGAATCCTTGTTGTAAATGTTCGTCACTAGTTAGCTAAGTTGCTCCTGCCAGTACAGGAAATCATCATGATGTCCTTTTTCAGTTGCGTGGCAGAAAAAATAGCGTTCTTGTCCATACAGTTTCCAATAGTATTCCTGGAAATAAGCTTTGGTCTGCTAAGTGTGAACACTATTTATTGGAACGTTTCTCAGGTACATGTCAACTAAACGAAACGTCGGCTAAATATGCTTTCAGCTAAATGAATATGACGTCTAAAACGACGTGTCGGTTAAATATCCTGTCGGGTAAGTAGTTGTTAGCGAAATGTCACGAACCCGTCTTAGAATGGTGGATTTTTTAGAATTACTAATAATTCCAAAATATTCGTTATCATCCAAGTTACTAATTTAAATAGACATACTGTTGTTGTTAATGAACTAAAGCCATTTAATAAAATCTGCTAGGTGCATTTTAGCATCTTATTTTACTCATTTTAAGTTCTCGGAAACATTTGATAGGTTTAATCAATTTTTTAAATTAAAAGGTGCCTAGCAGAGAAAAGCCTATGTTTGTCTTCACCTGAAGCTGGTGTATAAACCCGCGTTGCTATGTAAAGAACATGAAAGGCAGACTTCATACTAACTTTATGCTGCCAGGTTCAGTGCCTCTCCAAAGTCTGAGGTTGTTCATCTCACTTTTGTATCGGCTGTGCGTTTTAAAATCGGAAAGTGATCGTTTTAGGACTCAGTCGAAATCAACCCCGTAGAACAATATTTTATAAAAAAAGAAGCTGGAAATAAGCAGATGAAAATACAGAATCTGTGATAAGATCTACGTTTTATTTAACAAAAGTTTTTTTGTTACATTCGTGAGTTTACAGATGATTTATTGAACTATTTTTTTTTCGAACTTTACCCATTTGGCAAACAATTTCGCCGAACATGTATAACAAGCCACTTAACAAATTTAGTGCGCAAATTAACGAAACACGTTCAGTTTTAGACACTAAAAAGGTGTCATTTTCCATCATACTACACTGACTACCAATAAGTATTTGGACACCTGTGATAGAAAAGAAAAACTAACTTTATTCAAAATCAATAGTTGGTAGAGCCTCCACGAGTGGTAATTACAGCGTTGACCCTCCGGGACATACTTTCCACAAGTCTTTGTATGACAGCTAGTGGTGTTTTCTTCCACTCGGCTTGGAGAAGACATAGAAGTTCCTTCACCGATTTTGCACGGGTAGTGCACCCCTGAATTCAGCAATGCAACTCGTCCCAGAGGTTCTCGATAGGGTTCAGGTCTGGACTCTGGGCAAGCCAGTCCATTCGATAAACTCCATTGGCACCATACCAACCCTTAGTTAACGTCGAAACATGACAACTGGCATTGTCGTCCTGAAAGTAACAGGGGTCCAACCCGTAAAACTGCCACAACGTAGGAAGCACATTGTCATTCAAAATAGTGCAGTAGGCATCGGAGTTGAGCTTACCATGAATGGGGACCAAGGGTCCCAGCCCATACCAGGAGAAACACCCCCAGTTGACTTGACCCCACTTGACTGTTGGCACAATGCATTCTGACAGGAGACGTTCTCCAGGTAGACGCCAGACCCAGACCCTGCCATCCGAACGGTAAAGGGTGAACTTTGATTCGTCACTCCAAAGAACCCGTTTCCACTGATCTACGGTCCAATTTCGATATGCTTTGCACCACATTAACCGAGCAGCGCGGTTGGACTTTGTGATCAAAGGCTTATGGGCAGCAGCACGACCATGAAAACCAAGCAGATGTGCTTTCTTACGGATGGTATTCATTGAAACAATACTCCCGGATGCTTGTTGAAACTCCTCGCGGATGAGGGCCATCGGTTGGGTGCGGTTCTTCCGAATTTCTCTGGACAGCAGTCGTCGGTATCTATCTCCCAGTTTCGTTGGTCTGCCGACTCGGGGCACATTCCGACAATCACCGCTCACCTTCCACTTCTTAATCACATAGGCCACTGTCGATTTTGGGTACTTCAGATCGCTAGATATGTCCCTTAAGGATCGCCCACATTTGTGATACCCGATAATTATACCTCTCTCGAAATCAGAGAGCTCCGAACTGCGAGGCATCTTGCATGCGACTAAAGCCGATGCTGTTTCCTACACGATATATACCAGCGGAATCCGTGACGTACCTTAGGACAGCAGATATCGTCATTTGCATAGGTGTCCAAATACGTATTGGTAGTCAGTGTATTTTACCGAACACATATTGTATAAGTAGAGCTGTGAAATTGGAAAAAATTCAAATAGAAAATCCTCCAGCAATCCTCGCATTGTCCAGAATTTGCTTCAGATTTTCATCTCTTTCAGCCTCCACTTAAAGTTTAGAACGGCCAGAAGTTTTCGCAAATGCTATCAAAAACTAGTTCCCAAACTCTTTTGTAGAAATACGACACAGATTTTGCAATGTAAGAATCTGTAAATTTGCAAAGTATTGGAAGAAAATGAAGTTCAGAAAATGATGGCAAATATAACATAAGTAATTCCCGCCTTCTTAGCATGCCTTCATGGTATAGTAGTCAGCACACCCGGCGCGTATTCGAGAGATCCAAGGTTCGAGTTACGGCGAGGGCATCATTTGTCTCTTCTCCTGTTTCAAAAATACCTTATAAATCTACGTTGGCGTCCGAACTAAATAGGTCGTGGATGATGATTCTCCACCAACAGGATTTGGCGAGTGGGTCATCTAATCTCCAGTCGCCTTTTAAAAGGGGAAGTATATGAGGTGTTTCTTCCGCCTTCTTAGACTGCTTTCGTGGTGTAGTGGTCAGCACACTCGGCACGTAATTGAGAGGTCCGCGGCTTTAGTCCTGGCAAGAACATTGCTCATTTTTCAGGAACCATACTGCCGTGAAGGCCAGGTGGCAAGTTTTCCCCTGGCATGGAAGATCTTCCAAAGGAAATCCACAGCAGAGCAGGCACCCAGAGCAGCCATTGCCTGCTGTAACCCTACCTGGACACCTTTCCTGGTTTCAATGGAACGAGATTTCGTCTCCGTACTAGTTATCTTTAACAATCAACAGTTCATACTAAGCTCCGTTTATTCCTCCCCCAGCGATGACCTCACTGACGCAACTACAGCATACAATCACGTTAGACTGAAATGTCCTACGGTACCACACATCATTGGAGGCGACTTCAACGCCCACAACGTCATTTGGGGCTACCGTGACACGACTCCTAAGGGCCACGAAATGGAAAACTTCATGGCGAGCAATAACCTGCATTTGCATAACAGCCCCGGTGCACAGCCGACATTTGACAACTCGTATCATAAAGGCTGGCCCGACTTGACCTTTTCAACATCGGACATTGTCAACAATATTTACTCTTGGACTGTCATGGATGATGAAAGCAATTCCGATCATAAGTACATCCATTTCCTCATTCAAGTAGACACCAGCATTAGCATTTTAAAAAGGTTTAAGCTTCCGGGTGGCAAGATTAGGCATCTGCATCGCATTCTCAGCGAAACTCTCAGAAGAGAAGAGATGGAGCTTAATACGCATAATGACCAGTATGATATGAATATCTACACAGATAATCTTCTCACCACTCTCAAGGACACATGCGAGCGAATTCTACCAATCAGGATTGCCAAGAAACTGCAAGGCATTACGTGGTGGACTAGGCAGCTGAGACAAATGCGCCAAAGGTGCAGAGCATTACGTCGCCGTCTCCGAACGGCTGTAGACGGCACAGAAACGGAAAGGTTGCTAACTGCATTCCGACAAGCACGGGCTACTTATAAAAAAGCAATTCTAGAAGCCAAAATCAACAGCTGGCGCAATTTTTGTACCAGCAATAGCAATCCTTACGGAATCCTGCATAAACTGGCCACGCAGAAAATCTTCCAGCCGGCACAAGTGCCAGTGCAGCCAGGGAATCTACCACAAACAATTGACTTAGCAGGGTCCACGGCCACAGCACTGCTTGATGCAATCTTCCCAGCGGATCCAGAACAGGATGACACGACGGCCCAGCGACTTTTGAGAAACTCCACAGAGATCCCAAGAACGCCAGAAGATGTCCCCATTACAATGCAGGAAATCACTCACATCTTCCGCCATCTACCACTGAAGAAGGCACCGGGTCCGGACGGACTTGATTATGCAATCTTAAAGGTCGCCTTCCGAGCCCGGCCCACCTTCTTTCGCCTCTACTTCAATAAACTCCTGCACCACAGAGTATTTCCACAAGCTTTCAAGAAGGGACACGTGGTACTTTTTCTCAAAAAAGATAAGAACCCAATAGACCCCTGCTCCTTTCGTCCGATCTGTCTCCTTTCAGCGTTGGGTAAGATCTATGAAAAGATCATAGTTAACAGGCTGAAGTATCATATTCACAAAAACAACTTCCTCAGTCCCAAGCAATATGGCTTCCGTTCAGGTTGCTCAACCACACATGCCCTTCAACGAATATATGATGAAGTCCAGCTTAATCGCTCACAGAATCTTCAGACTGCATTCATCTCAGTAGACCTCCAGAGCGCTTTCGACACCCTTTGGTGGCCCGCCATCAAGCAGGCCCTCAGAGAGGCGCAATGCCCGGAGAACATCTACCAAGTCTTTGAGAGTTATCTCACAGACAGGCAATTACTTATGGCAAACAATAATGGCATTGTTACTAAGACCCAAGTCAGAGGCTGCCCACAAGGGTCCTGTGCAGAGCCCTTGCTCTGGAACATGACATTTAACAAAATCCTCGAAGCGACGTGGCCTGATCACACAACTATCATTGCATATGCTGATGACGCGGCTCTCCTTGTTAAAGGTCGCACACGAGACGAAATTGAAGCCAATGGCAGCGAAGCGTGCGCCAAGTTCGCAAGCCTATGCGAAGACCTTAAGCTGAGGATTTCTATCACCAAGTCTTCTGCACTCCTCATCCCAAGACCGGGCACGAGGCCTGTACGTCGTCCCTGTATCCGATTACTTGGCCGCAACATTAAATTCATGGATACACAGAAGTATCTAGGAGTGGTCTGGGACTCTGGCTTAACTTGGGTGCCACATTTGCAGCAACAGAGAGCAAAAACCTCCGCTATAGCTAGAATGACACGGAAATTTCAAGGAAGGAATTGGGGACTAAATCCCCACATTCAAAAAGTGCTTTATAGCACGGTGGTGGAAAAGATTGCGCTGTACGCAGCTGCAATCTGGGCTCAACCGATGACAACGAGGAAAATCAAGCAGTTAACATCACTCCAACGCCCTTTTGTCATAAGCATCTGCAGGGCATACTGCACAACAGCCACGAGCTCCGCCCTTACTCTAGCAGGTATAGTCCCTCTACACATCCAGGCCGAGCTAGAGGCGACATATACGAGAGTCCTTCACTTGAGGAAAGACGCCTCCTTCGCAGGTACTCTCTACAGTCCAGCACTTTATGAGCACCCCAAGACACCGCTGCACACACATCCAGCGCATAAAGGACTAGGGGTCCACACCCACATCATGCAACAGCCCAACAAGGAAATACAGCACATCAGCAACCATACACTTTACACTGATGGTTCTAAACATGCTGAAGGCGTTGGCAGTGCTTTCCTGCACTGTTGGCAAAGCCAAGAATTACATCATTGGAAAGGCCACCTAGGTGACAGCAATAGCGTCTTTCAGGCAGAAGTGATAGCAATTACAGCTGCTGTTGAATATCTAATAAGCCGAAAAATCTCAAAACCTTATCTCTATACGGATAGTATGTCTGCCTTGCTGGCCCTAAGCAAACACAACCATGTTTCCCCGTTGATCATCCGCCTTCAAAAACTCTTAAAAGAAAACCCACAGGTACACGTGGACATGACATGGGTGAAAGCTCACGAAGGCAATGCAGGTAATGAGGCAGCGGACGTGCTCGCCAAAGAGGCAGCCTCAAACATCAACGCACGTCCCATCGCTGTTCCGGCGCCACCTTCCCATCTTAAAAGACTGCTGAAAGGCGCAGCAGTCCAGTGGTGGCAAAGAGTATGGGAACATGGAAACACAGGAAGAAGAGTGTATGGTTTTCTACCGATGGTGACAACGGAGAGACTCATAGCAAACGCTCCACTTACTAACTTTGTAACTGGGCACGGTCCCTTCCCGGACTACTTCAACAGACGCACTATTTCTAATACGGATCGCTGTGTATGCGGGGAAGAGGGGACACCCGATCACTATATCTTCCGGTGCCCACTCACAGAACAGCACCATTTCCCGGAACCCACGAACATACCTGCCTTCCACAAGTTTATCCTTAAAAATAAAGCGGCAATCAACACAGTGTGCAAAATCGTTAACACCATTAAGGCCTACGGCCAAGACCTTTGCCTCCCATTATAAAACAGTGCTATTCATAATGGTCTCAGTGACTGCATTCTGCCTTAACAAACTGTGCAACAATACATACTACATGCTGTATACCGCTAGTGTTTCACTTGTGGGTATTGCGTACATTCTGCGCAATGTGCCTAGTACTGCCACTGTAAAGTACTTCCTGAAACTATACTGAACTGCCACTATAACTGTGCACCTTATATGTTTTATGTGTTTAATGCAATGTGTGTGTTTAACGTAATGTTTATATATGTTTTATGCTGTTTAATGTCGCATTGTGTGTACTTTGTATCATTGTACTGTTATGTTTTGTATATTTTGTGTTGAACTGTGTTTTCTCTATGTATATTTATTTGTCATGTATTTCAAATGTGTGTGCTTAATTATGTATCATATTAATGTGTAATGTGTAGTTGTTGCGTCTGGATAGGGGAGGGTGTGGGACATATGCCTGTTACCTCTGTTAGACGCCAGGCGTCCCCGTCCTCCGTCACCTGTCACCTGTGTGGGTATTCTGTGTATATATCCATTGTACATAAATCTTTAGTGCACTATCTTCTGTTTTGTATTCTGTTAATACCTTTGTATAGGTATTCCGCTCTGTATATCACATTTTTAGTGTTGTGTACTATTTCTAAAGTTGCATCATGTTTCATGTATTTTATCAATGTATTTCATGTCTCTTGTATTTAATCAATGTATTCCGTGTCTCATGTATTGTATCATGTATTGTATCATGTATTTTGTCCTGTATTTTATCAAGTATCATGTTTTTACTAAGCTTTTGTTCACTGTCTGTACACCCTGTAGTAAGTATAGAATCTCTAGATACCTCAGTATTCCCAATATACAACACTATCATGCATTGGCAATATGCTTAAGTTTATGTATTGAGTGAAGAGTATTGGCATCTAATTACGCCTTATGTTTATGTGATTAATGTGTTGTTTTCTTTTTTTTTTTCTTTTTTTTTTAAATTTAAGACCCTTTCTCTTTATGTCTTGCACTTGACTATTTATGACATGCTAATGTAACCTGAACTGCAATGTAACACAATCACTCATCTGCTCTTGTTGCACTGTAAATACTTTTATTAATTTAAAGTTGCTGCTTCTACACAGGGGAAGGCGTGGGACATATGCCTGTTTACCACTGTTAAACACCAGGCGTCCCCGTCTTCCGTCACCTGTCACCACCTGCTCATTTTTCATGTTTCATGCTTTAAAAAAATACCTAATGTCTCTACAGTAAAAAAACCTATTCTTTAAATATGACTGCTCATATTTTCTTTTTAGACAAAACACGAACTTTTACAATTACGTACCGTGAAAATTTCGATGAGATGCTCAATCATGTTTCGAAGCATATGCTTTGTTCATTTAATTTTCTCTTTAACATTTAGTTTTTAATTAAGATGCAGTTTTAAACTATGTAAGTATTTAATTTTTCCTTAACTAAATCTATTTAATGTTTTTAATACAAATTGAAAATTTTACAGATATTTTTCGTACCAACTTTTCGTTATCACCACAATTATTATTTTCATCAGTCTTTCAGAATATATCAAGTACATTACACACATTATTTCTAATCTTGTCATGTTAATAGAAATATTAAAGATTTCTAAACCCTAAATCCCACTACATTTTTACTGATTGATATTGCTAGAAATACTGTCATCGAGATCAGTGATTTAATTAATAAAAGTTTGCTTAAGTGTTTATCGATTCTTCTCATAAACTCTTTGCTTTTTCAGGGCTGTCAGAAAGCATGCCGTGATTTTTACATGACAAAATATTGTGGATGTACGGTAAGGCATTTTATAAGAGGATCTGTTCTTTTAAGAAGTAAGACAGATATCACTTTCTGCAGCGTGGCAAATGAGACACAGCGTAATATTTTTTTTAATCTTAAAATGATGTCAATTAGTATTTTATTAATTACTTCAGGAAATGTGCTTTAGTAAAATTTTCATAACTCTCTTGTATTTTTTTAAAGATTTGTGTATGAAGCACGTAAAAAAGAGTATTGAAGAAAGGGAACTTTCTTGCAATTGTAAACCTCCATGCATGTAAGTACGATATTTTAAGTAACTATACTACCAATAATTTACTTATTAATAATGAATATACAGTCAAATTCCCTTATTCCGAATCCCCATATATAACAAGCGAACGTTTTAGTCATATACACTTAAAGTTAATTTATGTGGTTATAGCGAAATTACAAATTTATGAAAATTGATATAACGAATTTTATAGATATCGTTGACTAAAACATTTTATAACAAATTTCTTTTTCTTTTTTTTTTTTCAGAATTACCACAAGTTTTAAATGAAAAATTATTGACTCTTTAAGTCATTTATTAGAATAGCGGAAAACACCTTTACGTTAGTGTTTTTACCCCATCACTCTCTGTGTTCTAATTAAGGACTGTATCAGGCGAGTGTATCTTTAAGTTCTTAGCAGGTGCAACCAAGACGTGATTTAATTAGTATATTTTTGAGATTGTATGGTGTCCACGACCAGTGAGTCAAAGAATTTAAGTGGTTTCTCTAATTCTATTTAAGTTTTTTAATTGAGTTATCAAGTGGAACTCTGCTCAAGACGGATTCTATGATGGGGATTTTGAAATTTTTGCCGTATGAGGGAAGAGAAAGTAATAAATAGGTTCTTATGAGCTTGGGGCTATATAGCCTCTTCGTATTTAAGGGAATGATATTTTTATCCCTATTGGATTGTTTTATTTAAGTATTTAAAACTTTCTGAAAGTTCTGTCGTCTGAATCAGAGAGGGGGAATGTGGTCGTCTTTTTTAATATCATTTACAAGATTTGTAAGGGCTACTGTACCTTTGTGTCACAACCATCCATGGAGGGAAATGGATGCATTCATTCTCATTGGAGATTGGATAGCTTAGATTAGAGATGAAATTATGCTCACTTTTCATATTTTACGTAAATACGCAACTTTACATACCCTTTTACTAACTTTCTTCAATTTGTACTAGGAAAATTTTCAGTGCCAAAAATTCATTCGAATGTCCAGCAGTAGACGTAGAAAATTCTATATTGAAGGTAAGGGGAGTGTTATTTAAAAAGCACTGAATGGATATAGTCAAATCGATATTTGTCAGGAATGCAGTGTATCTAAATCTACGTTTGGTAGCATGTGGAAAAAACGAGACTCGTTAATTTCTATTGACGGATCAAAAATTGGAAGCAAGGAAAATGTTTAAAAATGCTGAGGATAATGATGTTGAAAAAGGATTACTGAAATAGTTCACTATTCAAAGAAGCCGGAATCGGTTATTATCTGAACAAATGTTGAATATATATTTTAGATGGAGAATGTGCAGTTGGAGGGATGTGTTTAAACATTGACTTCTAAGCTAAGTAATTTATCGTGTAAAATTATTAATGTGTAGTGACACTGAAAACAAAAAAACGGAAATTTGGTAATTGCGCGTATTAATAACTGTAATTAACCTTTAATAAGATTTTTTTTACTTAGAATTATTTTTCACTATTTTGCACTTCTTTTGGGAGATGTGGTAATGCTGATCAACCTTTTTTTTGTCATTCGCTAATCAAATTTCCCACTATTTTTTGGGCTGTCCTTTTTTGTTGTTAGAGAAGATATAAAGAACCAATCTTTAGATCCGCTGAAATTCTTTATAGAGGGATTCGACTGTATTTTCTGGGGCACAAGAATAAAGAATAAATTTTACTTTATATTGTATCTATTTTTATATATATTTATCTATATATATTCGAGGAATATTTCCAAAGTTCTCCAGATTTAGGTTTAATTTTTTTTTTATTTCGTTGACTTTCACCAATATTACAATGCAGTTTATCCGCATTGTCCGCATTTAATTGAATGTATTTATCCAAACGAAAAACTAATTTTTTTAAACCGTTCTGAAAGAACTTCTTCTGTGGGTACTTAATCCACCTTTTTTATCGCATGGTTAAACTCTCAAATAACACCCCATACAAGTGTATGTATTTAAATGTAAGATTAGAAGATTTTTCTCAGATGTTGAATAATTTTTTTCACACCTTTTTTCCACAAAAAGAAAATTATTGCTATTCGCATCTTATATGGTTCAAAAAATAGTGCTACAAAATTCACTTCTATCTGTTAAACAACTGAATCGGTGCTATAAAAATGCGCTTGTATCTGCCAGACAACTGAATCACTCCAAACAATATTGAATGGAAAAGCTGCATGAACATGTCAAGACTTGTCTCTGGAATGAGCTATAGGAATTGAAATAGAGCTCAATTCCTAGAATCCTTCGTATATATTTATATAAAAAATTTGGCATTAACTGAAGTACGAAATATAATAATTTTCTAGCAAGAAAAGAACACACTTCCATAACAATAATTTAATAATTTTACCCTTGTTCGTTTGAAAAATGTTCACAAATATTAACTTGCATGATTTATTGCCTAACTCATAACTTTGCTCATTTGGAATTATATACTATCATTTTTTCCGTTATTGGTGTGCTTTAAAAGAAAAAATCATAAATTTGATTTTAAAGAGAATAAAAAAATTGTGCATCCAATAAAATAAATGAATTTCTTTCTACAGACAATGTATTTTACGTTTCTTTATAAAAGTTAAAACAGAATTCATTTATTGCTTCTAAATTAAAACACTTTTTAGTTTTTCTCTTTAACATGAATTTATCATTATTTTATATTTCGAAGCATTCGTTAAATGATTTTCACAGCTATTGTAACTCTAGAATAAGATTATTTCTCTTCAAAAGAAAAAGAATAAAAAAAGGGAAAAAATAGCCTTCAATACAATATTTGTTTACATAAATTATTTCTAAAGTAGAGGATACAGTTATAAAATTTGAGCTCAAAGAAGAAAATATGCTACGATTGGAAAACAGTGCACTTATCTTGAGCTGCAGGTTTATATGTAAATGATCCCATGCAATTGTGCAGTGATTGTGCAGGATTGCACACCTTGCACAAGTACTGAAAACACGAAACCAGTACATATTAGACACTGTATAAATACGAAAAGGACAATGTTATGCTGACAATGTTATTGTTCAGCTGATGTCAATTAATGAGGAAGTGAAGAAAGATCGATAGAAAATGTTAAATGATGATAATGCATTCTCATAATTTTGACTCCAGAATTTACAGAAAATAATTTCATATCCTTATTTACACGGACTTAAGTATAGCTGCGTCACATAAAACAATCCGAATGTATTGCTCAAATTCATGATGAATGCCACTTCAGTTCATTTTCCCATTCTTGAAGGAATCTTATCATGCTTCAGTTATGACCATGTTGACCTATTAGAAAGCTATCACACATTCATCTGTTTCGGGCAAACAACGTGTGATGGGGCCTTTAGCTATATAAGCACATATGCCAGCTACTGTGTCCTATGAATAATTTCCAAAAATATCTTGAAAGCTAACATGTGATCCCAGTGTCTCTTACATGCACTGCATTTAATGGTGGACATAGTCGGCTCCGTCTCTAGCTATGCCATCCCACAGCAAGGTGGAATGCTACACAGTAACGATGATTGTTTAGCAATTACTGCTGCTTCGTTTTGGGGAATATGATCGTTCTGCCCAGGTGTGAAAGACTCTTGGCCAACGGCGCAGTATCTTTCAGCAGTTCTTTTCTGCAGTAACTTTCTTGCATTTAATTTGAGATTAGCAAGAACACAAAGTGAATTTCAATTAGTTTAGATTCATAAGTTGATCTTTATGAAAAAACAGTCTTAATACCCCTGTCAAATGCAGTTCCGCAGTATTCGAGAGAGAAATTGATACTACTAAAAAGCTTCGTTTTGTAAGTAGAAGGATATAAAATTCTTTGATTAGTAAACGAAGTCACATTTTACTGTTTATTTACCATTAGATGACTATTTATGTTCTACTTTTATTTTAGGTTAGCTCTGTTCCCTATACTCGGAAAATTTATTCTAGCATTTAGACAGAAAAGGGACATAATTTTAAAATTTAAGACATTAAATTATCTATTTTCTTTCAGTGAATACCAATATAATACTAAGGTGTCTTCGAGTAAACTGAATGAAAATTATTACAAAGCCATTAAATCTATTCAAACAATTGTACCTGGCAATGAAGGAAAACTGAAAATGATCAACGCTACGGCTGGGTAAGAAATTCCTTCTATAATCCCGTTTATTTTGCAAATGTCGTGAAATGTTTACTTTTAAAGTTCTTAAATTGATTGCGTTATATATTCAGATATTTGATTTCAATTTTGTGCATTTTTATGTCAAAAGTTTCATAGGTTCATTTTATAATTGGAGCACGAAAGGTATTCATTTTCATATTTTAAATACAACATCTCGATGCTTTAACATGCAGCCAGGATTATCGAAAATGTGGAAGTCTCACAGTCACCGAGGTTTCAACTGAGTTTGTGATCGCAGTGGCTGAATATAAAAAGGCTGATATTTAGTAGTAGTAACTAAGTAAAATCCACCTGCATGGCCAGTGAACTTGAATGTCACTTCTGTTGCAGTGCAGATGCAAACTCATATCTCGCCAAAAATTAACTCGACTTTTGAATTACAGAGGATTATATATTCGAAAACTGAATGCCTGAGTGGCGCTAATGACGACGCAATGAAAATCGTACATTTACAATAGCGTCAGACCTACCGATGTTGGATAGCTTTTATCTTAGATTCGATTTACTTTGCAGGTCGCATTTCTGGCGTCAGTTCATTTGGCGGGAAAGGTGTGAAGCATAGTAGCAGAGATGTATGCAAGAAAGATATTGCATTTTAGGAAATGTAATGGGCTGACATCATGATTCATGAACATAAGGGCAACTACTGTTGCTAAACAATTAATAGGCCATTACATTTGCTTCACTGGCAGAGAATTTCTTTTGATAATAATGTCATGCCTGATTGAATCAAAGCAGTCCAGAATATCTGTTAGAATGCCCATCCTTCGAACTGACTGATTTACATGCTCTCGAAACCTCAACTTCATTGAGCATGTTTAGAATATAATTGATAGAGAAATATACTATACAAAAGGAACTATTAAATTTGTCCCAAGAAACTTTTAAATCTCTTGGTAAAAAGCATTCTGCCTTCTGCCTCAAGTGCTCGAGTTTTGCATGCTCAAACTGAAAAATCATATTGACTAAGAATTCATAAATCACACTTTTGTTTATAAGGTATTTCTCCCGCCTTCCTAGCGTGCCTTCGAGGTGTAGTGGCCAGCATACTGGGTTGGTATTCCAGAGGTCCGTGGTTCGATTCCCGACGAAGGCGTTGCTAATTTTTCATCTCTGTTGCTTCTAAAAAATCCTAATATCTTTACAGTGGCGCCCGAACTAAAGGGTTGTGGATGATGACTCTCCACACCCAGGATTTGGCGACTGGGTCCCCTAAAAACCCCAGTCGCCCTTTAAAAGGGGAAGTATATAAGGTATTTCTCCCGCCTTCCTAGCGTGCCTTCGTGGTGTAGTGGTCAACACACTGAGCCGGTATTCCAGAGGTCCGTGGTTCGAGTCCCGAGGAAGGCATTGCTAATTTTTCATCTCTCTTGCTTCTAAAAAATCCTAATGTCTCTACATGTTCAAAAATTTTAATTACTGAACTCTGCTTTAAAAGTTTGTTACTAATCTTTGATTTGTTATTCCGAATAGGTTGTTGAACACTTTGTGATAAATATTGGTTTATAAAATATCTTGTCATATTTGTCTGTACTCATCTGTAGGTTTCTTTTATACTAAAAAATTGAGCTCATGTTTAAGTTTTTGTCAATCAGTGTATATGTTTAGAACAAGATGTGTTGATCATCTTACTGAACGATAATATATATTTAAAAGTTAATTAATATTTAAAAGTGTCTTTAGTAATTATAAGCAAAGTGAATTTTTAAATGTTAGTGAAAATAGGGTGAAAAATTTGCAAAGAAGCTAAGAAAACGTAATTATCTATGAATGTGCAAAGGAAATAATTAAAGTAAATCAAACTCATTAAACACAGCAACCCGAGACAAACAATAAACTTTCTGTTCAGCCTGCATTGGTGAATCGTGGCCAATGATTCGAAATGGAAGAAGTAGTACTTCGATGTTAAAAATGTTTACTTACGTAACTTGATGTTTAAAATGAAAAGAATAAGTTTAGAAAGAAATAGAAGTTGTAGTAGAAAAATGTTACTATTATTTATTCATTGTTTTAGTTTATTTGAATATTTCCACTCACGCGAGAGCTGTATGCCTGAAGGTAGGGATACCTTCTTGAAGGACTTTATAAACGAAGGAAATTGGATCATATCCACGTTACACATGAAAACAATTCCACAAAAACGCGAATGCATTAAGCCGTTTTCCGGGGACCTTGAACCCATATAGAACTACTAGTATTCAGCCGTATCATGTGCTTTCATCATATACTTGATACTGAGAAACGACAATATTTTTGTAATACTAACGATTACGCTACAGAGCAATAACACATCAGTCCTTTTAACAATGTTTGCTAAAGCATTTCAAGAATGCATAAGGGTTTAAAAGGCAGAAGTTAAGAAATGTATATGCTGTCTTTCTTCAATTTTTTAGTTAACCCCTTAGCCTACACGATATCTGCCAATTGCGCGAGGTATAGTAAACAAGAAAGTCGGTCGCGCGCCGTGCTATTCAACTGTTCAGCCGTGTACCCGAACAGGCGCAAAATGTATACTTTTCATGCCATATATATTTCAGTGTAATGAAAGGAATTGTGAAATAATAAGCAATGTTTAGGTGCAAATAGTAATTTTAAGACGTCTCGGGTGTAATCATAATCAATTGATCAGTTGACAAAAATAATTGCATGATGGGTATTATGGGCATAAGAGTTTGGCATGATGGGTATAAGAGATTTTTAATTCTTTATACGAAATTATATTTGAAACGTGTGAACGTAATGAAGTTTTATGGGGAACTAAAGTAACAGATCATCCAGTTTCGTCAGAAAAAAACTGAAAAAACAAAATACTGAAGTTATAATGAAAGGAAAAATATTCGATGTATAATAACTCCAATTTTTTGTTCTAATCATAATGCACAAATTTTATGCACAAATTCTTCACCACGAGTCAGATTCATGGCTTTAGTTTATGACACAAATTCTTTACCACAAGTCAGACTCGTGGCTTTTGTTTATGGCACAAATTCTTTACCACGAGTCAGACTCGTGGTTATAGGCCAAATGGATAAATAACATCTGAACTGATGTGGAAGTCAAAATGGTGACTGAAATTTTGTTATCGAAAGCATTATCAATATGATTGCGAGGTATTATCATTTCCATTTTATATGGTGTTGATACATGAATAGATATAATTTTGTATTTTAAAAATAAATAAAAAAAAGTATGCTATGTTATCACTGACATACAATGATTATGGTATTCTATGGTTTAAAATAGTACCCTTTGCTTTATCAGACATTTTTATTTTAATTTCTTCCGATATTTTTGTATCGTGAAACTATTATTTCATGCTCAGTTAAAACGAATGCTAATTTGTAAAATGATTCGTGAGAATAACATTCGTTTAGACGAACTTATTCTAAACGCGAAATGGTTTAAATTTAGTCAAACATTACTCAACAAATTTCAGTATTTTGTTGACTAATAAATAAGAAAGAATTAATTAATACTGATTGAGCCATGTACCTGGTAACTCTTAAAATAATTTCTTTTTTGTGTAGAAGTTCCCTCGTTGGTCTGAAAGTGTACTACAGTACATTCCAAGTTGAAAAAAACAGTGAAGTTGCTTCGTATAGCGTAAGTATTACGTATTTTATGATTTTTTCCCCTCCAAGCTTAGAATTTAGTACTACTTAAAATTTTTTATCATATATTTCAGTGGGAGACTCTGGTGGCTAATATAGGCGGAAATTTAGGATTTTTCATGGGACTGACTTTGATAACGTTTGTGGAAATATTGGAATTCCTATGGGATTTATTGTGCATGCTATTCAAGAAACTCATTAAACTGAAGCATCAGGATAACAAAGTGTTAACTTTTCCCAGTCCTTCGTGAAAATGGTCAGTCAACTTTCATCATAACGTGATTCACCAAGCAATTGATGTGATTTCAGCATCAGAAGAAGTATTTTGAAAAAAGAACTGGAAGAGGAAAATATCAATGATTAGACAATGAAAGCAAACTCAGTTTCATTATTCATATTCTATACCAAACTAAAGTTGCTTTTATGTGTAATTTTAAATTTTAAGCAACAGTTTCGTTTTCTTTATTTCAGTGGATAGCTTTGAGATGAAAATACATTTAATTTTTATATTCTTTGTGTTGTATTTTTGAAAACATAAAATGTATGATGTAGTTACAAAATGTAATTATTTTTAGGAAAGAAAATCATTTATTATGACAAAAATTAAACTTAGTTCCCAAAAACCTTTTACGTAATTTACTTCTTTATGTCTTAAAAATATTGTATGACTGGTTACTGTATTTTTTTTTTTTTTTTTTTTTTTTTTTTTTAAGCAAAAGCTTTCTTTTTAATCACGTAGTGCTGAAATGAAATTTCGAGTTTGTTCGAAATGTTCAGATCCTAAAATGCAAATTATCGACTTAAAAAATAATCATACATTCATCATCAGTATCATACATTCTGCTAATGGCATTACATCTCATAATATCTGAGTCTCACAACGAGGACAACAACATTGCATCTCATAGAGACGTAATTAACTGTGGCTCATGATAGCTCAGGTATACAAGCTAACAATGGTTTTGAGAAGCAACTCACGAGGAACTATATGATAAATTATTTTTTTACTTTCAGGTCATTAAATATTTTAGAAGTTTTAAATAAAATAAAAGCTTTAATTTTAAAAAACCTTTTTTAAAAATATTTTTTATCATTAGCAACAGGAGGGCTATTAGTCTCAAAATGGGATTTTGCATTGAATCACTGTAAAAGCCTGAATAACTTAATAATTAATTAATTGTTAACATTGTGATTATTAATATTGTGATTAATTGTAATAGTCTGAATAATTGTTGACACCAAATATTATCAACCTTTATTATATTTAAAGATATTAAATGATGAAGACTTTTCATGAATGTATGCATGTTTTTCGCATTTTGAAAAACCAAAGGTACCTAGAGCCTTCAAATTTTGAATAATGTAGTACTCCACCCGAATACGGACACCTGGAAGGCCGCATTTTGAATTTCGAATTTGTTTTATTGTGTATTTCCTATTTTATAAAGCTTTAACGAACTTTTGATCAACAAACTCAAAGATTTCAAAGCGAGCAATGGCAGCACTGTGCGGGGAAAAAAAAAACATTTTTATCATTAGCGCGCGAATGTCTATCGCTCCAACAAGATTGTCTATCGGAAATTTTAAGATAGGCTGTTTTAAAATATTTTTAGCTCAAAGGAACATTATCCCAAATGCTCTCGAAAGGTGTATGTATATGTAAATGAAAAAAATCTGGAAGTTTTCATATATATACTTGTTGTATTGAGACTTTTTACGCCTACTGATAATATTTCCCATTAAAAATAAGCTTTCCATACTAATCGCAGTAAAACATTCTCAACCCATCATGCTTATACCCCCGTAAGATAACACGTTTTTCGAACTCAATTCTTTAATTTTGTCGCAACACAGTAATTCATCCATCAGATTCAAGCACATTACAGTTTGATTCTTTTGCAAACATTACAACATATCAGTATGATAAAGCTTTGTGTATCGTGAGATTCAATCGCAAATTCCTAGGGTAACTTCTTTTTCTTCTTTACGAAGAATATCTTTCTTAACATTCAGCAACTGGATTTAAATAATGTAAATGTTGTAACTGCAAATGCTATGATGACTTGTCTGGCAGTTTCAGGATTAACATTTCTACGAACTTCTTCAACTTTGTTACAAGTTTTACAACACAGTCTTGTGATTTTCTTGATTTTCCACAGAGAAAAACCTTTGATTCCTTAAAGTTAAGCTATGCACTCATGACGTTAATAGGCGTTTTCAGCTGTTCCGCTTAAGAAGTATCGTTTCGTAATACTTGTATTAAAGAAGTTAGAACGCTTTGCGATCTTCATACTGCTAATATCTTTACCGCGTCTACAATGTAGCATAATAAAATACCTAATAGAATTTTAGCTACTTTTACTGATCAGGTTCACTTGAAATCTGAAACTATTCAAATCTTTATCTAAAGAGCTAACAATTTCAAATTATGTGGAATAAATATTATAGTGTATTTCCATTAAAAATTTTAAAGGTTTTTAAAAAAAACTATCATCTGAAACAAGCAAACAAAACAAAAAAAGCTGATGTGTACACCACATGACTTCTTTGTACGGAATATTAAATTATGCGCATTTTTTCCTGAATTTTATACTTATTGAATTGAATTAAATCTACTTCGTAGATAGAGCATAAACCACAATAGAACAATTGCAGTCTTTAATAATCACTATATTTATTTGCCATAGCGACACTCTGGCGCTAGGTTCATTTAACAGCGTTATATCTCATTCATTTTAGAACTCAGAAATGCACAAAAATTTTTATCATCTGAAGAATTATCTAATCGTTGCCGTATGTGCTATTCAAATTCTACAATAAATCTAAAATGATGTATAAAAGAAGTTAAACAAGTGAATAAGAAACAGTTTTTCACAGACTATTCTGCGCCGCTTACCTCCGCTTCCTAATGCGCTTGCGCTACTCGTAAACATTATCCTCTGTTCAAGACAGACTGGCGACAATATTTGCTGCTAATCCGAAACACTTATTTCCTCGAATTACATTGGAGATATATTTCTCATTATTTTATTTCAGTTCTCACTTCGTAACATGGCAAAAAACATAAAAACTCAAAATATTTTCATTAAAAATTGAAAGATATAGAAAAATATAAAACACCAAATACAGTTAAAACAATTAAATAAACAGTATTTACAATTAAAATTACAATTTCTACTCAAAAACAAACAATTCGGCCAGCAGGCAAGAAGGCAGATTTTTCGGTGCACAAAACTAAATGTTACCTTTTGGTCCCACTCGGCAAAAAGCATTGAAACAGCACAAACTGACTTAATTCACTAATCTGCTAAGTTTCAAATGTAAAGAAATATGGCTGTTACGGTTTAAAAAAAAAAGGCTTAGCCGCACTTGAAAAAATTTTGAATTGTTGACACTTCTACAAATGTTGCATGCAGATCAACTAAAGGCATAAAAACCTTAACCAGAAGATAAGAACAATACAATCGTTTTTAAAGCAAAAAAGGCACAAATTACCAACATATAAGAATAACAAAACTCAGCTCACTAATGCCGAGTAACAGAGTGGATATATATATGTAAAAGATTAAATTAGCAGCTTAATCCTCTTCTGTATTCTAAAAATAGTAACCTCTATTTGCACTGCGACATTTCGAGACTAATCTTTGTCATATGATTCTTACGTAATTCTGATGATGTAAATGGAACTAAAACTCAAACAGCCAATAGTATTTTTACGGCAATATTAACTATCCTATCAAAATGCATTGAGAACCGAAACTAAGTCTGAATTAAGATTTCACCCTGAGTGTAACGCAATTGCTTTCTACGCTTTGTCTGTCTGCTTCTTCTTTCTCACTGCAAATTTATCTAAAATGTGAAACTTAAAAAAATTATTTTGTGTCTTCGTTAAAATGAAAACTAGACATTAAACTTGGCTGCAATTTATGCCATCTATTTTACAATGTTGATGTTTTCAAGGACTTCCAAGTATTGGCAGCACAGTGCACCGCATCTTCAGTACTGAACTTTTTTATGAAATTTTGTATGGGAGGGGTGGCTGTATTAACTAAAATCATTAATAGGGATCGATATTTATTAACAGGTATTAATATTTACACTTATAGACACTTTAATATTATTGTTCTGGGACTGAATTAGTGATACACAATTTGATAAGAAATACACAGCAAAAATATTATTTTTCAGTACAGGATCCGTTTTAAAATGCGCCGAACGATTATTTAAAATAAGAATTATCTAACATTTAGGATCTAGTTCAACCGAGTTATGGTAAGCCGTTGCCTCAGGAATGAAACATTTTCGAAACCAATGAAATATAACTGCAGTGGTAAACTCGGCCCAGGGTAAGACAGCTGAATAAGGGAAGTTTGACCTGGGTTGAATCACATTCGAACAGGCTGGTTGTATTGTTTGTTTTTGTTATTTTTTTTTCTAATTGTACCGTGAATACAAGCCAGTCTTTCATAAAAAACCCTCTACTAAGGCACCCCTCATGTGCTTTGCCGTATTCAAATAATCTAATTAGTGATAACACACATGTTCTTGTTGGCACGATAATGAACTGGAAACTCTGTCATTTCTTTGAAGTCCTTTAAGATTGGATTTGTGTTTATCGATTGCCGGATTTTAAGGTTCATCTATATGTATGAAAGCAATCTGAAATCATTTTTTATTATCTAGCAAAAGTTTTTTTAGCAAGTGAATTTCAAGAGCAAACGCAAATTTTAGACCTGAAATAGAGTTTGTTTTCACAGTACCCCATAAAAAAATATTAAATTTTACAGTACCCCATATTAATCTGCTGTAAATTGGTAAAGGTACTTATATAGTCCTTTCTATAAGCGAAGTGGCATAACATTTTACATAAGTGTGTTTTCTATCCTCTGTATGTGTGTCTAAAATACGGATCCGATTTTGTTTTACTATTTCATTATTTTTTGTCCCGGTGTTTAATTTCAGATTTTTAAAGACCTGCTCCTGATTTTAGCACAATCATCATAAATTCAAAAATATTATGCTCCTCTAAAGGCGTTTTGTAATATTGCAGAAAACGTATGCAGGTGTTTCAGTGTGTACATGAGAATTTGCATGTATTGAAAACAGTGTTTCTTTGAATTTTTAGAGCTTCTATTGAACCGAAATATATCAACAGAATCTTTATCTTTCCCATTATACGTTTGAAGAAAAATAATGTAGAATCATCAGTTTTTTTTTTTTTCTTTTTTTTTTTTTCTTTTTTTTTTTTTATTCTTTAAGCAGGAGACATTAAAAATGTGCATTGCCCTCGCCGGGACTCGAATCTGGACCTCTAGAAAACGTACCGAGTGTACTACTGTTACCGTTACGCCACGAACGAATGCCAGAAGAAGGGAGAAAATACATTATCGTAATATTATGAAAAATCTGATCTTGACAGAATAGCATTAAAATTATATCATGTACAATAATTGTACTACCTGTTCAGTTATAGTAAGTGTGCGTGTCTGAAATATGAATTTACTGTTATTTCATTATATTTTGGCTCAATGGAAACTTTTATATTAATGTAAGTACTAGAGTGCAGTATCAGCCATTTAATAATGAAATAAAACAGAATAATACTTTCTAAGGAATAAAAGAAATGATTGCACGAAAAGGGTTATAAAAATAACAGCCACTGAAGGTAAAATTTGCATGGTTCTAGAACTAAAAGGTAACTAACGAATAACATAACAGACTACAAACCAAAACGTGTTAATTATTAAAATTATTTATAAATCAAATGAAGTCAAATGAAGTATTGATAAATTTAGTAAGCTCTTTGTAGGCAACTAAGAAATTTAGTAATGCATATATTTATGATGTTCATATTTTTAATTACAAGTATTTCAGTTGACAGTTTAATGAATATTCAATGAATTTTAAATCACAAATATAAAATAAATGCATATAATGACTCCAAAACGTGAGATTAGTATAGCTTCATTGATAAGCATAGTAATTTTCAAAGCAAATGAATAATTATTAATAAATACAAAGATGTTTTTGTTTCACACTCTTAATGAATAATTTCATTTCTGATAACAAAACAAAAAACTGAAAGAGAAACCCCTGAAAATAAAACTACATGTATCATTTATCCTAAAATTAGCAGGTTTTTGTTTAAAAAAATGACGAATACATTAAAAAAACTTATGTTGTTTTTAATAAATAAGGAAATGTGAATCTTTTGTAGTATGCGCGGTAGCCTTTATAATAGCATCCAAATGTCGTGCCAGAAATTCAAATAAAATTTTAATTGTATCTGAAGATATTTTGTCCCATTCTTCTTACAGAACAAGCTCAAATAATCTTTGCTTGTTATTTTATATTTCTGCAGACCTTTTACTGGCTGTGCCTACAAGAGTTTCCTAACAAATTTTCAATAATATTATCGACAATACCTGCAAATTGGGAAGGAGAATGTAGTTACTGCTTACAATGATAAATATACCAAGTTTTTCACATTATGTGCCGTATGTCTGAGGTCATTATTTTCCTGAAATATGAAAATATCTCTCACGCAGAATTTAACAGAACTTGTATTTAGAATTTTGAGTATATTTAAATATTTTATACGATTCACAGTACCACTAGTGAAAGCAAGGTGGTCAACTCAGCTTGAGGCCATACAGCTCCAAACCATAATGGATCCCAAAGTGGACTAAGAGCAATAGTTGTCTTTCTCCGAACAATAAGACGACCTTCATTCGAAATACAATAAATTTGCTTTCATTGGGGAAATGACCTTTATCCAAAAGTTTTATAGCTTTAATTAATGTGGCGAATGATTTCTTTCTTGCTACTCTTCTATTATAACCGCCTTTGCTTATAACATTTCAGACGGTTTGGGCACAAATACCCTACCAGTGGTTCAGAGATTTTCTACAGCAGGATTAGTCACACTTACTTTGGAATTCAACTTCATTTCTTTAAGAATTTTCCTTTTAACAACTGTGTTCATAATTTCGTTTCTACCTGATCTACTTTTATTTTCGAACAATCACTTTCTTTATTTTCTGGGGTCACTTTTGACTTCTCATATAACTATTTCATAATAATAACTCATTTCATAATAAGATTTTTCACCTTTTGATAAACTTGTAGAGGTTACTTTAAGTTTCTAATAGTTATTTTAAATATAAATATGCCTTACTGTCTATTCTTGTTTCCCATCTGCTATTCCCTACCAGAATAACTATTTCATAATAATAGTTTTTGGTATCGCGTTCTATGCAAATGGGATAGAAGGAGTATTTAAGGAAGGTTCACTTACTTCGAAAGAGTTACGGTACTCTCTGATTGGCCGAGGACGCCCAATCATTTCACAACAACTGCCTACACTACAAAAATCTCTCCCACAGCATCAAGACCTCAACGAGATGCCATACTGCGCTACTGCCGTAGCACTTCAAAGATTATAATACTTATTTTCTTATTTGAATGCTTTATTTTTATTATTTTTAGGGATCCCATCGGGATAGTTTAGTTTAGTGACGGAGGACGCGAGCGCCACCTCTCAACCATTGCGGTTAATTGGTATAGCACCGCGTTCCACTTTATCTAAAGCACCCCAAGATGGTATGGGGAAGGTTGGGGGACCACACGAACCCCCAGAACGGTCGCCGAGACCTAGCATATTTATTGAATGTCATGTGATAGAAATAAATAAATAAATAAAATAAATAAATGAATGAAATAAAATAAAATTTAAATTTAAAAAATGCCAAACAAGGGCCATGGCAGATAAGTACTTTGCCACAATTAATGCTTTAAGTGACATACATATGCAGCATAGTATTGTATGAGACATTCAATGATACATGAGCTGTGATACTACGTGAAATATTACTGGATGATACTCAGTGGTACTAATGACATTGGTTAGCTGTATAACATTGTTGTATACTGCACGATACATGAAAACTATATATAACATGAATCATGAAGACATGACTATATACTACATAGAGGCTACAAGCTACATACTGCAAAAGGACTACATATTACATGATCTAAGAGATGACAATAATTAAAATAACAAATGATTTTGCACGATACAACATATTGCTACATTATATATATGGTATAAAGATATAAAGCCATATGAAAACTAACTTTGAATGATATACATGATGCAGGATAACTTATTATGCTTGATACCATATGATGCGAATGATACTAAAAATAACATGCTGTATGACACCACGCAAGGCATAATGCAACAAGGTACAGCATGTGAAGAGATAATACTAGTGAGACTATAGTACAGCATGATTCTGCATTATTCTACAGATACATTTATACTGTATAATTACATGATTATATGATGCTTAGCGATACTACATACATAGAATAACTTACTACATGATATGTAGTAAACAACAGGCGATTCCGTTGAGACTATGTTACTGTTTGATACTACTTAAAATACATGATGCATTTAGTACTGCATGAAAATATACTATTACACTATACGCCGAAGAGAACATAACCTAGCATAATACACAATAGGTATATCATAGTAAAACATAATACTACATAAAATAATACAACATAATACCACACAATACTAAATGATACTACACCACATGATACAATGGATACTGATGGAATCTACTATCTAGTTTAAAATATTGTGGGACGGGGCCGTGTCCCGAAATAAAAGGGACAAGAAGTGTATTTGCAACAATTCTGTCCGTATCTACATATGTTATAAAATAGTGCGTTCTCCTTCCTGTCTGGCTATTATCCCATCGGAATAAGTTAACATAGAGTGGTAAAGGCCAAACTGGTCGAAAAACACTAAAGAAACCCTATGACCCTATGACTATGAAAGAGAGAGCCTTATTAGGATTTCTTAATGGTGCCTGTTTGCCATCTGATTGCTTCGTTCTTAAGTCTACTACGCTCGGCCGTACTAGATGTGCCTGTTGATAATCGCCGACTAGGTTAAATTAGGATAAACTATACGTTAGGTATTTGTGTCTAGCTTCGGCTAAGTCTGTTTAATTTAGTATTAGATTAGTTTCTTATTTTGTTATCTTGATTTAAAAGCCCGAGGGGAAACTTTACTGTAAACCCGAGAAAGGGCCATCTGTGACTATTTCTTTGAGTGAATAAAAGGGTATTTTAACCATTCTCTGGATTCTGTTGTTAAATACTCGAATTCAGCGATACGTCGCTACCTAGTTTACTAGGTACCTGTACTTTCAGCATAGATAAAGTACTGAGGAATATTATAACCTTAAAACGAAGTTTCTTCACATCATAATTGATTTCTCTTCAGGGGTCCATATTAACTTCTAAAATCACAATTAAAGTATGTGGGTGTGTTCGACAAACAGACGTGTTTGACAAAGCAACAATAGTTACCTATACTGAGAGTACTAATTTATCGTTGATAGTAAACCTTTAAAAAATAAAGGTAGTTAAATTCATTTTTTCAGAAACATATTCTGAATTTTTTATCGTAAAACTTTTGTAATAGAAAGAAATTTTAAATTTCATAGACGAACGCATTTTAATATAATATTTTTATTTTTCTATATGTAGGTAATTAAATGCATTTTTATGCATAATCATAAAAGTTTACGTCTTTTGCTTGAAATTTATCAAATTAAGTAGAGATTTAATGTCAGAGACCACAATCCGTAAACAACAGCAGCTCCCACACATCTTTTAGATTACTTCTACTCACAGACAGCCCTGCTTTACTAAAATTAAATAAACCAAATCAAACCAAAACTTGAGTCTTATGGTCTACAAAGACCATAAAGATGTCAAAATGATATACTTCTGTACTGGACTGGATTATTTATATTATAGCAGAGCAGATTGAGAGCTGTCCACTTTTGAGTCCAGATTGAGAACTTAGTGTATTCGCGGAGGACTTTCTTATAAAAATTGACTCGAATTAACACATGGGAAACCCACGAAAAGCTCCATACCGCTAATCCGTTCTACCCCAAAAGAGTTTAGCGACTTTTACAACTCAGACGCTAGTGGGGGAAGATCGATTTCTGATATGTAATAAATAGTTTTCATCATTTGGGATTATGAAATAAACTTATGGTATTTCTTGAAGTTTCCAAACATTTCTCTTATTGCGTATCTATCTATAAATATATTATGATGCAGATAAATATGCCTGCGACACAATACCGCGAGCCTGAAAATATCGCAAACCAATAAAAGTGAATTAATTATCATTGTATTCAGATACCTGAGAAGAGCTAGTTAAGGTGATCATATCTATATTTACATCTGAATCTACGGATTGCGAGAAGGTGCAGAGGGTAAGCCAGACATATGGTCGCATTTTTTAAGAGGGAAATGTGAATAACATGTTAATTCGAAATCCATTTTTTCATTTCAAATAAAAGTCATGTGACTGAGATTGTATTTTCCTTAGCCAAAATAGCGTTGAAGATGCAACATAGGCATCTGTGCTTGCATCGCCCATTTTGTAAATACTCGTTGCCCAGAATGATAATAAAATCTTGAGGTGGGAGAGATATGATTTTAATGTAGCACTGTTGCCATCGGCTATGAAAAAGTGTGGAAAACATCTGTTTATGATGGGAAATATCAAGGAAAGAAACTTTTCGGACAAAATTCCCAATAAGAAAATTCTTTCTTTCTTTTTAGTCCAAAGGGATTTGAATCCCGAAGGACTATTAGTTTCGTTTTGGCATTTTGCGTCGGACGGATAAATGTCGGTTCACTTTTCAAACTGTTGCCATAAAATGTTAGATTAAATGTTAAATTTGAAGAAATTAAATAATGAAAATCTGCGTAAATGTATGTATATTTCTCACATTGTCATAAAATAACGGTACATAGAGTCATCGAATTTTGAATAACGTAATCCTCCAACGAATATGAGCATGTGGAAGACCAAATTTGAAATTTGAAATTTGTTTTATGATCGATTTCCTATTTTTTAAAACTTTGACGAATTTTTGATTAACAAACTCAAGGATTTCAAAGCGAGCAATCGCAACGTTGTGCAGAAAAAACATTTTTATATCCAGCGCGTGAGTCTCTGTATCGGAAATTCTAAAGATATGCTCGTTTTAAAACTATTTTGCGATATTGCTGTTGCACTGGATCTTATGGTTTAAGTGCGAGGAACATGATATTTAATAAAGAAAGGTAACACACAAAATGTTAAAAAACGCCCCTTTGGACGTAATTTAAAATCTGAAACTATTCAGATTTTTTTTTTTTTAAGTATTTGAAACTGTAAGTAATTTGAGGTAATAAATTGAATCTGATTACTGTTCTTGTGCATTGAGTTTGATGACTTGATTTTACAATGACGCTATGTCAGCCACGTAATCACAATACTATCATCACACGCGGCAATCAAACGTGTAGCCATATTTCTGACTCAATCTGTAGTTTCCCTAGGGCACCTAGCTAACAACACCCACTTGTTCATGTACATAAGTAAAACTACTTTTTTATAGAATTTCCGCATTGTATTCATAGTTATAGTCACTTAAAAGGCACAAAATAAACTTGAAGGATTTTTAATATTAATGACAGGGAAATCACAACTTTAAGTCCGAAATATAAAATTTTTTACTCTAAAAGTTTCAATGACACTATATGAATGCCTCAACACTAAAGCAGTAATATTTCATGAAGTAAATATTGTTTCATTTACAATCAACTAACATAATGTTTCATTTAACTATCAGAGTTGTAGAATTAAATGAACAAGATCTGAATCTCTTTTCAAAATCTATTAACGATCAATGCTCAAACCGAAGGTTAATTGTTAATGCTTTTGATGTCGCGTGAGCTTTTTACGTTCTGCTCATACTTATTTCCTTTCAAGAAAGAAAATTGGTGACTTTTATTGATCGCATCTTATAAACAGAATGTTCTATTAATCTCTTCCCATCCAAAGGCAATGTCATACGACACAAAAGTTTGCTTTGGGTAAATTTGCTCTCACAAATTTTTGTCACGTTTCTTCGTCTTTTCCTTTTTTCGACCTGTGCACAAAGAAGTTGGCAGCAGGATAAAAAGCGCATTGGAAAGGAAGTTTTTGTGAGCACTTTCCTGGACATTTATGCAGGAGAAATAGTTACCTGTGGAGTAAAATTGTTTCCTTTCTTAGGATTGGATTAAAATATGGTACGCAGGGAACTAAGCCAGGACCTGAAAGTAAGTACTTTTTTTTTTTTTTTTGTCTAAAAATTTCAAGCAATCTTATATATGGAATTTGTAGAATAACGCTTAAATTCAAAGAATTTTTATTGGATTCTAATTTACCATAAGGCACTACCGAATATAACTTTTTTCTCATAGGAAGTCTTAAAACTTGTAGACTAAGACAGCTTACAAAGAAAAAAAGTTTCAAATTCTGTATATTTCTACAAAGGTCTTTTTATCTAGGAAAGAAGTACCTTTTGCGACTGTTATATACTTTGCTTATGAAACAAATCACAGGAAAGCTATTAAAAGCTATCATTGGAGCTTTAATAGTTTTTCCTACTTTAATAGCTATTAAAAGTTATCATTGGAGCTTTAATAGCTTTTCCTACTTTAATAGCTATTAAAAGCTATCATTAAGCTATTAAATCATTAAGCTATTTAGCTTATCATTAAGCTATTAAAAATTTATCATTTAATTTATATCGAACTATTAAAAGCTATCATTAAGCTACCATAGGAAAACTTATTAAAAGCTAAAATCATAGGAAAAGTTTCCTTACTCAATTACTTCACCAGAAATTGCGTCTGTATGAAATTATCACTTTTGGATTACTTCTTTTATTCAACCGCTTGTGGATCTTTACATAAGGCAATCAGTTTTAGGTTTTTCAATAACAGTTAGTTGAACTGATGAGCTAACATGCATGAAAAACTACATGTAAAGCAGAAAATTTGAGTACAATATCAACGGATCAAGTATGCACTAATAAATTTGTCGATAGACGTTGAATTTAATTTATGAAATACCAACAATAGCCCTTAGAGGAATTATTGTGAGGATAGCTCATTAGAAAATTAAAAGCAGCAGCTATGAATTCTTGCAGAATAATAGCTGAAAGCACAAAATAACTTCACGATATTGAAAAGGTTGTTGCTTGATATTTAAGTATTTTGCTTTTTTAATCTTTTTTGCATTTTCGAGAATGCAAAAAGGAACACAGTTGTGAAGAATGAAAAATCTAACTTGTTGTGTTATAAACATTTATTATTTGATGTTTTCTAAATGTACTAAAATTTCTAATTTATGTTTATATTTCATAGGTAATTTTTTGAAGCATAGTTAATGTTAGAAGTATTTTAATATGAAATAAAAATAAACTTAACAGAATTTGTACATGTAAGTATTTTTGTTTTTCTTAAAAAACGAAGCATAACTAAAACATACGACATATGGTTATTGGGGGAAAAAAAAAAAAGCAAACAAAACATATAGAATAAAATTCCACTAAGAATTACTTATTCTCTATGTGTACCTTTGACTGCAGGGCATTATTAACGCCGATGAAGCTTGTTTTAGCGTGTGTGATAACGTGTTTTAGCGATGAAGCGTGTGTGTCATCGAAAAGGTCCTAAAATAATTTTTGTCATGCTTGTTTCACCAACATGCAACAGCTTGATTATGCAAATATATAGTTAACATTTTGTTAAGATTCCTATATGTGCTATATAAATTATTCTTGAAGCTGAACGGTGAAATGGTTAGTGAAGGTTGACTGCTAATCCGAATTCCTGGATGAGACTACCACTTAAGAGTTAGTTGTCTGTGCAGGTCTTTTCCTTCTTGTAGATGCAACATTGGTCTACCCTCTATTATGCACCCTCGAAAGGTTCTTGATAGTGAATTGATTGAAAGACCATTCCCTGTGAACTGCTCCTGAATAAGAGTACGTACATTAGAAGAGAAAGAGAGCATGGTTTGAATGAACAAAAAATTCAAAATTAGAAGAAAATAAGTTGAAAAATTCATTCAATCGGAATATATTTCAGGATTTTTAATTTTCAGTTGGTTCGTGTTAAGAAATTAAAGGAATTTTTGATGTGTGTCTAACTAGCAGTGAGAAAATGTATGGTTCAATAGCTTTGTATGTTGAATTTCTCACATTTCACTCTGCGGATAAAGAAATCTAATAGAAATGTTAACTTCTGAATCAAACATGTACTGGACTTAGCGGACTGGCAGCGGCCCTTTCCGTATTTAACCTTTAGGTGAGGAGAGCTTGTAAAAATTAAACACTTTTTTTTTCTCTTATTAATCTACTATATAGGTAAGCACAATCAGGTAGCAAATGAACCATTAGAGTTTCGGTTTCCAGGGATGGTACAGTGTATTTGTTACGTTTTCTATTTCCAAAAGAATCTGATAATATTTGCAACTTTTCTTGGGAAAGTAAACTGAGTAGAAGTGTCATACAGACAACGAAGAAATCTTGGAGTTTGAGGAAATCCCTTAGAATCAACGCGATTTCATGAAGGATGGTGTATACACCTGGGTAACCTGGGCCGAAGCTCTATCTTTATCGAACAAATGAAAGTTTCTTAATTTTGTGTACAATAACACAAACAAGAATTTCTAGGTTGTAACAGGTAATTGAACCATGTAAATAAAAGTACCTTAAGAAAAGGAAATTAAATAATAAGTAATGCAACATATAACTTTGCAAGTGACGTTAAAAAAGAGAAATATTGGGAACTGATAGGTAAGATTTGGAATAAGCAAATTTAGTTAGATAAACATTAGTTAAATTTGCGGTAAGAATGTAAGTGTGTGGTGAAACAGAGTCGAGTGCTGGGTTGGTCAAGTAGGCTGCAAGAGAGACATAGGCGTATAAATAAAAAGTAGGTTTAATTCCTTCGGTGAATCAAAATCAACCTGTGGTTGCACAGACACAACAAATACTATTGGCACAACAATCATAGAAATGGCATGACCAATACTTTCTTATTCTTGGATGAAAAGCTGAAAAGTAAGGATTCTGGTAATCGGAATTAAAATTTTCGAATATTTTATTTATTTCAATCCTTTTCTTAACATTTTCAAAGGTAGTTTTGCATTTTTATAGGAAACAGCTAGTTTAGGGATTTCTTCTAAGAAATTTCGCAGTACCTGTTGCAGACTCATAAACAGTTAACTCCTCTTACTCGATAGGAAATTGCATTCAACAGCTTACCTCCCAAGACCATTCTGCGTGTATAGTTCCTCGGACTTAGCTTGAATCATTAACGCAGACTGAATAAGAATAACAGAGGCTGTCATCCACAAAAATGAATAATTTTCCAATGGCCTTCTAAAAACCCCTTACTTGAAGCTAAATTACAACCTGAAAATGATAATGAGCAATTACATTTTCTCTTTCAATAATAGTAGCTTTACTTGCCAATTAATCGTTAGCATACTCCCCACCTTTATAACTACATTGATCAGCTTCAGTAATGATTTTGTCGAAGAGGCAATTCTGTATATACGCTAAATATACCGCCGTCTTATAGAACAGGAATGCAAATAAAATTTACTTTCTCACATGAAGACGTTGTTCACCAGATCAGCTGAAATAAATATTCATGATTCCAACGATTACAAAGGAGAATTCCTCATTGGGTGCTATTGACTTCAGCATGATCATAGGTTAGAATCAACAGCATGTATAATGGAGAATTACAGGCGCTTATGCGCTTGTAATTCTGAATTTTCTGCTCAGACATCTTTTCATATGATAAGGTGTAATATTTTTATCATTATGCTTGAAAGTTGTTCTTTAGCCTGCTTGTGATTTGGGGATATTTCTTCCCCGTTATACTCAGATAACGGTCTTCTTCTAAAGCATGTTTCTTGGTCAAACACATGCTGTACCTTTTCGTAAATGATTTCTTTTTTAAAAAGATGCTCCAAGCAATAATGCTACTGTATTTTGAACAACTTTAAATTTATTCATTGCTCTTCCACTGACTGACCTTTTACCAATTGCGCCACGATTATGCAATAGTAAAATCATTTAGCTAGCCAAATTAACAAAGTAAAATTCCGTTGTTTTACACTAAAATTTGCATTCTGTGTCTAACTCAATTTATTGGATATTAGTACAGGACACTTTGGAATTCATAAGTAGTATTTTATAATATTGCTTGTCTTTTTTTGTGCAGCAAATAACAGAGGAAGTAACAACAAAGAATTTTCTGATCAAGTGCAATAAAAAAGTGCGGACGAAAAGAAATCCTAGGAAATCTAGTAAATCTAGAAAGAGCTGGATATCTTCCAAAGTAAGAATACCTTATTTGTAAGAGTAATTAAGATGTTACTACTTTTTCTATTAACTTCTTTATATTAAGTAAATTCTACGAAACATAAGCAAACTTATATTCGAGTGCTGTGAAACTGCTTCATTCTAGGGCAAGAATGATAAGACTTAAGATCTAACTAAGCAGAGCCGGTTCCAGAGCCTATGTAACTAATGCGGTTGTTTACTGTTATTTAGTTATTTAGTTTGAGAGTTTAGGAGAGGCAAAACTTTTTAGAATTTATAGGAATAACGAACAGCAAAATTTAGTGATCATAAAATTTTTAGAATTTAAAATAGGCACTAATAAGCAGAATTGAGGGGCTGCAAACTGTTTTAAATTTAGGGAGAGGAATTCTGCAGAATATATGATCCGCAGAGAATGCAACGGATGGCAAAAATAGCTAGCGCCAGCGCTACATGTAAGGCATCTTGGGAATGGAATATCTAGGGCAAGAATGATAGGTCTTCATGCCTTAGATGTAAAAAAAATGTGTAATATATCTAGGGCAGCCAGCATCTAGGGGCAGCAAATTTAGAGACACAAGATGGCAGAGTTTAGAAACATCAGAGACTGCCCCGGAAGTTCCAGTGTAGTCCCGACTGCCAACGAATGTGATAGACCAACCAATATGGTGAAGCGTTAAGAATTATCTCTGGCTTTGTGTACAAGAATGTACAAGAAATTTCTGCAGATCTTAAATCTTTTTCAGAATCAGAAGAGTTTTACAAAATTAGAACTAAACACTTCTATCTTATCAACAACTGTAAAATAACTTTCTAAATAGGGAATTTGAAAGTAAACATTTCACATTTGTGTAATAGAAAAGGTGCGAATGTAAAAAGGAGAGTTAAAACATACAATATACATATGAGGTAGAAGTTGCAATCAAATAGACAACCAAAATTAGCATAAAACGCAATTCCGCAGTAACACCCCAAAAAGAGCATACCGTTCCTATTCGTAAGTCCACAAACAGCAATAGTTCCATAGAATCCGATATCGCCAAAGGGGAAAGAATGAGGCGAAGACACAATTTGCAAGATAAATTCTTTGGAGGGTTATCGGGATGTTGCAAGATTAGGGAAAATAATACGCTTTTGCGAGAGAGTTTAATGTGGATCGTATTTCATCAATAGGCTGTGGAATCATTACCGAAGGGATCAAAACCCTTGTAGAAGACGTGGGTCTGGACGGAGGATTGCCATAACTACAGACGATCGCTTCCCGTTGTTATGTTAAAGACACGCCGTAGATTACTAACAACACGACAACTAGCGGTTACATCTCTTTACTACTTCAGGGGGGCCCATATTCTGTCAAACTGTGTCGCGTCAACTGCATGAAAGTGAACTGTACCCCCAACGACTGTGATTTGTGTTCCTTTGTCTCCACCGCATGACAAAGCGCGATTGAATTGGGCCATGAATATCGCAGATGAAAACCAGAGCAGTGGTGCCACGTACTGGCTATGGATAAGCCTCGATTTAACATCCAGAACGATTCCCGAAGGACAAAATGGCGAAAGCCAGGAACATGCTATCAGATGTCAGGCATCGTCCGAAGAGACCATTACAGAAGTGGAGGCTTACTTGTATGGCCTAGGCTAGCAACAAACGGCCGCACCTACCTCTACGTCCTTTCTGGTTGTTCTGTTACAGTCGTCCGATATCGCGCCGAAATTCAACGCCCTCTTATGGGCCCTTTTATCGACGCAACGGGGACCTACGCAATATTTATGGATGATAATCCGCATCGGCCTAGAGCTGGAGTGGTGCGGAGTTATCTGGAGAGTGAAACCATTTCTCATTTGGTGGAGCCCGCTAGATCACCGGACCACCTGAATTCCATACATCATATGTGGGATATGTTGGGACATCAGATAGCAGGTCGCACCATGCCGCCAGACAGCCTCCACGAGCTGCGACATGCATTACTCCATGACTAGGCGTTCTGCCACAACAAGCGATCAACGACACTATTGTCAGCTCGCCTCCTGTTGTCAATCATTCATTTCAGCTAGGGGGGACCATACTCATTATTAGCGCGATGTTTGTATTGCACATTCTTCCAATTCATTCGGTCTTCCGCGATGTCCTGGTCATAATATATGTCTTTTTGTATGCTTTTGCTTTGTTTGCTATGTGGTGTTAAATATTTGCATAGTCGCCTGTAGTAACGGCAACCGCCGGCAATAAAAGGAGGTGCTTTCCTTAGTTGCACCGCAGTTCCTTTTAGTTCGAGCCAGAATAGACCTGCCCGGGAGGAAGCCAGGGATGAGAGATTCCGGTTCCCGCCATGTTCCGGTTCCCGTCTTGTTCCAGTCCTGTTCCGGTCCTGATCCAGTACTATTCCAGTTCCAGCCTGGCCGTTTAAGTCCAAAACACGTAGGAGCGGATGTCTGAATTCAGCGGAATGGAGATATACGCCGAAAGGGCTAGATGGATTCTGTCTTTTAGGGGAAAGTGTTCTTCACCGTGCCGGCATAGCTGTTACTTTAAAGCACTTTGAAGTTTTCCACCCAAGATGTTAAGTTTTTGTTTGTGATGTTAAGTTTTCATCAGTGTTGAAGTTCCAGTTAAATAAACCTTTAAGTTTTAGACAAGGTTTTTGTGTTCTTCAGAAAATTTTAGATTCGAAGTCAGATATAACACATAGGATTATCATCGGAAAATCAACATTTGGCATCAAGCGACAGGATATTGTCTGCAAGGTAAGCGACTTTTTTATTTTTGAATTATGGAAGCTTTAAAATTAGCAAGAACTCAATATAGAAGACTATTCAGTAAAGCGTGTAATGAATTTGACAATGAAGAAACTAAATTTAATCAGGAAGAAAAATTAATTAAAATAAAAGTTATTGCCGAGAAAGCTAAAGTTTTGTTTGATACTGAAATGAAAATACGAGAATTAATGTTTAAAGAAATTACAGATGAGACTTTACTTATTAAAGAAATAGATGAATCTGAATTCTATTTTGATAGGTGGAGACTTCTGTAAAGTAAAGTAAAAGATCTTACTTCTGGAACCCCGAAAGTAACTTTAATTGATCCGTCCTTTATTCAGAATAAAATGTTACATTATCCGAAGATTAAATTGCCTATCTTTGACGGCAACGTGAAGAAATGGCTAGGATTTTGGGGGCAATTCCAAAAGATTGATAAAGATCCTACATTAGATAATAATGATAAATTTGCTTATTTAGCACAGGCTATGGAGAGAGAAGAATTCTCCTGCAGAGGAAATAGTTAAAAGCTTTCCGCCAACTGGCGATAGTTACAAGAGCGCAATCGAAGCATTGCAGACGCGTTTTGGTAACAAAGAATTACTAACGGAGATTTATATTCGTGATTTGCTAACCCTTGTTATTCAAAAACAAGGTACACACTCTTTGCGGAAACTTAACGATGAACTCGAATCTAATCTAAGAGCCTTGGAGATATTGGGAATAAATAGAGGCAAATATTGCGCGATATTATATCCATTGGTAGAATCAGCATTGCCGAATGAAGTCTTAAAAACGTGGGAGAGACTTAGGTTTTCGCGTAAAGGATCAGAAAGTTTAACCGGCGAAAACGCCGAGTTAAGAGAAAGGGAATCTGACCTTGAGCGCCTTTTACGTTTCTTGCGCGGTGAAGTTGAAAGTGAGGAAAGAATTTCTTTAGCAGCTAAATCTTTCAATGTTTTCGATCGATTGGCTCACGGTAATAAGAAAGGGAATTCTGGTTTAAAGATAAGAGAACCTCGCTTAAAACCTACGGCAGCTGAACTGTTTACTTCTTCTAATGAAGCTAGAAAAGGCTGCATATTTTGTTCCAGTATAAATCATGGTTCTGCGGAATGTTTTCAGGCGCGTAACTTATCGTTGTCAGAAAGAGAAGTTTTGGTCCAAAGGACACGCTCTTGTTATCTGTGTCTGAAATCTGGACATTCTGTCAGGAGGTGTAGATTAAAAACAGTTTGTTTTACATGCGGCAAAAGGCATCATATTTTTCTATGTAAGGGCCATTCACAAAAGAGTGAGACAAGGGCAACGGAACAGCCTCCAAATCAGGCTGAAACACTCGCCAACATTTCTTCAAGGTCTCCTAAAGTTTTGTTGCAAACAAAAAGAGTAATAATTAAAGGAGATAAAAAATCTCGTTCGGCTCGAGCTATAATTGATACTGGTTCTCAAAGGTCGTATATTCTGCAAAGCGCAGCTCAAGATATGGGTTACAGGTATACGGTAAAGGAATACCTTAGCCACGCATTATTTGGCGGTACAACGACCAGTTTGTGTGAACATAAAGTTTACAAAATTCATTTATCTAGTACGTCTGGCTCGTACAGTTGTAATTTTGATGCGTTAAGTCAGCCTGTTATTTGTAATAGTATACCTTCTATTGGAAAAGGAATATGGCTTAAAGAGCTTGCTGACTGTGGAATAAGTTTAACAGATCGTTTAGAAGGACCCATAGAAATTTTAATAGGAGCCGATGTTGCAGGACGATTATTAACGGGGAATCGTAAACAAATTTCAAACGGTCTTGTAGCTATTGAGACAAAGTTAGGATGGACGGTTATTGGAAAAACCGGGGAGTTGAATAGTGAAGGTTCAACATTCTTAGTTACATCAATGTTGAATAAAGAGGCTTGTATTTCTGATTTATGGGCCCTCGACTCGCTTGGTATTACGGACCCATCCGAACAAAAGACTAAATTGGAATTGTATGAGGCTACCAGGCAACATTTTCTTGATACTGTAAAAATAGAAGATGACCGCTTTGTAGTGTCTTTGCCTTGGTTGGAAGGGCACCCTCCCCTGTCGGATAATTTTGAGTTATCGCTTAAAAGGTTGCACGGTACGATTAGGCAACTTGAAATAGATAATCTTCGCCAAGAGTATGAAAATATATTCCAAGAATGGCTCAAAGAGGGCATAATAGAGGAAGTACCCGTAAATGAATTAGATTTACCCCATCATTATTTGCCACATAGACATGTTGTTAAGGAACATAGTACTACGAAGTTACGGCCAGTATTTGACGCTTCGTCTAAAGTAAAGGGTTCTCCGAGTCTCAACGATTGTCTTGAAAAGGGATTAAACCTTATTTCATTTATTCCTACAATCTTAAATAGAGTTCGCCAAGAAAAAATAGGGGTGATTTCTGATATTCGTAAGGCCTTTCTACAAATTGGCCTGAATTCTAGTGATAGAAACTTCCTCCGATTTCTTTGGATAAAGGGTGAAGATGGCTTGAAGCATTTTCGTCATTGTCGAGTCGTATTTGGTGTAACTAGTAGTCCATTTTTACTTGGAATGTTATTCAATATCACTTAAATTCAATTTTGGAGAAAAATGATGCAGATGAAAAATATCCTTCCAACATTATTGTTAAATTAATGAATAGTTTCTATGTTGATAACTGTGTAACAAGTGTTGGAAGTGAAGATGAATTACAGCGCTTCATGAAAGTATCTTCAGATGTTATGGCAGAACGAAAATTTGAATTACGGGGTTGGGAATATACCGACTGTAGTTTAGAAAGAGAAACTATTGCGAATGTATTAGGTTTGTTATGGGAAAGACAAGGCTATACTCTTCAAATAAATGTTGCTAATTTACAAAATCTTTGTTTCGAGAAAGTTACGAAAAGAAGTATTTTGGCAATAGCCCATAAAGTATTTGATCCCATCGGTATAACATGTCCAGTCCTTATATTACCTAAGATGTTATTACAGCGTACATGGGAAACAAAAGTAAAATGGGACGAAGAAGTTAACACCGAAATTAAAAGTAAATTTTTGAAATGGGTAAAGGATATTTCTCTTTTGAAAAACATTAAAATTTCAAGGTGGATACGATATCAGCCAAAACAGTGTTCAATCCATGTTTTTTGTGACGCCAGTCAAACAGCGTATGCGGCAGTAGTTTTTATTCGTGTAGAAGAACCTGAATCAGTTAAAGTCCAGTTGCTTCAGGCTAGGTCTAGAGTTTCGCCTTGTGGTAAAAAGGAAACTACTATTGTAAGATTAGAATTGTTAGCAGCAACTATTGCATCTCGTCTTGCTGCAGACGTTCTAAAAGACTTTGAGACCAGAAGTATATTTTTCTGGACAGATTCAACTACTGTCCTTGCATGGATAAAAAGGGAAGAACAATGGGGGACATTTGTAGAAAATAGAGTACAGGAAATAAGGCTTTTGACACGTGTGGAGGATTGGAGGCATATACCTGGTCACCTTAACCCTGCAGATCTTCCAAGTAGAGGGTGTTCAGTTCGCCAACTCTCCCGGTCAAAATGGTGGGAGGGTCCGAGCTGGCTTTTAAAATCGCAAGAAAATTGGCCGAGTGTCGAATTTATAACTGATGAAGCGGAAATAGCCAGCGAGAAAAAAAAAAAGGCAGTGGTTTCATCTCTAGTGTCTACTGAAAGGTTTAGTTTGAGTGAGCGATTTTCTAGCTATCGAAAAACAGTTAGAGTTGTTGGTTGGATTCAACGATTTTTCTTTAATTGCAGAAATAAGAAAAAAGGGAAGGGTGAACTCGCTGTTGATGAAATTGATTTTGCAGAAAAGGTTGTTATTCGCTTGATTCAATCAGAATCGTTTCAGGATATAGAAGATGCACGCTTACGAACTCTTAGTCCATTTTATGATGCGGGAATTCTAAGAATTAAAACTGGTGCGTTTCGAAGAGATGACACGTTAGAGTTTAGAATACCTATAATATTACCAGGAGAACATCCATTAGTTAGAAATTTAATTATGGAAGAACATAAAAAGAAAGGACATGCAGGTGTACAATATATACTGAATACCTTAAGGGAAAGGTTTTGGTTGTTATCTGGCAGAAGAACGGTGCGTTCTGTTTTGAATAAATGCATTACTTGCAAGAGATATTCTGCTGCACCTGTTGACCACATATCAGCCCCACCGCCAATAGAGCGAGTAAATGATTCAGCAGTATTTCAAGTAATGGGTATAGACCTTTGTGGTCCTTTATTGTTGAGAAACAAAGAAAAGGCATGGATCTGTGTTTTTACATGCGCCGTTTATAGAGCGGTCCATTTGGAGTTGCTGACTTCTCTATCTACAGAAGTGTTTCTTCAGGCTTTTCATCGGTTCGTGTCACGAAGAGGTAAACCCACAACTGTGTACAGTGATAATGGAACTAATTTTGTAGGAGCTTCAAATGCATTTAAATTAATAGATTTTGAACAAATTAATCGGCAGGCAGCCAATGAGCGGATAACATGGAAATTTATTCCCCCTGGTGCTCCATGGTGGGGTGGTTGGTGGGAACGTCTGATCGGAATGATGAAGCAAGTCCTTAAAAAAGTTCTTAAACATGCTTGTTTAAATTATGAAGAAATGTACACGATACTGTGTGACTGTGAAGCGATTCTTAATGACCGACCGTTGACAGTAATTCCTTCCGATCCTGAATTTAAAGCTTTAACTCCTGCCGACTTTTTAAAAGAAATTAGAACTAGTAGTTTGCGGGATATAAAATACGGTATTAAATCAAGTAATTTACAAAGAAGATTTCAGTATATTCAAACTGTACGAGAAGCATTTAAAAATAGATTTCGTAAAGAATATTTGGGGATTCTCAAGGTTTCGCATAAAAGAGCTGAAAGGAAAGTTACTATTAAATTAGATGATATTGTTTTGATCGGTAGTAGTGACAAAAGACTTTTTTTGGTAACTTGGTCGTGTCATAGAACTACTTCCAGGACCTGATGGAATAAATCGACTTGCAAGAGTAAAGACCCGAAGTGGAATTTTGCTTAGAGCAGTTCGAACTCTGTATCCTTTAGAGGTAGCGCAAAATGATGTACCCGTGAAGCTGCAGAATGAAAAACAAGATTCTTTGTCTGAACTTAAACTCAACATAGATGATAAATCTGTCAGGCCTGTAACACGATCTGGTAGAACTGTAACTCCGCCGGACAGACTGGCATATTAAGGCTCTCTGGCATTGTTTTACTTTGATGTGAAAGTTCACTTTTTTTTTTCCCCTTAGGTGGAAGGATGTTAAATATTTGCATAGTCGCCTGTAGTAACGGCAACCGCCGGCAATAAAAGGAGGTGCTTTCCTTAGTGGCACCGCAGTTCCTTTTAGTTCGAGCCAGAATAGACCTGCCCGGGGAGAAGCCAGGGATGAGAGATTCCGGTTCCCGCCCGTTCCGGTTCCCGTCTTGTTGCGGATCCAGTCCTGTTCCGGTTCCCGTCTTGTTCCAGTCCTGTTCCGGTCCTGATCCAGTACTATTCCAGTTCCAGCCTGGCCATTTAAGTCCAAAACACGTAGGAGCGGATGTCTGAATTCAGCGGAATGGAGATATACGCCGAAAGGGCTAGATGGATTCTGTCTTTTAGGGGAAAGTGTTCTTCACCGTGCCGGCATAGCTGTTACTTTAAAGCACTTTGAAGTTTTCCACCCAAGATGTTAAGTTTTTGTTTGTGATGTTAAGTTTTCATCAGTGTTGAAGTTCCAATTAAATAAACCTTTAAGTTTTAGACAAGGATTTTGTGTTCTTCAGAAAATTTTAGATTCGAAGTCAGATATAACACATAGGATTATCATCGGAAAATCTAGTAATGCCACACCGACCTCTTGGATCAGTTTCTCGCATGTTCATAAAATAATTTTTGTTTTATTCCGTGTTTTGCCTTTGTTATTTTTTAACACGAAAGTATTAATTTGAGAGTTTTAATTCTTTCTGAGACTAATATCCATAAGCAGATGTTTAATTTATAGGTTTTTATACGGATTTTCACGAGTTCTATCTATATTTTCTCTATGGAAAAAAATATCGCTAATTTTATAATTTTTCTACTATTTCATAATTGTCATTTTCCCTCAGTCTCTAAGAGGAAGCAAGAGGTTCTACTTATACCACTGAAGTAAGATTTTCCATCTTAAAGTTGTATCATCGTGGAACGCTCTAAAAGAGCCTACCTCACTCTTGAGACAGAAAACGGATGGACTTAATTTATAATTTTCTAGATCAGTAATTCTCAGTTAACTATTTTTATTGTACTCTTTCAATAAACTCAAATTTAATGCATGTCTTGATTCCACAAATAAAGCAATGAAATTTTGCTTTCGAGTATATTGCGAATTATTGAGGCAATTTCTTATCCTTTGGAGAAAAAAGGAAAATCCGTTTAAAAAAAACCTTTACTTTTATCTTCTAAAAGCATTATCGTTAATGAAAGTGTGTCAGATAGCTCAGAAATATTTCCAGACGCGGTATCTATACTGAGAATCACTATGATCCATTAAAAATAAAGTTAAAAACATATTGTTTTATAAAACATCTACAGAAAGGTTTTAATTTTTTTAAGGAAGTAATTCAAAAATAAAGAAAGAGATTTACTTGATTATGATTTAAACAAAATATCCTGTTTATGCAACTGGAAGAATAACAGGCTCAAAGGCCTTTAGACAAAAATGTGTTACTACATGGCTTAATATTATTCTCTGATAAGCTGAGAACGATATCAAACCGTGGAGGCACGATCTTTTGTCTAAAACCACATAGCTCAGGTTAAGATCAAGTTCCAACTACAAACTTCATTTAGTTTTTTTTTAGACAAAAATACATAAACACATTTCTGAGAAAGACATAAAATAAAGCCGAATCTTAGTACCGGCATTTAATATGCCATTAAATATCTTCTTAATGTTAGTACTTTCAGCCGCATATGCTTGCTTCCGAAACAGTAACCAAGTAAATGCGCTGATGGTCTGTGTCATTAGGCGTTGCATTTATGGCTTTAGACATATTGCAATAATGCATAAAACATGTTTTGCCTTTTAGAGACAAAACATATGCCTTGTTTAGCGCTTTTATAAATATTATTAGACTATGACCTATGAAATGCTTTTGTGAAAGTACGTCGAGCGCATTTTTAATAGTATTATCTCATTGCTTTCTACTTTTCTTCATAAAGTCTTTTATTTTTAAAATTATCATTCTGTTGCACATCTGTTTTTGTACTCTCTAACTCAAATGTGGAAACCTTTTATGCAATGAATAATATAGGCTTCTACTTGTCTGAAAATTTCTTATTTGGCCATATTTATAGCATTCTGCGAAGCAAGAGAAAGCATTGGAAGCGCTAGCTAAAGAATTCCTGGCTCATAAAATTTCGGCCGCAGGTGTGTCATACGTGGTGGATTCAAAATCAAAGTTCAGGAGAAAACTGTGGCTGATTGCTGTGGTGGTATCAATGTCATTCATGGGTTATATGACATTTAAGGTTGTTAACGAGTATCTCAGATACCCCAAAATGCTGTTTAGAGAAGTAAGTGTAATATAAATTACTTCATTGAAGTATAGTATCTAAGATACACGAACACTGGAAATTTCATTTTAGATATACGTCAATATAGCTTAGATACTACTTATATTAATTTTCAAAACAAGATACTTCAAAGAAATCTTAACTTTCTCATGATAATGCTTGAGCGTCAAGAAGATAAGTATTACTTGAAAAGTATATACAGGATGGTCATAAAGAAAAGATGATCATCAGAAAAGTATACACATATATATTGTATATGTATAAGTAAAATATAGAGCACGATCCAAAGGTCGTGCACATCAAACTTTGAAAAATAATTAAAATTACATAAATGGGTATTAATAAGATAATCAAATAATTTCAATGGGTTACACTTCTATACTGTTACAAGTAATATATTGCTTGAAATTTCAGTTGCAATTTGGAGTAGATGATATAAGATGGAGATGGGCTCCCCCCAAGCAGAATTAATTTTTGTGACTGAGTGAATGTATACATTTGATTACGATGTTACTTTTCTCACACTCTTTGCTGGCAATAGCGAAATTTTATTCCAGATTTCTTCCATTATGTCCGAATTCAAAAGAGTTATATGGAAATTTCATTTATGGAGAACACTTCCAGTTTCTCAAAATCAGGTCACCAAATGGAAAAACATTGTTTTGTTATGTTCACGACCATTTAGGAAGTTCTCCGAAGTTATCGACTTTTGTGAGAAAAGATATGCGGAGTCATCCCTTCAGCAACTTTTCAGCAAGAATAGAATTGCGAACTTATGCTCAGTCCTAAAACTTCCTTCTGCTTGGGAAAACCTTATCTCCATTCTTCATAAAATAAACGGCTTTAAAGCTAATAGCATAAACTGCAACTAAACATTTAAGCGATATATTACTCTAATAAATATATTACTTGATTTATTCATTAGAACAATCAGCCATAAACATATATTTTGGAATTTGCACAGTTTTTGAAAATTTGATGAGTGATGAAAATTTGTGATAAAACAACAGTAACCAGAGTCATCCAATTTTAAATAACGTACCCACCCGACAATGGGCATCTGGAAAGTAAATTTTGGAATTTGTTTTATTATCTCTTTCATATTTTGTAAAACTTTAAAGAATTTTTGATTAGAAAATTCAAATATTTCAAAGCAAGCAATGGCAATAGCTGTAACTCGGGGAAAAAAATTATATCCAGCGCCTGTGAGTGTGTATCTGAAGTTCTAAAGATATGCTCATTTTAAAATTATTTTGCGATATTGCTTTTGAACTGAATTTTATAGTTTAAGTGTGAAGAACATACTATTTAATAAATAAAGGTAACCCACAAAACGTTAAAAAGCGCACCCTTGGACTTTTGTTTTTAGTCCAAAGAGGCTTTGTCCCTGAAAGACTGTTTTGTCTTCGTTTTGCGATTTTGCGTTGGTTCACTATAAATGTCCGTTTCACTTTTCAAACTGTTGCCACCAAATGTTAGAATACTGCATTATATTTGAAGAAATTAAATAATGAAAAATCTGCATAAATGTATGTCTCTTTCTCGCATTGTGATAAAACAACGGTACATAGAGCCAACGAATTTTGAATGACGTAATCCTCCTACGAATATGGGCATGCGGAAGCCCAAATTTGAAATTTGGAATTTGTTTTATTATTGATTTCATATTTTGTAAAACTTTGACGAATTTTTGATTAACAAACTCAGGGATTTCAAAACGAGCAATGGCAACGTTGTACAGAAAAAACATTTTTATCTCCAACGCGCGAGACTCTGTATTGGAAATTCTAAAGACATGCTCAATTTAAAACCATTTTGTGACATTGCTCTTGAACTGAATTTTATGGTTTAAGTGCGAAGAAAGTGATATTTAATAAATAAAGAAAATGACAAAATGTTAATGAAAAGCCCCTTTGGACGTAATTTAAAATCTGAAACTTTTCAGATTGTCTTTTTTTAATACTTTTTTATTTATATTTTATTATTTATTGTTTTTATTAACAATGCAACTTAATATTCGGAACTAAAAATATTACAACTGAAAGCTGCAATTTGAGCCATCATTCTACCGGAGTATCATTACGACATTGTTATTATTATTATTTTTTTTTTGTTGTTATTTCATATTTTTATCACATAAATTACTTCTAGTCTTGGAATCTTTATTTCTAAATACCATGTATCACGTTTGTATGCTGTTTCATCCACTATATTTATAGGCTTAGACCATTATTTATGAGTTAAATCAAGTTTAATCTTGTTTAACAGCTGCGTACCAGACTCTGTAAATAAACACCCAGACAAATGCATTTCAAAATGATGAATTTTTAATTAGTTTATTAATGATAGCTTTTCCTTCTTTCGTTTAATATAGTATAAAAATTTAGTAACCAGTCATGTTTTTCTCTTTCGTGTATTTTCAAATTGGGAAAACTGTAAATCTTTAATAAATTCTTGTTCTTTTATCAAAGCTTCTTTCTGCGTCATGGTTTTAGCTTTCAAATAATTTAACAGAGATTTATAAAACTTATAAGTATGCTTTTATTTCTGTTTTCTTTCTGAAACTTTTAATAATTTATCTAGAATTTCAGTAATTCCTGCTACAATATTTAATGGAGCAAGCGAGAAAAATACGAAAGCGGATAAGGAACTTGCACTAAACAAATTTTAGGGACTGATAACAATAAACTAATATCATTGTAAAGTTCATAACTCCTACAGATAAACTTATGACCAATCTTCTAATTTCTTGTCTATTTATACACGATAAAGTTTTTTTTTTTTTTTTTGTGTCTTATTGTAGGATTTTTAAAATCAAATATGATGAAATCATGGGATTCTTTAATGCACCTATTGTACGTTTCACTTGCCAATTTCTTGTCAGTTTCTCTCATTATCTGTTGTATTTCTTTCGGTTGTAAATTAAAAAATGTGAAATAATTACAGTTGATCCTTATTTCTCTAAGAACATTATAATAGGCTTGAGCTACATAAATGATGAATGCGTTTGTGTCTGTCACAAAAGCATGGTACATTTAATGCTTGTCTGATCTTCAGCAAGGCAGTTATCATATGCAATTATAGTCTTCTTATTAGGATCTAAATCTGGTAATTGAGCAAATTCTTCTTAATCATCTGTTTCGGAGACTCGTTTGTTATATTTATAATATTTTAGTAAAAACTCTTTTTGTAACTTTTTAACAGTTACGAAATTTATATTTTCTCTTTGAAGACTTGCAAATCATTTTTCAGTTGAATTTGGATAATTATCTTCAAAACTATTTTCCGAATAAATTCATAAAAGTATTTGTTTTTCCTGATACAGTTTTCCCTGCAATGATAAGTCTGAAGGGGCAGAAGGGCATGAGAGGGTTTTAGATCTTTTATATTTTCTTCTTTATCATAAATTTTAAATTTTATCGTTTATACAGTAATAAATTTTGCATGATAAAATTATGTTTTTCTTGATGAAAATTTTATATTGTTGTAAATGAACGATACTAAAAATGAAAAAAGAAAGAAAAGCATATAAAAGGATAATTTAGACTCATAATCTAATAATCAATACAAAGAAATTCATTAAGCTAGAAATATGTTTCATTTCTACTTTATGTAAACAATATTACGAGTTGGCTAGGTGTCAATACTAACATATGCTAGTGGTTTTTAGAGCACGAATGCTGTTAGATTATGCGATTTAGATCTCAGTTAAAAAAATTCTATTGACCCTATAATCTGCATAAAAATGTTCGTCACGTAATCTCTTAATATCAGTAATATTTTTCTAAACAAAAGTTTAGTTTACATGACTCTTTGCATCATTTGAAACATTTTTATAACCAGAAGCATATGCCTACAAACAATGGTTACGAAAATACAGGCCGGGTAAGGACTTTCGTGGACATGGTGTATATTACTCATTCTTTATGCATATGAGTTAGCAGGTCATATACTCAGGTCTTCAGCACTTTATTTCTAAAAAAAGCGTATCAGAAAATAGTTGAGATGATTAAAATATAATGAGGTCTCATAAACAAAAACAAAAATGATCGCAAGTCCCCAAACCTTTTTGGAGTCTAAATAAAGAAAATTAAATTTTGGACATATTTTCTACCTTGAAATACATTACTCCTTGCTAATTAAAATCACTCCCGTCACAATCGTATTTTCTATTAAGCAGCTGATTATAATAGTGATTATGATAGTGGATTGCAAATCGTGATTTCAGTTTAAACATTTTAAGTATAATAATAACTAATAATCAACTCTATAATGAATGCAATAATTAAAAATTACGGCTAAAATTAATTTACGCAATTTTGAAATTCATTTCTTTAATTTTTATAAAAACATTATTATAATTACGTTCTTGATGACATCTCTTTTTTAAAATTATTTACAGTTAACTGCGAAATCTTTGATAGGTACAAGTAAGGATGCTCTCGCACTGAATAATCATTTTTTTTTTCCAATCTAAGTTTAATAAGCAACAGTATAATAAGTGGCAGTTTCTCTATTGATTAGTATTGTTGCGTTCTACGCGTTCATGGAGTGCTTGATGACAATACTTAATGAAGAATCAAAACACAGTTTATTTGTCAGTATTACACAGGACAGTTCCAAAGACGCGTTACAGTCGTCGAAAAATATGACAAGTACGCTGAAACAATCAGAAATCACAACCTTCAGACTATCAGGCTACAAAGGTAAAAACAGCTTCACAGCCAAAGCGTCAGAGTACAGCTGCCGACTTGGTCGATCGCTCTCAAGCTTATTTCTGAACTCAGATCACTACTACTGAACTCCAGATGTTCTACTACACTTCACGATGCACTAGCGCCAATTTGGTCACCAGATGGCGAGTTTTGCGCCAAAATCTGACAACCCTGCATTTCCTTGCCATTTTCTGGCAATCCTAATCACGCTTTGTTGGGAAGTTATATTACCGCAGCCTGGGCATTTCGTAACAGTATATATCTGGTTTGGTTTCTGAAATTTGAAGGGAATAAATGGTTGAGTTTATTAACCAGTGAGTTTAATAAGCGGTAAGTACTGTTTTTGTAATATAAATTTTTAGTATTTTAAGGCAGAAATTTTTTTTGATAATGAAAGCAAGCTTCTTCACTTTGTTTGAAGTTTGCTTCTAACATTATGTTTAAGAAACTTCGCTACAAAGCTTAACCCAGTTACGGTCAATATCTGTAGCCCTCAACTAAGTTGACAAAATTTGTAATTATTGACCACGAATCCGAATTTACGTGCATCTTTATATTTCTAAGTATCTTAGTATTATTTTTAGGCAAGGATTATTTTAAATTAACACCTCCTGTGTCTTGAAAGATAGGTATTTATTCGAAGACATATCTTAACTATTTTCCAAATATAAATGCTGGGACCACAGCTTCAAGACACTTAAACTGGCCCTGGAGTGAAATATCATCCGCTAAATTTATGTACTATTAGTTGAGTTAAAAGAAGCAATTATTGTTTTAAGCCATTCTCACTCCCCCTCCCTAAGAATTCGGAGAAGATTAGCAATAAAAAATTAAAATATAAATAAAATGAAAGTTTTAATTGCTATAGGAGGTAAAGAATTTGCTGTGTATTTATATATATTTTGTCATATAAAAATTTAATTTAATTTATTTGGTTTTGTTTTTAGGAAGAAATTTTGACGAAAATGAAGTTTCCCGCGGTTACTCTCTGTTCTCTAAATCCTATTTTGAATCAAAATATCCAAGAAACTTCCGTTTATAAACTATCAAAGATGAAACAAATGTTGCAGAAAGCTAAAGCATTACGGTAAGCGGCATTTTTATGAATTCTCTATATTTATTAACTACATAGTTGAAAACGGTTTTAAACAGTCTGTAAGGATTATGTTAATTTTATTAACAGTTAAATTTTAAGTTAAAGTTCCTTTCCTGTCAAATTCTTAACTTCAACTTACTACTTCCGGCCAGAACGTAGTTTTGGAATCTTGCTGAATGTTTAATGAGGAGCAGCGGTATTTAAACCACGAAGTTACTTACTGAGTCAGAGAAAATCAGAGTTTCTGATTTACGCGCGTCTGCCTTTTTGGCCACTCTCTCTCTCAAAGCTGTTATTACGCTCGGTCGTACTCAGGCCCTTGTTAAGCTTCGTAGTCAAATAAGTTAAGGGGCCAACTCGATGTGAACCTTGATAGCTTCGGCTATACTTCTTTAGTTAATCTTAGTTTTAGTTTAATTCTTAGGCTTTTAAGTTCAAGCCAAAGTGCGGGCTTTGCTTGTACACTCCCAGGCGGAGTTTTGTTAAATCTTATTGGAATAATAAAGGGTTAGTAACCCTTCTATCTTGTTTCTTTTCACCGAACTCAAGCGATTATTCGCTTATCAGTTCTTAGATTCTTCACTTCCAACATTAACTTAGAATTCTGAAGTGAGGAACTCTACAAGTCAAAAAGCCATAAAGTACATTCTTGACACTTTCGTTTCTTGAAACACTAAATGCTATTTTTATAAATTTTCTGTATCTATTAACTATATAGTTGAAAACGGTTTTAAATAGTCAAAATGCCATAAAGTACCTTCTAGCAGTGTTTAACATTATTGACACTTCCATTTCTTGAAAAACTAAATGCTATTATGCATTTTTTAAGATTTCTTAAAATTATGAATAATAATATTTATAAATAAAATCAACTTGATTTTTTTGTCAGTAAATACGTGACTAAATAAAAAACAATTTTTCCCCCTGTACTTATGTAAACTTTGTTATTTAACGAAATAATAACATTATTTAATGTATTTTGCATTTATTTATTGAAAATGATTCTAAACACGCACAGAAAATTATTTAAAAGACTATTATTCTGCTGTCTTAACTAAGATTTCTTTCCAGAAATCCCTAAAAATACTTGTTACATGCCCCCCCCATGACAGAAAGTTTTGTACTTGAGTTCATATTATTGCAATATTCTGAACTATATTTTACGTTTCACACATTCTTAAATAAAATGAAATATTTTATATTTCAGGTCTAATTTAGAGTTTCGCGATAGCTGTTATCGAAACTTGTTGTGTAAATGGTCGTGGTTCAGCGAATATTGCACTTGTGTCTCAAATCCATGCTTAACTGAGTTCTGCCTTGGAGATAATGCTACGCACTGCGCTTGTTCGCCGGTTTTCTGCAAAGGCACATACCAGAGTTGCAAGGCTGATCATTCACTCCCAATGAATAAACGGAGATGTTTCTGTGCTAATGAAGATGCATATAAAGGCTGGAGGTCACGTCCTTTTCCAGATGATACTTGTAAGTATACAACTACCATGCTTAATATTTTTCCAATGCTTTGGTTCATTACTCGCTCACTCAGTATAAAAGCGAATATCAAAAGAAATAAATGTATAACTAAATTCAAAAATCGAACCAAGAAACACCTATGTGTAATGGACAACTTAAAATTTTCTGTCATTAACTTTAAGGTATTCTTTTAAATTTAAACTTATAATGAAATGACTAGCATTAATTTGTGAAGTCTTTCATTGTAGCAAATAATTTGTTATTGACTGATGTATTCGTTTGTAAGTCAACAAACCAGTGCCAGCCAAACAAAGTTTGATTTAAACTATTATATCTCAGTCTAACTAGCTAGGCTTGTAATCACACTTTCAGGAAATTATTAATAGCGATAATTTCTTTTAGATATGCTATTATGTTACAATTTTTCATTTGTTAATTTTCCATTATTGCGCCATGAAGACATGATTCCTTTCTCACCCGCCCACCAGCGGCCGAGCGGTAAAGTCGCTGAACACTGGTAGTTCGGTCCGAGGTTCGAATCCCACGAACGGGCTGGCTGCATGGGCGTTTTCGTGGTTTTCCCCATGTGTAACGTGTATACGAGCCAGTTTCCCTTAGGAAGTCCTCCACGAAGGCATCCCTCCTCTTAGGCAGATAGCCCTAGTGCGCTTTGCTTTAATTAAATATACCAATACCTTTCTGATCTATTGCGCCTGCGCTTCCAAATACTTAATTGTTGCGTTCTTATCATTTTCCTCTCCATACATTCCTTTTTAATTGACTACTTGATGCAAAGCAAACTTTACACAGTAACTGATTTATTAAAAATTAGATTACTACTTTTTAACACATTTGATCCGATATTTAGTTTAAGCCTCATAAAATTATGACAGGATTAGAACGGGAATTTAATTAATAATTAATCCTTTCTCTTAATACTTTATATTAATGATAAATTCAATTAATGAATATTTATTTTATGTTGTACATTAATAATGAAGTCTTTACCTCAAGTACGAATTTGATGATGCTCATTAATAATTTGAAGGCGGACTCCTTAAACACAGCAGAATGCTTTGAAACACTTTGATTTTGCTGACTTCTTCAGTCTACGTTGTAGAAACCACAACAAGCCGGAAAATAAAAGCAAACAATCTACGAAACGTAATCCAGAAAGATAACTGGCTACACAAGACCGTTTTTTTACACACATACACAAAAGCATAAATAATTTTCAAATTCAGATACCTATAAAATAATTCTGCCAATCATGCCACACACACGCATACGTCTTCCAAAGCGGTCCTTCTCTTACTCCACGACCAAGTCCGTTCTTTCTTCTTTGCCCCATGTTAGTTAGGGCATGTTAGTGGGCAATCTCTTCTTAGTCAAGTATGTCAAGGGTAATACTGAAGCGGAAAAATTAAGAATGTAATCACGGTAGTAACTGGCAGGTCCCAAAATACAGCGTATTTTTTTCTTGGTAATTGGTTTAGGCAATCTTATCCATAGTTTCCGTTTTTTAGGTCCGCTGAATGCTATTGAGAACCTATAATATGACAAAGAAATTTCCCTTCCCTTTTTTTTAATTTACAATGAGGCCTACTCTTCGTAAGGTTTTGAATACCGCTTTCACATGTTCTAAGTGCTGTTTCCAATCTTCGGAAAAATTTTACAAATGGTTAATATAGAGTGACAGTATTTTTTTTTTTTTTTTTTTGTCTAATCTTAACACTTTATTCACTACTTTTTGAAATGCGCTTCCCGAATTTTCATTCCGAATGGTAACATTCTTCCTTGATAATGACCTAAGTATGTCACAAACTCTGTAAAATGCTTCTCTTCTTCTTTCATCGAAATCTGCAAATATATATTTGTCAAGTCTAACACGTTGATGCATTGTGCTTTCCAATATCGCAGAGTAATTCTGCAGCATGTTTCAATGGATATGCATTTGAAACTGTAAATTTATTTAACAACCTAAAATCAACACACAATTGTACATTCCCGTTTCTTTATCCTACGCCTGCAACAAGGTGAGCCCAATCGTTGTTGCTAGGATCTACTAATTCAGGCTGGAGTAACTCCTTAATTTGCCGATCAACTTCTTCTTTAAGTAGACTAGGGATTTGATGTGGGTGTAATGCTTTGGGGGTACATTCGGGAATAATTCTGACAGAATGCCCATCAACTTTCACACTAAATCTGCTGCTAAAAAATCTGCAAACTGGCATAAAATATTACCAAATTCTTGACGTTGTTGTTTATGCAGTCATCCGTAATAATTTTCGGTACTTCACTCTTTTACTTTTGGTCAGCGAGAACCTATTATATAGTATTTCCAAAGTAATCAACCTATTCAAAGATTAATTCTACCTGTTGCACTCTAGACACATATGGAAGTAATTTATTTTTATGAAACTCCTTTTAATTTTCATCTTCCAATCGAACTAAAACAAAATAGGTCTTAGTTAAGTATTTAGTAATTTATGTGATGATGATGAGGAAACAGATATTAACACTTGATCTCTACTTCGAGTGTTTCTTCACGTCACCTCAAATTATACCTACGAATGTGATCGCTCTGGTTTTTATTCGCGTTATCATACGTTATAGCGTGAGTACTTCGTAGCTTATCCCGCAAGTCATCTAAATACGATTCACTGGTATAAGAAGTATCAGTGGCTGCTATACCTCTCTTACCAGTTCAAAAGTTCGTAATCCATGTCAACAGTCCAGTCGATTGACGAAAGTACACCACTTGGTAAGGAGAAATACTAGCGGTGCTGGGGGGAACTTCACAGTTCGCGAACAACGAAAAGGAAGATGCGAATCCCAATCACGGTAACGGTCTTGAATGTTCCTATTCAGCATTTCTATACAACATTTCAGTGTTCTGTTCCATCGTTCTACTGCACCCACACTTCCGGGGTGACGCGGGGTAGAAAACGTCTGAAAAATCTTTCGTTCGCTGTGTGGGAAAATTAATCCCTTGTTCAGTACAGATAATTTTGAGAAAAGCTGTTTAGGGAAAAATGTTCATGTTATTCTCGCAAGTTGTTCTTGATTGTATATACATATTAAAATACGGGCAGAACAAATTTGCCAACCATGCCGCACGCGCATCTTTTCCAAAATTTTGTTCTTTCAGTGAAGTTTTGTTCGCGCCACTGTCCACCAGTTTGACGAAGTTTCGCTTTTCTTGGTGCGCTTTCGAAACTTATACCTTTTATTAGATACTTTGATTTCACAACAGTTTCTAAAGTGTTAGCTTTTTCCAATTGTATTTTTAATACATTTCTTTTATAGTAAACCGATTTTAGGAAAGTGAATTTGGGTTCAATTGTTAATATTAGATAATTTCATGTATTTTTACTAATTTTGTTTGCCTGACTGAAGTGCACTAAATGCTGTTATTGTTTGTAATACAAAAAATAATATGTATATTTTGAATACAGGGTCAATAAATTATACAACATTCAATATTAAGTGAAAGTGCAAACAGAATATTGCACAGCGGTCAACCGGAACAGGATTCAAGATTTTCTCTTTTTTTTTTTTTTTTTTCAAACTAAAAAGTACCAAATATACCTGCCGGTACTATCGAAAGTTTTTCACATTTTTTATTTTAAAGAAAAAAAAAACAGTTATTGTGTTTCCTGGTTGTTTGCAAACCTCTTTCAGTCTGAACAGAAATCTAGTGCTGCGTAATGTAATCATGCTTTGTGATATGAAAGTAAAATTGCTGCAAAACAGATATAAATATATTTTGAATTTTGCACTGGTACTATGAGAATTAATCATAAAAGTGTTTATGTATTAGTGCATTGTTAAATGATTAACCACTAAAATGTTTTAGAAGTGTTAATTATCTTTGAGTATTATTACATCTTATTATATTGATATCTTACTTTTTTCATTAAATACTTCAAAGGAATCGTATTCGTGGTATTTATTGTATTCAGTTCGCTAATTTCCTGTCTTGGAAAAATAGGATAAAATTTTATTTCCTGTCTTGGAATGGAAAAATAGAATAAGATTTTATTTCCTGTCTTGGAAAAATAGGATAAAATTTTATTTCCTGTCTTGGAAAAATAGGATAAAATTTTATTTCCTGTCTTGGAAAAATAGGATAAAATTTTATTTCCTGTCTTGGAAAAATAGGATAAAATTTTATTTCCTGTCTTGGAAAAATAGGATAAAATTTTATTTCCTGTCTTGGAAAAATAGGATAAAATTTTATTTCCTGTCTTGGAAAAATAGGATAAAATTTTATTTCCTGTCTTGGAAAAATAGGATAAAATTTTATTTCCTGTCTTGGAAAAATAGGATAAAATTTTATTTCCTGTCTTGGAAAAATAGGATAAAATTTTATTTCCTGTCTTGGAAAAATAGGATAAAATTTTATTTCCTGTCTTGGAAAAATAGGATAAAATTTTATTTCCTGTCTTGGAAAAATAGGATAAAATTTTATTTCCTGTCTTGGAAAAATAGGATAAAATTTTATTTCCTGTCTTGGAAAAATAGGATAAAATTTTATTTCCTGTCTTGGAAAAATAGGATAAAATTTTATTTCCTGTCTTGGAAAAATAGGATAAAATTTTATTTCCTGTCTTGGAAAAATAGGATAAAATTTTATTTCCTGTCTTGGAAAAATAGGATAAAATTTTATTTCCTGTCTTGGAAAAATAGGATAAAATTTTATTTCCTGTCTTGGAAAAATAGGATAAAATTTTATTTCCTGTCTTGGAAAAATAGGATAACATTTTATTTCATGTCTGAGAATGGAAAAATAGGATAACATTTTATTTCATGTCTGAGAATGGAAAAATAGGATAACATTTTATTTCATGTCTGAGAATGGAAAAATAGGATAACATTTTATTTCATGTCTGAGAATGGAAAAATAGGATAACATTTTATTTCATGTCTGAGAATGGAAAAATAGGATAACATTTTATTTCATGTCTGAGAATGGAAAAATAGGATAACATTTTATTTCATGTCTGAGAATGGAAAAATAGGATAACATTTTATTTCCTCTATCTTTAATTTTGGGGGATTAATTTTTTATTAGCCTAAAGTAACTGTCTAGCTTAAAACTAGATTTGGACTTAAATCTGCATACCGAAGTCAGATTGCAGCTCCTTTCTAACCTTATGATTTTTATACTTTTTAATTTTAAATATATTTTTACTTTTTAGACGTTTAATGATAAATTTTTCGAGATGTTTGAATTTAATCTGAAATTTTCGGACTCCATTTTATATTCTTTCTTTCTTTATTTATTAATATTTTAGTTCTTAAATCTTTTTTCTATTAGTAAGTAATAAGAGTAAGTGCAGCGAACAATCTTCTCAATCTTCTTTCTTTAAATACATTTTCTCATTTTTAAGCATACATTACTTATTTTTTCAGCTTACTTGGACGATATCAATGATACTGATGTGCGTAATGTAATAGAATTGATTAGAGGAGCGAAAACTGATGACCTTGCTGATATTGAAGAAGGTTTGCTCCCTACTCCAGATGATTTATTTGATTACGGTGTTAATTTTGACAGCTTAATTATCGCCTGCAGTTTTGAGCAACAGCCGTGTTACAGAGAGTAAGATGTTTACGAAATTATGTTACATTTAAATACATAAATGTATTTACATTTTCAGCTAAATTTATAGGATTTCTAGCTGAATCTAAAGATGCTTTGAAGGTATTACTTCTATTTGAAAACGCCTAGATCTGCACAATTTCTGTAAAATTTCTATCTTTACTCTATAGTAAGGACACTTGTAATCAGATAACTCAAAAATGAACTCATTTTCATCTGCTTTTTTGCGAGTTATAAAATTTTTTAAAAACTTATATCAAATAGCCATTGTTTTGTGTATGTAAATTAAATTATTAACAATAAGCTATTTGCTTTGCGTAAAATCTGATCAGTCAAAGATATTGCCTTTGTAACACACCTCTTTTCATCTGGAATCCTTTACCGAGATAAGATCATTCGAATCTCGAAATTCACAAATCTCACCTATCTTAAAAAAGGCTCGAACTTCGAAAACTGGAAACTTCTTGTTTTTTTCGCCATTCGGATCTTTTAAATCCTGTCCTAAAAATAGAAATTTCAAGAAGATTAGTTTATTTCCTGTCAGTAAAAGCTTTTATAAAAAGAGATTGTGATTGCTGCAATTTATATAGACCATCATCAGGTCTTGGCCGTCTTGAGTGCCACACTCTTAGTTTTATGAAGAGTATTAAACGTTTTATGTTCAGTTTTAGTCCTTGAAATACATGTCTTCCCATTCTACTTTCTTTGATTTCCAAATAGTCTTGAAAAACATTTAAAAAAAACTGAACTATCACACTTTTATTTAACCATACTAAGAAACTGAAGCAAGTGATTTAGTTAGGCACTTCAGTTGCTCAGTTTCATTTGCATTGTTTCAATAAATATAGATATATTTTTGTAGAATTAAACGCAGAGTTTAATTCTACAAAAAATGATTTTTTTGAAAACGCCTAGATCCAAATTTGTTTTATTTTATACCTTTTAATACGAAGTAAAAGTTCATTGCTTCTTATCATACCTCATTCGTTCATTACTTCGTATTTAAATTCATAACTTTTTGGTACGATATAAAAGTTCATCTCATTCTTTTCCTTTTATTATTATTGCATAAAGGATTCCGGAAATTCGAGAGCATTTCAGGATCTGAATTTGAGGAAATTTAGGATTCTGTCAGTATCTTTAGCAATTCGAAAGTAAACTCAGTATACCAAATATTTGTGACCACAAGCGGCCGAGCGGTAAAGTCGCTGAACGCTGGTAGTTCGGTCCGAGGTTCGAATCCCGCGAATGGGCTGGCTGCAGAGGAGTTTTCGTAATTTTTTTTTCCTGTGTAACGTGTATACGAGCCAGTTTCGAGCAGTTACGAGCCATTAGAAAGTCCTCCACGAAGGCATCCCTCCCCTTAGGCAGATAGCCCTAGTGTGCTTTGCCATAATTAAATACACCACCACCAAATATTAGTAAAAACAGAATAGTGCTGCTACATAGCGGAACCTTGAATTGTTTCAAAAATAAAATGTGAAAATATCTGCCAACTTTTATCTTTAACCTTCCAGCATGCGCGTATGCGCAAAATTTACGACAAATTTAGTTTTTAATGCACATTTTTCGATTATCGAAGCTGAGACGTCTGAAAGTAATTTCTATTCCTCCTTTCCCACATCATGGTATGTGCCAACAGGAAGTCATTTGAATTTTTTTTTAACTGGACTTTTGTGCTACGTGGCAGCTTTTTCAGAAAATTTACGACACGCGCGTGGTCGTGTTTTAAAATTCGGAAAATATTTCTTTTCTAAAATATCTTGTAATTTTGTGTCATTAATTGCCGTGTATTATTTTAATTTGAATACATTTGGCTCTGTAAATTTTATATCGGTTTTCATGGTAAAAAAGTATGTGCAACCAGCTGATTTTGCTCGGATTCTTCAAGAATTATCTGATGAAGAAAAAGAAGACAAGGAAACCTTTGGATGGGAGAACAATAGCGATTTCCATTCCTTATTTTCTTTTATTTCTATTTTTTAGAAATAAATAAAAACATTAAAGTTAGTTTAAAGTGCGTTTTTGTAACCAGTAAGAAGTAAATTTCCTTGTAGAAGTAAGTAATGCTAGACTTACTTTCTTTCCTACCAATGTATTTTCCTTTTTTATTTTCTATATTTGTCTTTGGCGAATATTAAAATTAGCTTCGATTTTAAAATATAATTATTAAATAATAAATTTAAAATTTTTCAATACTGAAAGGTACAATCATTTTTAATCCAGTAGAACAAGTAGATAATTATACTTATGACAATTATATGGGACGTCGATAATAACTTGAAATGCAAAGAAGAAACATTTAGTAGGCAGAATAAGTTTTTCTTCCCATAATACCTTATCTTCCAAAAGTTAAGCATGCAATGCAAAATGACAATTTTCGAAAGCGCAGGTTACTTTGAGTGGCTAAAAATCTCTACCGATAGATATGGCAGTATGCAAATATCGTTTGTTACAGTCATTAATGAATGACTGCTCGAATATATGCTAATTAAGGAGTGTTTGATGACGCCAGCATTGTGAAGGGTTTGAGGAGGTTCATTTAAACGCTGATACGAAGTGTTTATAACTTTCGTAAGAAACGTTTAGACGATATTTGTGCTTTTATGGTTGAAAGAAGGTAAATCTCACATAATGAGTGCTGGCAAACTGTAGGACGCATTGATGCAGACCAAAGATGTCGCTTTTTCTTTGGAGTTGATCATTCTGTAACTTCTCGACTGTGGAAACTATTCCAAACCATTCAAACAGCTATCTTTGGGGAAAAGGGCTTGACATGATAGACCAAGGATTACCACCACTACTGAAGATCAGTGCATTACTGTAGAAGGACCTCCACGACTGTTACATTCATGGTTGCAGCGTGGCTTGGTAACATAGTATCTTTCGGTACTGTGCGTCGAGGTCTTCACATAAAGGAATTGTAGACCCGAGTATCAAGCATTTGCATTCTACTAATAGTCCAGCCCAAAGAAGCAAGGTTACAGTTGTGTCATCAACATCTCAAACGGATTCTCTGATATTGGCGTAACGTTCTGTTCACGAATGAGTCCAGATTTTACCGGAACAAAATGATAAGCGTATAAGGCACTGGACAGTACGAGATAGAAACGGAACCAGGTCCAGAATATCGTCGATCATCACGCAGCTTTTTCATAAAAGACGAAGTTTTGTGCGAGCTTGTTCAAATTGAACCAACAATGCGATAACCTCTTAGTAAAATATATTTAGCCTTATTAAATTCAACGCTACTTTGTGGCAGTGGAAACAAATTTAAAATGTCTTGTTGAACTTCAATCAAAAAGAGCTTTCCTCTAACTGACGAGGAAATTAGCACCAGTCCTATTAGCACCACTGTTCTTGACCCGGTAGTGATACATGATCGAACCGACAACCTCAGTTTTAAATTTAGCAATCCAGTTCGGTTACCTCATTTCTGAAGGCAAATTAGGTCTTCAAGATGATAAATGAAGATCATTTCATTTAAATCAAAACTGTCTAACTATTTAATCTCACTTTTTGGATAGCATAGGAGAATCTCTTCCTAAATTACACATATAAAAACTAGAGCTACAAACTTACTTAAACCAATAACTATGAAAAGACCGGCTAAGGGCACAAACGGTGATAAACAGAACTAATTAAAGCTGCTATATAAAGAAATCTAAATTAAAAGCGGTAAAAGGAGCCATATAAGGAACATGTCTTAAAAATTTTGAAGAACGGTAAAAAAAAAAAAAAAAAAAAAATGAAAGAACTTCAAAAAAAACATAAGTGAAGCGAACTGAATGGAATGAAAATTCTGATTATAATTAACTGAAAGCTATTTATGTGGGTTAAGTTTTATCTTATTTGTGTTATTTAATTTGTGAGGGAGAGGTCTCCTGATAGTGCACTAAATAAAAATATGCTAAACGGTATGTGCCGGTATTTTACATGTAAACCGCTAAAATTAATGGTGTGAATAATTCTCACTGGAGAACTAGCGGTGTAGCACCAGGTTGCCTGGGTCAGAGACCCTACCCCTCATTGAATAAGTAATTTCGAATGGTATCAGCAAATAACTAGCATAAGATTAATAAACTATGTACATATTTACAGAGATTCTTTTTGTTTCTCGAAGTATTTTGCTAAGCATATTAAGGCAAAAATAATCTTAAGAATAGGAAGGAGGTTAAATGATGAATCTAATTCACTAAAGTGTGCGAAAAATCAGAGACCTGAAATGCCATCTGGAAAAGCTGAGAAGGGGGGAATGAATAATCTATTTAAAGACCCTTTGTAACATGTAAACAAGCAATAAGGCCATATAGTGTAAGTCTCTTGTTGCACATGCCTTGGATAATGATGACTACGTTAAATATGTTATACTGCTGTTGTGAAACACTGCAAAATCTATGTATGTTATTTTTATGCACTTTTATTTTTTTCATTTATAAATGTATCTTTTTTTCAGTAAAATTTCCCATTGAAGTGACTTAGTTTATTTTAATTACGGCAGAGCTCTCAATGGCTCTGTGTAGTGAGAGGGATGTCTTCGTGGAGGACTTTCTAAGGGAAACTGGCTCATATAACGTTACTCAGGGGGAAAATCGGGAAAATGCCCATGCAGCCAGCTCGTCGCCGGAAATCGAATCCCGGACTGAACCACCAGTGTTCAGCTCGGCTGCTGGTGGGCCCTACTGAGATAGCATTCAATTTCGCATGGCTCGACTTAGGATGAATGTCATGTTAGCGGTGTACTGTGTGAATAATTCTTGTTTCTACAGAACCCCTCTTTTTGATGGAGGTCTTTTCTTAAGAAAACTCTGATTCTGCCTCTTTCCGATTTTTGCTACGCTTAATAACTGGCTGTGTTCTTTCTGCTTCATATAATACAAGTTGCTTTTCATCACTTTTAAGCTCAAATGCGTGAGAAATATGCTCCTTCACATAAAGTGCCATTTAAGGGGTTGTACTTCAGTAAGGGCAATTTTGATTGGAAAATGCTAGCGAATGAAAGAAGAAAAAAGTAGCTGACAAAGAAGAAAAGCAGCTGGCATGAATGTACTCAAGAATAGAAGGGCAACGATAGATTGCACCGCAATACTATTCGGATGCATCAGAAAGGATATCTAACTCCTAACACGATGGAAAACATTACGATTTTCTATCGAAAGGGTTTTTAACTATATGGAAACATGAAGAATGCATATCCAAGGACCAAGGAAGGGTACTCTTACGGGGCTCTTAAGCATGTAGCCTTTATCCCCACATCGTCAAAGAATTATCTTTATCTCCAAAAAGAGGGTTCCGCATAGAGGTAAATTCAGTGCCAAAATGTTAATTTAACAAAGCGAGTAACTGCCTTCCACAGTGAAAAAGGATGCATATGCTGTCTTTGATAAAAGGAAAATTACTTTTGCTATTGGCTAGGCAATACTAAAACCGAACCTCTGAATACTAAGAAAAAACTGCTTGGTCCGATTAACAATAGATTGCCCAAAGAAGTCATTTTAACTGATTTTAATTTCAATTAGAAAAACAATTATGTATATAATGACACAATTTCTTAGAATTTTTTCACTTTTTGTACAACATATAAATGCGTTTATTAATAATTGTAGTTACCCCCTTCTTTCGTTTCCGGTATATAATTGTGTTGGAATTTTAAATGGAAATTTTAAATAATCAAATGACTCTTATTATTGAATTGAGTAAATTTCTTATATGACCAGTTTGGCTCTCTATTATAATAACAGTTTTCATTTCTTTTTTCGATTACTGTCACATAATAACATACAACAACATGATAAATGGTCGATTTGGGCGTATGCTTGATACGTTGCAGTTTCTCAGTAAGCTAAGGTAGTACTTGTGTTTCGAATCTCAGTGCACACGTTGTTCTGAAACTTGTCGAGCCATATACAAGCTGTGGAAGAAATATCACGACCGATAACTTTTCCACTAGCATGTCACTCGCGACAAAATTATTGGCCAAATAAACAACTCTAGTTGGTACTATTAGAGGAAACAAAGGAGAACTACCCAAATCAGCCTAACAAACGAAGGATAAAATGCCTCGTTTTTCCACTCTGCTATATAAATCAGAGAATTACAATATATAAATATTCTTACAATATATAAAATCAAACCAAATAAAACAGTAGCTGTTCTAAGTTCTACGCATAAATTTGTGAAAAATGATAAAAGTAATAAAAAAATGTTACCGGAATCTATTCAATTTTATAACAGCACAAAATTTGGAGTTGATATGACGGGTCAAATAGGCAGAAAATATACAGTAAAAGCTAGTTCTCGTAGATGGCCCTTCCAAATATTTTTCAATGTTTTAGGTTTAGTTGCTATAAATGCTTGGATCCTTTACAAAGAAACGACAGGAATACAAATACAACGAAAAGAGTTCTTGTTTCAATTAGCAGAACAGCTTTCCACCGAATACAGAGCTGCAAGACAGAAAAGTCATCAGAACATAAAGACTCACAAGGATCAACTGCAACATCATCAAATGCAACCCATTCTAACAAACGCAAAATTTGTCAAGTACGATTTTACCACAACAAAAATAATATATGTGAAAATGTCATCAGAACATAAAGATCCACAAAGATCAACTGCAACATCACCAAATGCAACCCATTCTAACAAACACAAAATTTGTCAAGTACGATTTTGCCACAACAACGAAACAAATAATATATGTGAAAAATGTCAAAAGTATGTTTGCGGAAGATGTAACCATAAAAAGATTTCAACTTTCATTTGTGAAACATGTACAAATAATAATGCATCAATCTTTTTTCCAAGTGAAGTAATTTTTTATTGTTAATATTTACTAATAACTTATTATATAACTGTAAATAATATTAAAAAAATAAAAATTAATTTTAAAAACAAATTTCTTTACACATTAGTTATTCTTTCCCAATGCAGTCATTTTGACTGCTTTTTGGACAATATAGGTATATGCTAAGTTTCAGTCTTTCTAGTGTTAATTTAGTTTCCTGCTCTATCACGCAGGTGATTAGGTTAGATTATGGCTCAAACACAATGAGTTCATGGCCCTCTTGCCTAATGACAAATATTCATGCTGGGGATCATGAAAGTTTGGTCTACATAAATTTTCTTCAAATATACTGGGTCCCTTGATATGTCTGGGAACAGTTATCAGCGCTGCAATTTACCTCAATAACGTTGCAGATTCGTTACTCTTTTATAGCTGTTTTGTTCTTTAATAAAGGAGCTCACTTTCAATCAGAAGAATGCGCCTTGCCACCGTGCACGAACGATCTTATCGGTTTAAAGATATATTCGCTATTCAAACTACTTCCGTGTCCAGGTCAGTCTTCTGAATTTTCCGAACAGCATTAGCATCCCGCATCACTTCAAAACTTAAGAAATTCCGTGATCTACTCTAACAGAAATTATAACTGTCGTTATATTAACATGGGATAATACTTCTCAGGAACAATATCGACACCTTATTAAGGACACTCCTAGATGAATACTGTCTGTATTAAACTAAAAAGATGACCAATGCATTAGTATGAGGTGTCTGTTATATTTTGACCACTCAGATTACATGAAATAAATATAACCTACATTGAAAAATCATTTTGAAGAATATTTTCCTATGCGGTTGTATATTTAAAGCTTTCAGTGTAAAAACAAACCACAAACTACAAAAACTGGATTTTATTTTTTCTAGTGTAAAATTAAATCAGCTAAATGAATGTACAACGAAACAGCTTCTCATTTGCTTATTAATTCTTTATTCATAGCATCAAAACTTTTTCTGTATTACAGATATTATCTTAAAACAAAGAGTAGTAATTGTTTTTTATTCTCAAAACGTATCAGAAATGTATAAATGAATTTACATATACTTTTCTTTCAAAAATTTTGTCACCAGATCTGTAATACTTTTATTAAAACTAAATCATAATTATTTTTTTTTAAATTCTTAACGTTATTTTTCTGGTTGTGCAAGCCAACAATGAAACAACAATTTCTATTTAGTTAATTATAAAATATTTAAGAAGAAGTCTTTAAATAAGAAAGGAATATTCTGCCCTTGTGCCATTTTGTTATGCAGTTTGTTAAATATGTCTTATTTGATCTCAATATCTAAAGTTCTTTCATTTTTCTAGGATTGATATAAAGTTAAAACCTAGTACAAGACTATGCATTTTTATTCATCACGTAAAAATATATATGATAAATGTTGTAGCGTCATTAGGTTATTTTGAAGCAAGAGACATGAAAGATGAGCAATGACATCTCCTGGACTCGAACCTTGACCTCTCGAATACGCGCAGAGGGTGCTACTTTTATATCACGAAAACATGCTGAAAGAAGGGAGAAAATACATTATAATATATTGAAATATGCGAAATAAATATTTTAGCATTTCAGGAAATTTTTCTGCAAAATATAGCTTTGTAAAAGAATTCATTTTCTTCGACAGAAATTTTACTGTCCTCTACCATCCTAAATACGGAAGATGTTACATGTTCAATTTCTTAGGAAACGGTCAGGACTCAGGAGTGCCCATAGAGATTTTTAGCTACGGAAGCACAAGTGGTTAGTATAAATCTTATTATGTGGTAATATTCTTAAATTTTATTGCCTTTTTAAATGAGACATTTTAATACATTATATGTGACACACTAAAGCACTTTCTCTTATAAAAGTTTTAAAATCAGAAAAAGGTTGTTCTACATTGTTTGTGAATCTGGCAAATAAAAATACAGACTTTATGTTCAATGAAAGGACCTTTTATGATATTTGAGAAATCTTTGGAATGTACTGTGGACCTGGACCTGATTTGAAATTTTGAAGATTAACTCAAGATCCAAAATTTGGGTTTGGATTTTGAATTTTGGAATATTTTGCATCATAATTTTTGGAATAAATTCTCTTAAACGTAATATTAAAACTATAGGAAGATAATAAGAAAATTTCTGAAATTTGTGGGTTTATTTAATATTTGTGGAAATAGATATTCGTGAAATCTCTTAGAAAATCCTCTAAAATTATAGGGTTCTATGTTTATTAACTATTTATTTAATTATTTTACGCGTAAAGTCATTTTTACTTCAGTTGGTTTCCATCAGCATGCAAATTAGTTAATGTATGAACATAGTGCAACATGTACCATGTTAATATTATTGTAATATGTAACATGCTAATATTCTCCGCAATTGTATTCTTAGTAACTGTAAACTGCAAATGTGTGTAATATGTACCATGCAAATATACCCTATGTCTCAGTAATTGTGTGTAATATGTACCATGTCAATATTCACAGTACTATTTAATGTGTATAATATGTACCGTGCTAATTAATTAGTATGCACTATTTAATGTGTGTAATATGTACCAATGTGTGTAATATGTGCTATGCAAACTGTAAATAATAATTAATGCGTAAAGCCAACCTATGTGTTAACCTAAGCACCCAACTATACATACGTATAGTAAGAATTGAACCAAACAGGTGTAAAGTACCTTAAACATAAATATTGAATACCCTAAACAAAAGTATTAATCAATTTCCTCAGTAAATGTAAACTGCACTATGAAATGGGTATGATGTGTACCATGCAAGTATTAATTAAATTAATTAATAAGTAAATTCTTAGAAATGTAATCTGTATTATGTAATGCGTGAACTATGTACAATGCAAGTCTTCTCAGTAAATATAAGCTATACTATGTAATGTGTATAATATGCACCATGCAAACCTGTAAACAATAATGAATGCGTAGTTTTAAATTATGTGTTAACCTAAATACCTAAGATGTAAAGTACCTTTAACATAAGTATTAACCAATCTCTCTGTGTGTAATATGTACCATGCAAGTCTGTAAATAATAATGAATGCATAGAGGTAACCTAAGTATCTAATCATGTATAATTAACGTAAATATTGAACCTTACGGATGCAAAGAACCTTAAACATAAATCATATTCAGTTTCCCAGTAAATGTAATGTGTGAAATATGTACCATGCAATATGAATGTAAATGCACCATGCAAGTATGAATAAGCAAGTCCGAATATGGTACGGCATGTGTAATATGTCGTACCATATTCGGACTGAGTAATGCAAGTCAGAGTATGGCAATATATACCATGCAAGTCTGAATGGGTAGCGATAACCTAAGCACCTAATTATGTCATTCTAGATAAGGGCGGACGTGGTGCTCATACCAATTAACCGTAACGGTAGAAGGATGGTGCCCACGTCCTCCGTCACTCACTCACTCACTCTGTTGAACACACAAGCAATGGAGCCTTTTGTTACTGCACGAGCTTAAATTGTTAGACTGCAAATGTAATAAAAAGGTTAACCTATGTCGACTTTATGTTTGTTTCTTTATTGAAGGATTTTGATGGAGCGATGTATTGTCTGGCTGTTTTTACACAGCCAGAATTTAATGCTTTAGGTGCTTAGTTATCACACAAAATTCTCCGAAAATAATCTAAAAAACTTCCGCCTTTAGAAACTTAGTATTCTTTGTTTACTTAAGCCCTGTTCTTTTGGACTGACTGCATGTAAAGCGTCGGCAAGTTTTATCTGTTATTAACCAACTAAAATAAAAACACAACTTCGATGGTAACTAAACAATGCTACTGTTGCTGACTGTTGAAACTCAGCACTGTTGCCACTTGGAAAAAAGAGGGCGATAATTCTGGGCAGTTTTTTAATTTAATGTTTCTCTTGGATACTGGACATTTGTTGAGAGAAGGCAACGGGAAAGTTGATTAATTTATTTATTAGGATAATTAGTATTTGTATTAAGGGATATTGCTTATTTCATTGTAATTTTTGTAATTTTGTTATATGTAATACTTTTTTTTTTAAATTTGTGGGTTTTTAGACCAAAGGGGCTTTGTCCCTGAGGGACTATTGTTTTCGTTTTGCGATTTTGCGTTGGTTCACTATAAATGTCTGTTTCACTTTTTAAACTGTTGCCACCAAATGAGTCCTGCATTATATTTGAAGAAATTAAATAATGAAAAATCTGCATAAATGTATGTCTATTTCTCGCATTGTGATAAAACAACGGTACATAGAGCCATCGAATTTTGAATGACGTAATCCTCCTACGAATATGGGCATGTGGAAGCCCAAATTTGGAATTTGTTTTATTACCGATTTCATTTTTTGTAAACTTTAACGAATTTTTGATTAACAAACTTGAGGATTTAAAAGCGAGCAAGGGCAACGTTGTACAGGAAAAACATTTTTATCTCCAGCGCGTAAGACTCTGTATCGGAAATTCTAAAGATATGCTCAATTTAAAACTATTTTGCGATATCATTCTTGAACTGAATTTCATGTTTTAATTGCTAAGAACGTGATATTTAATAAATAAAGGTAATAGACAAAATGTTAAAAAAACACCCCTTTGGACGTAATTTAAAATCTGAAACTTTCAGATTTTTTAAATTAGTTTATTATTATTTTTTATGAAGTTTTTCTGCAGAGTAAAATTCTAGGCAGTTTTAAAATTTAACATTTGGCCCTTCAGGTATTTTTCCGGTACATTTAAAAGCCAGATGAAGATTGACTGCTAGTAATCAAATAATTTGAAGAGTGATAATTTGTCAAGTATTTAGCACTTAGGTGAATTTTTTATTCTAAATCACAGAACTTAGAGAAACATTCTTCAGCCATAAACTACAAATTTACTTGTATCTCACTTTACACTTCAAATACTTGCATTTTATGTGCACAGATAGGTACGATTCTCGCATATATTTCGTTGGAAAAGTCTGGTTGGTTTCACGCTCTTACTCAAATTCAAGTCGTTGTATTTAATAACCTGTGTGGGGAAAAATAATGATTTTGTTTTAAAATTGTTGTAGGTTTGCATTTGACTTTACATATAACAAGTCAACAAAAAGTGGACCTCTTAAGCGAAGAGATTGGAGCACGAGTGGTTATTCACGATCCGTATGATCTTCCGTTTGTGGCTGAGCATGGTTTCAATGTGAGACCTCACGATATGTCAGCAGTGGAAGTTACTTTGTCCAGGATTGAAAGACTAGGACCACCTTGGGGATCATGCGTGCAGGATGGCAGCTATCTAGACTTTAAACAGAATGTCAAGCCATACTCTATACTAGTAAGTAAGAAAGATATTTCTGAAAATATTCCATTCAAAGTTTAAGAATGAAAAGCCAAAAGAAAATGATTACGTATGATTTTTGCACAAAATTTCGCTCTCATCCCGCTAGCGCAGCACCCCCAGAATGATTCAAAATTCTTTTGTGATAGCATAATCGAAGATAAAGAGTCGTTAAAATAAAATACATGTGTAAAAAGACTTTTCAAATTTAGATAAATATATTGAAATTTAAAAAAAAATAGCTGTTTTAACATTTTTGCCCAGACGTGACTGAAAGTAAAATAGTGAGTTGGTGAGTTGATTAACAGTGATGGATTTAAAATGAGCATTAAAAAAAAAAAAAAAAAAAAAAAAAAAAAAAAAAAAATTGGATATAATTGCTCAATATATTTTGGCCAATGGCGAACTTGCAGCCTAAAAGAGATTGATCCGATGATTTCATTCTTTCCAGAGAAAATCATCGCCGTATTTCGAATTCTACATTACGAGATAAGTGATTTAGAATTTTAAATAAAATTAAATATAATAAATTTGGAAAGGAAAGGATGTCAAAATTAAAAGTAACTGTTATAAAATTAAAATACACCTTACAGAGAAATGACTCGAACTTTAATTGGATTAGGAATTAAAATACCTTGCAGTATAAAATTCGCGAATTCGTGCAAGAATTAGTATACGTTTACCATCGCCATGTCCAAATAACAAACGTTGCTTGAGACGAAGTAATAATGCTTTTAGTAATGATAGTTTTACTGTGAATTTAAACTGTTTTCTAAACAATTTGCTTTTTCAGGGCTGTCAAAAGGCGTGCCGTCATTTTTACATGACGAAATATTGTGGATGCACGTTAAGGCACTTCTTAAGAGGAGCTGTGCTTCTAAAAAGTACGACGAGTTTCGCTTTTTGCAGTGTCACAAATCATACACAGAGTAATATTTTTTTTTAATTTTAGTGATATCAATAAACATCTTTATTAATTATTTCATATACATGTACTTTATTAAAATGTCTCAAACCTTTTATACATTTTCTCCCCTTAGATTTGTGCATGAAGGATGTCATCAAACGTATTCAAGGAAAAAGCATTTTTTGCAATTGTAAACCTTCATGCAGGTAAGCCAAGTATTTGAAGTAATAATATTAAGAAAAAATACTTATAAAGCTATTAAATCATTTTTTGGAAGGTTATAAAGAGCGAATTATCTTCTATTGCATCTGTTTCAGGTTTTCAGGTGCAATAGAAACTTTCACAGTTATATTAAAAATTTTAGTGAAACTCCAGTATGAGGATATACGAAAATCTAACTCTCTATTGAGAAAAAGTACCCCTTTTCAGAAAGTTCACGGAAAGATCATGTCACATACATAAATTTGCAGTACTTGAATTTATTTATTAGAAGGCTTTGACGAACTTTCTCTCCAGGCACACACACAGAGAGGCACCAGGTTTTTTTATCGAAAGGTCAGCAAGTGTTGTTCTTGCGTTATCCGTACACACTGTAATATACTGATTATGCACTTCATACTCTTCCTCTCTCTGCGAGCAAAGAATTAATTATGTTTATTAGTCTATTCCTTAACTATTTAATTCTTAGGAATTTTCTTAAGTAGGTTGCTGTACTTGACTGAGATTGCTTGAGGTGAAAATTGTGATCAGTTAACATTCGAGAAAAAGTGTTCACCGTTAGGTTAGGTTAATCTATGGATTTGAGCTGTGACGTGGAAAAGTTTAAAATACTGGATAATAATTTTTGAATACTGGGAAACTTTAAAATCTTCTACCTTGTGCGGCATTGTTCCACCAATCTTGCCATCTAGAATTCATTTCCTCTGACAGGGAATGTTTTAGAGAAGATTTTGACCATCAAATTTCGATATATATATGGTACATTGGCATTATTTGTAGCTACTTCTGCTGCTGAGTCTGCCACTTCATTGTCAGTGTAAGTTTTTATAGGTGTTTCAGATTAAGTATTTGTATCAGTATATATTGACATAATTGTGTTTTCTCTGATGCTGGATTTTTGATGAATATTTCCTAGAGCCTTATCTGATAATTTTCTGTCTGTATGGATGAAGATATTTTGTACAAAGGGCGTTTGGGCGAAAAAGCTTAGCTTTCATTGATCAGCAACAGATCCATAACGTGCCGCTATCGTCTTATTTGCCAGATTTTTTATTCTCTGATCCCGTTGTCTCATATCAACATGGTTAACTGAGTCAACGTATTCAGACTAAGATAATCCCGGATCAACGTTTTTAAGCTGCCCAAAACGAAACGACAAACAATCTATGACAGATACAGAAAAATATATTTTGTCAATGATATCAGAAGTATCAAGAATTGGAACAAATGTTGGGTTTTAAAGAATGTTACTTCACAAGTGACTTTGCAGAGTAATCTTTCACATTTTAAATAGCATTAACAATTATCTACTAGCATTTTCCGCGAGTTTTTACATCGAACGGTTATATGTTTTGATATCATAAACTCGTATATGTTATGATATCATCATGCAGTTATTTTTTTCAAAAGATTTTATGAATATTAACTTTTAGCAGTACATCTCTAATTACGTTTTTTAACTTGTAGGGTTTATATTTATTTTAATAACATTTATTTTAAGTTTAAACTATCTTTCCTGTTAAGCCTTACTTTCCCCTGGAAGTGCCAATGCCGGAGTATGTAAATTTTAGTAGAACGCGCAAAGTATTCAAAATTGTCAGCGGAAGTAATCTGAGTTAAATAGAAGGGAAACGAGTTCGAAAGTGTGCTTTCTTACTTCACGAGCGTGGAGGTGGCTAGGTAGAAATTGAAGAACCACGCGTTTCGGCCTGTGTGCTTGCCTCAGTAGATAGTTAGTAAATCTTTCAACGTAGTATTCAGAAGTTTGCTGAATTGTCAGCGGTATCTTAGAACGTGGTTAGGTTAGTTACATTTTAGAGAGCCTCGTAGGTAGTCACTTGTTATTATTTCATTTTTAGTTTCTTATTTTTATTTTACCGCCAGGTCGGCGTAGTTTGTGAGCGTCAAGAGCACGCATCTGTAATTTCTAAAGTTGAATATAAAGGGATTTAAACCCTTCTCAAGACTTTCCAGTTCATAGCAGTCACCACTATTGTTGCGTGCAGGTTGGAAGCGCGCAACATTACAAACTGCATACTTTAGACGAAAAACTAGTACGGCTGACTTTAGGAAGAGTCGAAGACAGATTTCCAGTCTTGAGTTCTAACGCTTTCTTATGAAATAATTTGTTTTATAGTTATTTTACAAGTTAAGCATAAAATATGGCCCACCGGCGGCTGAACGGTAAAAGCAGCTGGTTCGTTCCAGGGTTCTAGTGCCAGGGAATGGGCTCTGTATGGACGTTTTCGTAGTTTTTCTCGTGTGTAACGTGGATATGAGCCAGTGTCTCTTAAAAAGTCCTTCATGGGGCATCCTTCCCTTTGCAGTTCTTAGCAAATTTATAAGGCTGCCATTTTGTATTGCTGCTCCACAGCAAGTTTATGCAATCATACGAGTTCATATCAAGCTTATATCATGGTCATTACTTTGCACTCCTTTCGCAATTGTACCTTGTTTTCTTCTTTGCATGCAAATTTTATTGTTCATGAATTTTTGAGAGAGATAGATAACTTATTGTTCTTCACATATGGGCAGAAACCCATATTTCTCAAAAAATCTAAGTGAAATCCTATGAATTTTCAGAATGAGAGAGAGACTCTACAACGTATTCGCAAGTAGGATGCAGCCTAAAGTAAGGGATTTTTGGTCTTCTGTTATGTCTTCTATTCTCTTAGAAATTCTAATTTATTAATAAATTAAAATTTCTAAGCTCCAAAAATCTAAGCGTCACCAGTCTTTTGCAAATGCGCCAAATTTCGAGAGGCTGTCTCTCAATTCTACTGTGTTTCTTAAAACTTGTCAATAAAACTTCATACACTGAAATATAATAATTGCATACATAAATAAAAATGAAATACACACAGAGGTATACTACAACTTGAAGTACACACATTTGCATCAAAGCATAGTCCAAAGCAGGCATAAATTATAGTATGTCCGTGTTGAAGATATTAATATTTTCATTTATTTGCAGCTGCAAATATACTTGATAAAATATTCAATGTGAGCTGACTTAACGTTTAAGCAAATACTTTCACAAGCATCGGAAGTTGAAGTTCAAGTAAAAAAAGAACGTATTATTAAAGTATTTTGATCAGAGAATGCTTTGATAAGAATATTAAGTTTTTTATGGAAACTATTTTGATCAGTGTAAATTATTTGTCTTCAGTTTTCAATGATATTAGCAAGTATACACTTTTGCAGATATTAGAGCTGTAGTGTCTCCGTAAAATAATGCAATGTGTATTTAATAATAGCAGCTGCGACATAATTATAATTTGTTTCATCTGATATATGCTATTTCAAAATTTCTACGACTGGGACATACTTCCTGAGTCTAGTCACAAATTGACAACTCTACAATTCTTATTTTAGTTTTACTTGGAACGATAAGATGTCTTATATGCACGAGAAAATTTCACAGCTCTCGCAGGAAATTTTGGAATGTTCAAAATACAGTAGATATTTATTTTAAAGAAATTGCACCAGGCTCAGGTCATATGGAGTTATCAACATTTTTTACGTAAATGATGCTGCAGATGTTAATAAAAATTAGCATAGAATATATAAAAATTTATAAACGCTTAAAATAATTATTTAGGTACAGTATTAAAGCAATTTAAACAGATGACCATCAACAGAGTTGGTCACCGGTTACCTACATTTTGATAGTCAGTTATAGTCACAAAGAGCTCACCGGTGTAGAGTGGTGTCCAAAATGTAGATGGTATGTTATATACAATTAAACCCCACTATACTAGACTTGTCAAAGCTGCGATGACCTAAAGCCTGGGGATCATGTAATGACAACCAAGGTCCTTTACCAATGTAGAGGTGAATAGGACTATTCGCCGTGGCCATTTCGCATTCGGACCGTTTCGTCGTCGGAACGTTTCTCCGTCAAGACATATTTTTCTTTACACAACTATATTATATCTTCCGTATTATATTAAGCTGATTTAAATTAATAATTAGTTTAATAATTTAATTTAATTAACATTTTATATAAAATAATATATAAAATGGTTTGTGTACAGTTTTATACAAATACACCGTTATACATGACATATTAATTTTAAGAAAATAATGCGTTGATAAAATTCCAAAGTCATTCCATTTTACATTCATATTTCATAAAACTGTGAATTTCCTGCTGGTATGAGTGATTTATCTGAACTAGGCGATTAAAATTTCAAGAAATGTTGGCGAATCATGTAAATATTATACCCACATAATTTTAAAATCGATAATATAACTTCTATTATCAGGAATTTAGCTCCCTTGTAAATACTTATATACATTACAAACAATCTTTATTAAGTATACAAAAGGTAAACAGAATTATTAAACTAAATAAATTTAATACGAGTATAATACGGAAAGATACATTACATTCATGTAACGAAAAATATCTTTTGACGGCGAAACGTCCCGACGGCGAAACGGCTACGGCGAAAGTTCTACGGTGAAGTGGCGGCGGCGAAAAGTCCTAGACTCATGTAGAGTGGCAGAGTAAATTTACGTAAATATTTTAATTTAAATTAAATCCAAGTACACCGATGCCTGTCAAGGCTGTCACCTACGCGTTGATGGTCACTTTTAATCAGCCCATAGGTCATTGGTATGTTGTGGCGCAATAAATTTAGATGGATCTTTAAATTAAAATTACGTCGAAAGATGCGATACCTTTCAAGAATATTGCAATCTGAGGTCACTTAGCCCAAAAGCTAGTGATGTAAAGCAGTGATTTAGATAAATAAATATAGGTAGATTTCCAAATGAAAATGAAACAAGGCCTTTTTGTCATCAGTAACCTACAGGATGAGAGTCACAAAAGGTCAACTCATGTATATCACCAGTTTAGAGCTGTGGAGTAAGTTTGAGTAATTTTTTAAAATAAAATTAAGTTGAAGGAAACCAATACCTGTCAAAACAATTAATAGTAATTAATTAAAGTAATCAGATTAAATTATCGGAATAACATTAAAGTCTAACATCTAAAATAGTAATAACATTAAATTACACAGTAGTAATAACATTAAATTATTTTACATCTAAAATAGTAATAACTTTATTCAGTTAATAGTATTAACATTAAAGTCATCGTTAATCACTAGTAAGTGACCTATGGATTTATTAACGATGACTTCAATTTCGGTTATTAAAGACTTAGTTACTGATAGTAAATTCAGAAGATCACTGGATCATACCGATTAGCATCAAACCCAAATCACTGGGGAGCATTCAAGGCCATTCGTCAATGACCTAGGAATTCTTAGTCTCCAATATTAGCCAGTGCAATGTTGTTGCGGTGCAACACTTGCAAATCAGGTCAATGATAAGCAATTGATATTGTAACGTGACATATCATAACGCTCCAAAAATTTTAGAAAGTCTCTATTAAGGATGTTTTTAAAATCAAAATTTGGGATTATTATGCTTCTTTTATAGATGGTAGACATAAACATCTTCCCTTATGTCGATTAATAAAAGATACTATATTTTATATTATTTATCATTACACAAATATTTATATAGCTTATTTAGCATTAATTAAATATTCTAAGTGTTTTAAGTTCACGTTGCTATCAGTAATGGGAATATTTTAAACCAGAGTTTCTTAAACTGTAGATAGTGTCTGCAGCAGGGGATCGCCAAAAATGTTAGCAGTTTTGAGATTTCTTTAACTTATTATAATAATTTTACAATTCCCAAATATTTTTACACAATGTGTCTGAAAATAGATAAAGATAAGACAATATAGATAGAGAAAAAAGAAAACGTTTCGACGCATTCTTTTTATAATATAAACGTTCATTTTACTTGCTTTTGCACGTGACGCTGTCATTTCGTCTGTTACTTGTTTAACATTTTGTTTATTGTTACTTGTTTGTTACTTGTTTGATCAGAAAGGTGGTTTTTTTTAATTATCTTTTAATATTGCATTAACTCTCTCTTTCAGCGAACTGAAATACAGTACTAAAGTGTCTTCAAGTAAACTGAATGAAAATTTCTATCGAACAGTTAAATCTATACGGACGCTTTCCAATTGTAATGAAGGAGAAATCAAGATGATTAATGCTTCAGATCGGTAAGAATCTCCTATATTATTATGTTTGTGACGTATTTTGACAAAATGTTTAATTTTTAATCCCTTTAATCCAGTACTTTCAGTCAGTTACTTTCTGATTTTTTTTTTTTTTTCTTTTTATGTTGTTGAGTTATTATTATGATTAAGCAGTTATTTATAGTTTCAACCTTTACTATCACTTCTCCGTTTCCTCCATAGAAATAGGAATCAGTTGAAAGGTATTTAAGTCGAGGGTTTTCGGATTGCAACACGAAGCGCGTTTCTGCCTCTCGAAGCCATGTTAATATTAGATTTCATCAGCTCTGATAAGATATTGTTACGAAATGTACAGGCGCGGTAGGATGGCTTCCCCGCAAAGCGGTTTTAGGGTTGCCATAAAATGGCAAAGGGAAGGCGGGGTTGCCACATTTGGAGAGAAATCGCCCATTTGGCGACAAAATTGGCGATATGCCATGGACGGATGGAGAACCTTCTGGAACGAATTCTTACCAGTTTAGCTAAGAATGTTCTCGAACACAAGCCGCAAGTTATATAAACCCTGCTGGTACGCGGTGTGTGCCTCGAGAGTGCGAGATAGTATCGAGTTGGTATCTCGTCTAGCGAGTCAATCCCTGCGGAGTCGATCGAGTTGACAGCCGGGCAGCGAGTGTCGAGTGGGTGGTCGAGTTGACCGAAGGAGTCTATTAGTGCATCGTCGAGAGAGCGTGTTAAGTTCCGAGAACGACTGAACCGAAGAGTCGGGAGCTGTGCTCTGTGTGTTGTCGAGTAATCGCGAGCTGTAGCGTGGAGAGTTTCGAGAGTACGTAGAGTTGTTGGAACTTTTCATAGTATAGAGGGCGCTGTTGCGCTGAAAGAATTCCACTGTGTGTCTACATTATGTAACTGTAGGTTCGCCGTTGCAATGTCTCTGTATTGCTGTGATATATTTTGGTGCTTTCATTAAATAGAAACGAAAGATATCGTCATGTATTTTTGTATACCAAATCAAGATCAAAATTAGACTGATGCAAACTCGTCGAAACAAAAATAGCGTTCAAACAGAAATCGTCAAGTTATACTCACCTTTCGAACTACGCATTTGTATCGTTAATCGCTTCGTAATAAGAGTTCCGAGAACGACCAAGCAGAGTCAGGAGCTGCACTCTAGTGCTTTGCCGTGAAGCTGTCTCCACTGTGATAGCCTGATAACCGGGAGGCTGTGTCGCTGATCGTATCAGCGTGTTTATAGTAGTTCATGGACGACTGTAAAAACGTGTTTTGGAGCTGTCCTGACAATACTGGCCAACAAAGTGTGTTTCGATACTTCATCAAGTGTCGTCGTTATTCACTCCAAATCCACACGAACCCCGTACGAACGTGAAAGAAAGAAAATAACGTAACAACTGGTGTCAGAAGTAAAAAAACGCAACAATATTAATTATTCGGGTTTGCGTTATTGCTGCCAACACTGAACTGATACGACGGTGACAAGTAATGAGACAGCTTAGTTTTAAATTAAATTGAGTAGTCTTTGACGACTAGTTTAAGGTTAAATGGAATTTGATTTTTGCTTTACGTCTCATAGCCACAAGTGGTGATTGTTTGTTAAGCACAAGACGAGATTTTATGTCAAAGTTATAATTTAATTAAAAAAGTATTTCAACCTTTTGAAGTCCTTTCCGTTAACGTCAGACCAAACGATAATTTTGAAAGTAGTTTTTGCTAAAACAAATCAAACTCTATAATGTGATGCATATAGCTACTTGATTTCAATTCTGGACAAATCTCTGGACGTGCTTATTTATTTCGTAAGTATATTATCGAAAGTCTAAATACTATATCTATCCGAGACTAGATTCATAGATCAGTTTGCTATATTGATTAAGATTTAAAGGACTTACTTAAAATATATTAAATAAATTATTCGACAAAACAAAAGAATTGTTAGTGAAATTTTTATAAATAATTTGTTAATGAGCTATTTTTTCACCAGTTATAGAATTCAGTTATCTATAATCGATAAAAGAAGTTATTCGAAAGCGTTTCCGTCTGAATTATTAAACTCTCGTAAGACTGCCAGGCGAGTTATTGCCCGTTTATGTAAACAACAGCTGAGTCTTGAGGACGTTTAAACAACATTTTTTATTTAAAACCAAACAAATATATCAGTCACAAATTAAATGCCCTCAGCTGGAGTGCAGTGAAAAAAGAAGAGGAAATTTAAAACAAGGAGATGCTACAGACTACAGTGCGAATAGCTTAACAAGCTTTGGCGAAAATTAATAAGTGAGCAACTGATTTCGGCTAGCAAATGGCTCATACCCGATAAATTAGTTCGCAGACTTGAGCGAGAGTGAAGTACTATGGACAGTATATTCCCTGTCAAAAGTTTTTATTCTAAATTTTCAAAAACTCTATCTTAAATACTTGTAACTCAATTATATTATGGTGAGAGCTTACGAAAAGAAGTGACAGTACAGCTCTAGATCATAAGAAAATGGGTGAAACGTAAAACATATCTTACAAACTTAAAACCGACAGCACGTTACAAGCTTTATCTCACCAATGAAAAAGATAAATTTTCTATTCATATTGCATTGGGTTTCGATGTGCGTGACACAATCTGAAAAGTAATGCTATGATATTAAAGTTTTTTTTATAACCAGATGTTTAAAAGTTGAAATCATAATGTTATAAAGCAATAAAAAATATAACTGGAAGTATATCTGGAAAACGTGCCTTTATTAATATTACTGAATGTGATACAAAGAAAAAAACAGCAATCATTTTAATTAAATTTACTTGAAACATGTCGAGTGCCGTGCGGGATGCTCAATTTGCATTACGACACAAGAATGGATGAGATTTTTTAATCAATATAATTATTTTAAAATATTGCTACTTTCCATAGCATTATTCCTTTCAATCAGTTTAACCTGCCTTCGTAGAATTTTTGTAATACATGCATTTGAAATGTATAGCTGAATGTTGATTTTATTAATATTGTTACGAATTTGGTATTTAAAAAGCTAATGTTAGTTCAATTATAAATTAAATGGTTTTATTTCTCGCGCAGTGCCGCGCGTGACGAATATTAAAAGAAAGCTAAGCCGAAAAAATTAAAAATACAAGAGCGCGTGCGTTAAATAAATAAATATCTCTTTTTGATTTCGAGAAAGTACTGGAAAATTCTAGCGCGTGATTTTTAAAATCTTATAGAAGGAGGAAAACATCTCAGTTTGTGAGTAGTTGCTTAGTTTGTTGTTGTTTAGAAAACTGCTCCTGTTGATTGTAGCGAATTCGCGGATTAGCGTTCTTTAGCTGTTTTGAATTACGTTCTATTGGATATTTGAGTAGTTAAAAGATAACTACTGTGAGATATTGTAATACTGCATGATAATTTGAGAAAATTTAAGCATTTTTGTTGTGATAGTAATAAATTTTTGTTCATTTTTCATCGGACTTGTGCATTCATTTCATAACGAACCCGTACGCACGCAACAATTTTTGGTGTCAGAAGTGGGATTTGAATGCCAATAACAAGAGCGATGGAAGAACAAATGAGGCAAATGATGACTGCATTTGCTGCTTTCCAAGAAAAGATGGAAGGGGCCGTCAACTCCGTTAAGGAAGAAATGAAATTGGGCCAGGAATCCGTTAAGGAAGATATGAAATTAGGCCAAGATTCCGTTAAAGGAGAGATGAGATCCGTTAAAAAGGAAATGGAAGCCGTTCACGAAAAGTTGGAAGCTGGTCAAGTAACTCTTAAAGAAGTCATAAAAGCTGTACAAGAAAAGATTGAAGCAGGTCAAGTCGAAATGAAAAGAGAAATAACCTGCGTAATAGAAAGTAAATTTGAGGCTATGGAAGACAGAATAGGAGCTGACGAAAATAAAGTCGGGCAAATTGAAGAAAAGGTTTCTTCTGTCAAAGATGAAATAGAAGATAGAGTGTCGGCTGTGGAGCAACGAGTCGAAGGAAGAGTTTCGGCCTTCCAACAACAAATTGAAGAAAGAGTTTCTGCCGTCGAACAACAAATTGATGATAGGGTTTCTGCTGCCGTCGCCAAAGAAGTTCACAGCCTAAAGAAGTGCATAGCGACGGTAGGAAACAATTCTGAAGGTTTCAAATTTTTATCGATGCCTGCTCGTTCCGTTCTGAAACTATCTACATATGATGGGAAGACCTCCTGGCAGGTGTATAGGACACAATTTTCTATCGTTGCGGATGCGAATGGATGGGATTCCCAAGCTAAGGCCTGTCATCTCGCCGCTTCTCTGAGAGCAGACGCAGCGGATATCCTGCAGACGCTTCCCGAAAATCAAAGGCTAGATTTCGAAGCTCTATCCGGCGCTTTGGAGCTGCGCTTCGGCGAGAAATGTTTAAAAGACTACAGCAGGCTCCAATTAAAATCTCGTCAACAGAAGCTCACCGAAACGCTTCAGGAGCTCGCCACGGATGTTGAAAGGCTGTCACATCACGCCTTTTCGGAGTGCCCGATAGAAACAAGGGAAATCCTGTCCCTGCAATATTTCATCGACGGCATCCGGGACCCTGAAATACAGAAAGCACTGCGAATGGCGGATGTAAAAGACTTGAAAAGCACTCTGTTGTACGCCATGAAGTTCGAGGCAGCCCAGGAAGCAACTCTTAGGGATCGCTACCCAGTTAGAGCTGTGCGAGTCCATGAGCCAGTGGATCAACTGATGGCTCGTTTAGATGATTTAGCCAGACAAGTCGAAGCTTTGATACGAAGTAGGAGCGAGAAGAAAGTGGCTCCAAGGTGTTGGAGATGTGGTAGTGAAGGTCACTTAAGACGGAATTGCAGAACGCCCCAGGGTACGGAATATAAAGCAGATGATTTTACCAGACAAGTCAGTGGCTTGAGACGGAACAGAAGTGAAAAGAAACTAGTTCTAAAGTGCTGGAACTGCGGAGTTGAAGGCCACATACGAAGAAACTGCAAAACATCCTGAGGTACGGAAAATAAGACCATTTCCCAGCAACGACGCAGTAAACAAATCAGTGACCATATCGAGGAACGGAGGTTGCCAGATAATGAAAAACCTTGTTTTAAAGCGCTTAAAATTTATACAGTGAGTGGCAACAGTAACGGAATGTCCATTAATGGGAATATCGATGGAGTTCCTTGCGATATGATCATTGACACAGGAGCTAATGTTACCATCATTAGGAAAGACTTAGCTGAACAGTTTAAAGATAAACTTATTTGGACGCCATCCTGTGTTACCCTTCAGACTGCGTCTGGTGATAAGATCGACATAACTGGGAAGTTAAACGTAAACATCACGTTTGGAAGTGCCGCCTACCATCACACGGCTTATGTGGCGGATATCACAGATCCATGCATACTCGGATTGGACTTTTTAAGGAAATACAATTTTTCCTTAGACTTCAAAAACAACAAACTGCTTTCAGCATCTGGTGACATGACTATCCATCCTCAGAAGAGATCCTCACTTGGAAATGCCGACGCCTTGTCCGAAAGACCCAGCTCGGGAAGCCGCCGAAATCATGCTAGGGTCGAAAAGAAACGCAAGACTACCAGCTATTCTCCATCTCAGAAGCTCTTCGGTCGAGACCTTCGTCTGCCTTGTGACCGCCTGTTTGATCGCCGTACGGATGCGCCTTCATCGCCTGAGGAACACATCGAAGATGTCCAGGCCCGTTTTGAAGTGATGCCCCGTTTCGCACGAAAGCGAGTGAACTTGGCGACGGAGAAAGTGAAGACCAGATACAACACGAGAGCTACTGGACATAGATCCAACAAAGGAGACAAGGTGAGGTTGTGGAACCCGATTCAACGAAAAGGACTCAGTCCTAAACTACAGTCACCTTCGGATGGTCCATGTACAGTGCGGAACAGACTGAATGACGTCTCCGTGAGTCTTCGAACTCTTACGACAGGTTAGCTTATTACTATGGCCATAGTACGTAATGTAAATAATTGTAAATAGTATCAGACCATGGTCCTTTTTGTTTATAAATGTGTATTTGATTTGATTTGTATTTAGTATTTGATTTGCATTTAGTATTTGATTTGTATTTAGTATTTGATTTGTATTTAGTATTTGTTTTGTATTTAGTATTTGATAGCATTTGATTTGTTTAAGTTAGTTATTGCATTTATTGTTCATATTGTTTGATATTGTAATGTAATGTTTATGCCTCAGTTGCATTTATGCCACAGTTGTAAGTTTAGCTTCCTGTCCAGGGATTGTACTGCCCGGGACGTGCAGTCCTTGGGAAGGGGGCAGTGTTACGAATTTGGTATTTAAAAAGCTAATGTTAGTTCAATTATAAATTAAATGGTTTTATTTCTCGCGCAGTGCAGCGCGTGACGAATATTAAAAGAAAGCTAAGCCGGAAAAATTAAAAATACAAGAGCGCGTGCGTTAAATAAATAAATATCTCTTTTTGATTTCGAGAAAGTACTGGAAAATTCTAGCGCGTGATTTTTAAAATCTTATAAAAGGAGGAAAACATCTCAGTTTGTGAGTAGTTGCTTAGTTTGTTGTTGTTTAGAAAACTGCTCCTGTTGATTGTAGCGAATTCGCGGATTAGCGTTCTTTAGCTGTTTTGAATTACGTTCTATTGGATATTTGAGTAGTTAAAAGAAAACTACTGTGAGATATTGTAATACTGCATGATAATTTGAGAAAATTTAAGCATTTTTGTTGTGATAATAATAAATTTTTGTTCATTTTTCATCGGACTTGTGCATTCATTTCATAACGAACCCGTACGCAGGCAACAATATTAACGAATATGATGTAAGGTATACTGCAGTAATCATTCTGACGAAGTTTAGTGAAGCATGTCAAGAAGAATTAGAGGATTTTCAGAACAACTGCCACATAATGTTGCTATTCTTTCTCAGTTCCTAACTATTCCTTAGAAATAATTTTCATCTGTCTCCGTAAAAATTATGTAAAATGTATAGCTCAATATTAGTTTTATTAATATATAAGGCCGTCTTGGCGTGCCTTCGTGGTGTGATGGTCTGCACGCTGGGCACGTATTTCAGAGGTTCGTGGTTCGATTCCCGGCGAAGGCTTTGCATATTTTTCATACTGCCTGCTTCCAAAAAATCCTAATGTCTCTACAAATGAATATGATACAAGGCAAAGTATTGTTGCATTCTTTTCTGTACGAGTTCGGGCGATTTGGAGTGATTGACGACAACACTTGATAGAGAATGAAAACACAATTTATTAGCCATTATTACTCAGGACAGCTCCAAAAACACGCTTATAGTCGTCGAGAAACTACAACAAACACGCTGAAACAATCAGCAGCGCATTCTTCAGGCTATCGGGCTATAACGGTGGAGACATTTTCACGGCAAAGCACCAGAGTACATCTCTGAACTCAGTTAAGTCGTTCTCGGAACTACGTACTCTCGAGACTGTCCGCGCTACAACTCGCGATGCATTCGACGACAAGCACTAGAGTACAACTCCCAACTCGGATCGGTCGTTCTTGGAGCTCAATACACTCAAAATAAATCTCGACGAGGCACTAACTCGCGATCAACTTGATAGAAATCTCGCTGCTAGACTAGGAGACACTCACTCACTGACTGTTAATTGACTGCTACTCCGCGTCCAGGTAGGGTTTATATAGTGTTTGCTCTGCGTTCGAGAACATTCTGCTCCAAACCGGTAGTTTAAAAGTAGAAATTTCATTATTATTGCTACGCCCGATTTTGTAACGTATGGCAGAAGCAGAATGACAAATAGGTTAAGTGCTTTTCATACTGATGATCACGCAATATAGAAAGATCTGATGGGAAAATCTATATGACAACTGCAAATCTACTCTAGAGAGATCTGGCATTACCTCACAAAGACCATAAATATTCGAAAATGAAAATTTTGTTTTTTAAATCCATTTGAGAAAGGCGGTAGCTAGGTTACGTAAGTCAATTTCAGTAACCATGGAAAACTTCAGAGATCAACAGCGTGCTTTTTGTGTAAAACACCTTTGCAAAAGTAACAATTGTCATATGCCTCTACGGTGCACTGCTATCGGTTACAATGTTATTTACTCGACATTAGTCATTGCTTTAGTGTTAAGGTAATTAAATCATGGATCAGGATATTAGAAAAACTGATTCTGTCACAAATGTTAAGCAAGCAGGAAAGTTACCCTGTCGGTGAAGCGAAGATAATCTGGAAGCTGTTTATACAGTTCGTAAGAAACGACCAAGACTTTAGGCACAAGAATCGTAAGAATCTGAAGGCTGTGACAAGAGAAGTTGAATGTAGCAGGATGGTACTACATGTCCAAAATGTTCTCAAAAGTTTTTCTCTGGTTAAAAAAGTGTTCTCCAATTAATTGATTTCTCTTAGGTATGATATCCCAAACGGCCTCCAAACAGTTTTGATCTTACGTTCTTTTTTACAGGAGTCGTGTACAGTCAAAAGTCTTTAATCCGGACGTCCATAATCCGGAATGATCTATAATCCGGATCTAAAAGCTACAAACTTTCTGCGCATGCGCATAATACGTTTACGCATGCGCGTTTAATGTATAACGGATGGTATAAGCTAAGCTAAAATTATCTAATTATCTATTTCAGTTAATGTTGCAAATTGCGTTGTTCCTTAATCTTCTAATTGGATCCGGCTTATTATTTTTTTCAGATTGTTAGACCAATTTTATAAAAGTAAGCTTGAATTTTCGATTATGTCAAAAAGAATTTCCGATTCTGGAGCTGCCAAAGGGAAAGCATGTTTCCGTGTCCATCAAACAAAAAGTGGAATTGCTGCAAAAAATGGATAAAGGCATATCCTTTAATTCTCTAACCATTCCGAAATCTATTTATCGATTTCACGCTGCTCTGCGGAAGGGGGACGTTGCGGCGCGCAATGAACTGGAAGTTGATCTCTCAGCACTATCCTTATCTTCAGAGCAGATGTTTTTATTTTATTCGGCTTATAATTCCTTACTAAATGTAGTATTTCATCTCGATGTACTCCGATATGATTTAAATCAATTTCCTCGTCATTATAAATATCACGAATACACATAAAATACGTAGTTTTCTGGTTGCAATTTTCTAATTTCGACTATGCGTAATGTATGCTTTACGCATGCGAGCGTTGAAAGAAAAGTAAACAAATAAATATTAAGCTTTTATTTATTTATTTATTTATTTATTTATTTTGTAAATTTTGATACCCTTTACTCTGATAAATATACTTTTATCAGAGTAAAGGGTTACTCTTTACTCTGATAAATATTTTGACTCTGATAAATATAATTGCTCTTTATTTCATAAATTATGGTTTCATATTTTTAATTTTATAATTTCTGCATGCCATCTTACCAGATTTACATTGATGATCTGTAATCCGAAAAAATCGATAATCCGGAATCGCCGAAGTCCCGACGAGTCCGGATTAAAGACTTTTGACTGTATACAAAAATAAACTGAAAACGATAATCCTATTTAAACAAAATATTCACGATGAAACAGCTTCGATTCCAAGCGTCATATGTCAGTGTGCTTCTCAAAATCTTTACACTCATTTGCAAGACTGCCGAGTACATGAAGGTAAATACCACTATAACGGTATTATTTTTTAAAAAAATAAGTTCTCAGATATGCCTCTTTCTGATGTTAAATAAAAGTTCAATAAGATTACGTATTTTTTATTTAGTGTCAAAAGTGCAAAAATTTATGGCTCATGCTGTATTTATCCTTTTTATGAATTGCCGACATTTAACTTCTGATGAACTTTTAATTTCAAAATAAATAAAGAAATAGTATATATTATTTGAACTAAACTAAAATATTTTTAATATTTTATAGTCTAAAATAACTCATTTCCTTTATTAAGGGTTATTTATGTCAACTAATTGTACTATTTGAGTCTTTCATTTACATTTAATTAAAATCTTATTTGGCGAAGCATTTTAAGTAGTCATGCAGATAACTTTTTTTTGTACAGAAATTCGTTAGTTGGTCTGAAAGTATATTACAGTACTTTTCAAGTTGGCAAAGACAGCGAAATTGCTTCTTATAGCGTAAGTATACACATTTCTTCCTTCCCTCTCCGTAAGTTTTCAAAGTGTTATTTATAGCATATGTATATATGTTTCAGTGGGAAACTCTTGTGGCTAACGTAGGAGGAAATTTAGGATTTTTTATGGGTCTGACTCTGATAACTTTTATCGAAGTACTGGAATTCCTTTGGGACATGTTATGTATGATATTCAAGAAACTAACTAAGCTAAATTATTATGAGAACAAAGTGCTGACTTTTCCTAGTCCTTCATGAAAATGCCCGCATCAGAATTCATCACAACGGCTTTGATTTACTAAACAAATACACTGGCATGATTGTAAAATCAAAGAAACTATTTTTGATTGCTTAAATTAAGCAATAATACAATTTTTCTCAGTTACATTAGCTTAATTTAAGATGAAAATAAATGTCGTTTTTAAATTTTCTATGTTGTTGTTATCTTTATAGAATGTGTTATTTGAGTATAGTCTGTAATTAATTTTAAGAAAAAAAATCATTACTTTTATTGTAAAAATGAAAATTATCTTTCATGTAGTTCATTTTTCCCCATTTTTGAAACATATTATTGGACTGTATACATTTCTTCATTTTACAGACGAAACATGATGTCATTGCGCAATAAATTAACGCATAAAGTTTAAATGAAATTCTGAATGCAATCAATGGGAAATATTTAACGTCAATAAGTTTGGGTGTCATATATATAACGCTGACTTAAAATAATCTGTAATTCGAATGAACCATTTTAAGAATAATTAATTGCTTAATAGGAAAAGATCTAAACTGATTCCCAATTTCCAATCTTGAGCATGAAGCGCATTCAAACAGTTTTGGCTTTTCATTATGAGCTAGTATTTACTTATATTTTAAATAGCATTTCGGGAAATAAATAAAAAACACGTACGGGGTCACATATTTTACCATTAGTTCGACTTTATAATCATTCAAAACTCTTAAGCATTTAATAGAACCCATATTTTTAATTTTGAATCTTGATCTTTTTCCGGTCAACAATACTGAATATATATTTGGTTCTTTCAAATGAAAACAGCAACGAAGAGGTAATACATCTGAATAATCACATGGGCTTTATTAACAAGCATATCTTCTTATAACAAGTGAACGTGATGAGAGCTGACTGACTAATTCACACTACTATTCGAACTTCAAAATCATCTGTAAAGTTTTGCTGTTGTATAGAAAACTAAATAAGTGACACACGCAGACGAATATATAGTCCTTCATACACAGGATACAGCAGGGTATCATATTACGGATTTGGAAAGTTTAGACGGTATTAGATGGCAGGAACGGGACTCTGCATTAACATATATCATATTTTATTTTATTTTTCCGTCTGCATTGACTTTTCGGAAACTTTGGAGTGCTTTACAGTCTTGCTCATTACTGCACAGTGTGGGAGGTATTTTACTAGTATTTTGCAATCAAAATGTAGAGTAAGCATCATTTTACCAGTGCTACATATTCTTTGGAAAATGAATGATTAACAGTACTTCCATTGCAAAACCATAAGCTGCTCTACAAAAATGGCGACATTATATATCACCGTAACCACAAAACCATCAAAATGATTTCCACTTCTCTCTCTCACAAATGAACAGGCTCTGAATATTGTGTGCTTTTTACGTTCATGCTGCTGTTTTCTGTTGATTACTCTGTGCATGTTTCTTATGTTGAACTACAATGCTCCGTATAGCTAATTGATTTACGATTTTTTTATTCATTCTTCAGATTTATTTCAGATTTATTGCCTATATCAGCCGGTAAATTTCGATCGAGTTTTACAATCCATCACTCATAACTGAAGTATTGCATTCTATGCATTTCTGAAAGAATCTTTCACTCACAGCTGCTCGCCTTCTTATGTCGAAGCAAATTATATTACTTTTAAACAGAAGAAAAAATAAAGAACAATAAATGCTTATAAAGTAGTCTTCAATTTCTCTTCCATGCAGAAAAATCTTGTTATTGCGTTTCTTTTAGCACTTTCGCTTAAATTGTTAAGTTCAGAGCACACCAGAATATGATTTGACAGGTAGATACTGTAGCGAAAGTTCTAGATCAAAGTCGAATTACTCATAATCCGAAAATGAGATGCATGGCCTGGAGGGTTTTCCATAAATTTTAATTAAACTTAATATTTACATATATACAATGTAGGCTAAAATGCCTGAATCGAATATTTAATGCTCAAAAGGCAAGAACTGAATAGTTCCAGCTAAAATCTAAATCGAATTCTATTGCGTAGTGCATCGAAATTCTACCTTCAAGAAGAAGAATATTTTTTCAAGTCACGTGTTCAGAAGGGGAAAGGTTAAGTAAGCCAATAGATGGACTCTTAACGCCATCTCTTGGCGATATCAAAGAATATTCCTTAACACACTCCCCACCTGAACTCTGACAAGAGTTCATCTAACTCAGTTATACATACAATCAAGTACATAAATCACTATTCTATAAAAATATTAAAATATACTAATTAGTCAAACACTTCAATTCCAATACAGGTTATACACTTCATGTATCAAATAATAAATGTTATAACTAATAAATGAACTAAATTTTTCCACTTAACTGAACAAACTTAACTAACGATATTCAATTTAATCATTAATAGACAAAAAAGGAAAAAAGCATAACTAAATCGTTAAAGTTCAAAATATCTAAAGTTCAAGAGGATATAGATGTTGAACAGTACGTTTTAGAGTCCCATTACCAGTTTTTAATTCGAATGATCGGACTTTACCATCACGTCCAGGAATAATTTTTATGATTCTACCAAGTTTTCATAAGAGTTTGTTTTTATTATCTCCTTCGACTAAAACAACATCTCCTACTTTTAGTTCTGGTTGAAGTTGCGGATTCTTCAAGAAATGAGCAGTTCTAAGATCTAATAAATATTGTTGCTTCCATTTCCACCACAACTGTTTTAACAGCAATTCTTGGTAACGCTTTCTTTTTAACAGCGTTTCTCTTGTCGTTTCGCTACCGATGATTCTAGCAAAGGTCAGAGGATACTTCAAATCAGTTTGTCCAATGTTTAAGAAATGCATTGCAGTCAACGGTTGCGGCTCGTCATTGTCGTTGTAAACGTAACTTAGAGGTCGTGAATTAAGAACTGACTCCACTTCGACAAGTAGTGTAGACATTTCTTCGAAAGTCAACAATGCTTTTCCTACGATTTTTCTTAAACATTCTTTAACAGATCTAACAAGTCTCTCATAAAACCCTCCCCACCATGGGGCTCGTTCGATTATAAATTTCCAATGGATTCTTTCTTTGGCAATGAAATTCTTGAATTTGTCATCTTTTAAAACTTTTGAAAAATTCTCAAGTTCTTTCTTTGTCCTCTTAAAGGTCTTGGCGTTGTCAGAGTAGATGATAACGCAGTTTCCTCCTCTGCTCAAAAATCTGCGAAATGCAAGTAAAAAGGATTCTGTTGACATATCTGATACAAGTTCTAAGTGTACAGCTCGGGTTACTGCACAAACGAACAAAACAATATAGGATTTTCGAATGTCTTTAGAATTCTTTACGTAAACTGGTCCGGCGAAATCAATTCCACAGACTGCAAATGGAGGCGATTCTTGGATTCTATCCTTTGGTAAGGGTGCTGTCATCTGGTCTGCTGGTTTAGCTAAATATGTTTGGCAAATTATACAACCTTTTAATGCTTTTTTGACTAACTATCGTCCTTTAGGAATCCAGAAGCGTGATCTGACTTTAGCTAAAGTCGCAGCAATTCCTCCATGCATTATCTTCTCATGTTCTTTGCATACAATCAGAATCATTAGTCGAGAATTTTTAGGTAAGATTATTGGATGTTTATTATCTAGTGAGAAGTCAGAAAATTCCAGTCTTCCTCTCAACCTCATGATTTCCTTTTCATCAATGTAAGGAAGAAAATTATACAAAGGAGAATTTTTTCCAACCGAATTACCTTCTTTGAGGGATTCATATTCTTCGGCAAAAAACTTCTTTTGCTCTGATCTTATCCAGAAATTTTCTGCTTTTGTAACTCTTCAGCTGTGAGAGTTCCTTGAATGTCGCTAGTTTTTCTTAATTTTTTAATGAAACGTGTTGTGCAAGCAGTGACTCTTAACACCTTCTCTAATTTGCTATATTTTGATATGTCGAAAAGATCATCTGCACTTTTTTCGATTGTACATTCAAGTTGATGTATATCATCGGATCCCTTTTGGTATTCTAATTTGTTTTCATCTCTTGTTTCTTTAATATCTAATCTTGGCCAAAGTTCGTGAGGGAGTTGAAGCCATTGGGGACCTTGCGTCCAAATGGTCTCATTTATTAACTTGGAAATCTTCGTTCCCGGAGGTACGAGATCTGCAGGGTTGTCGACACCTGGGCAATAATGCCAATCTTGAGGTGAACTCAATTTTTGTATTTCTTCGACACGATTCCTGACAAAGGGTTTGAAGGCTTCAGGTTGTTTCTGGATCCAAAAATAAGTAATTGTTGAGTCTGTCCAAAAATAGCACGGAATTTTCAATTTCAGTGCTTTCAGAATATTGCTGACTAACTTAACTGATAACAATGCTCCCATTAATTCTAACCTCGGTAAAGTAAGGGATTTTAGTGGGGCTACCCCATTTTTAGAAGAGACCAAGGCCGTTTTGATTTCTTTATTTTCTGTCGTGAAACGTAAATATGCGACTGTACCATAGGCTTTGACACTTGCACCTGAAAAGCAATGTAGTTCGAGATTTTCGACATTAATGTTCGAGTGCATGAAAAGGTAACGAGAGATGGAGAATTCAGCCATTTGAGGTAGCTCTTCACACCACTTTCTCCATTCAGAGGACAAATCTTTAGGTAACGGTTCATCCCAATCTATTTGTGACAACCAAATCTTCTGCATTAAGCACTTTATTCTAACAGTGAAAGGTCCTAAAATTCCAATCGGATCGAATATCCGACCCAACACTTGTAGAAGAAATCGTTTTGTTTCTATTGGTTTAGATGTGAAAGACAATAAGTTCCGAACATCAAAATACAGTAAGTCCTTTGAATTATCCCATGCCATACCTAAGACATTAAATAGGAAATTTTCTCTATTAAAATCTTCAGGATTTTCATCTGGAACGATACCCTTTTTTACCCACAATTCATGTAATTGTCTCGAGTTACTATGCCATTTGTGAAGCTGCATGCTTGCTTCCTTAAATATTTGGACCGATTCTAGACTCGTGGTTAATGCTTCATTGATCGTTGGTTGGCTTCCAATCACATCATCTACATATGCGTTCTCATTCAAAAAGTTAACCGTTGTAGGATAAAGTTTATTATATTTTTTCAGATGATGTTTAATGGTAGCGGCTAATAGAAATGGACTACTATTTATTCCGAATAAAACTCTAGTGAACCTATATGTGTCAGGAGAAATGGTTTCATCATTAGGGAAATCGGAAAACAGAAACCTGGTTGCGTCTCGATCTTTTTCATGTATGAGAATCTGTAAAAAGGCTTGTTTTATATCTGCGGTGAAGGCTATTAGATTATACCGAAATCTTGACAATATTTCGAATATTTCAGGGTATAAATTTGGCCCAACATGTAGACAGTCATTTAAAGAAATGGATCCTGGGGCATGCGATGATGCATCATAAACAATACTTGTAGCTCGATCTTCGCGTATAACTTCCCTATGTGGCAAGTAAAACACGACATCCTCTTCATTTGAAATTTCTGAAACTGGTTCGATAATATTTTGTTTTAACTGCTGTCTTAATACGTTCCTGTATTCGTAAAATAGATTAGGATCTTTTTTAAATCGTTTTCTAAGTCGATGAAATCTTTGTTCTGCGATTTCCCTATTATTATTTAGATTTGATGTGTCATGTTTCCAAGGCAATCTAACTTTATAGCGAGAATTTTCATATGTTATATTTGATTCGAAATATTCGACGACTTCATTTTCAGTTGAATAGAAGTTTTCCCTCTTATCAATAAGTCCTGAGTTTTCCAAGTCCCAAAATTTTGTTATTTGTTTGGAAATCAAATCTTCCCCTACAACTACATTGAAAGCTAAAGAGACATCATCATCACCTTTTCGTCCATGTAGGCACCAGCCGAAAATAGTTTCCACTGCAACAAGATTTTTGCTTAAGTATTTAACGTGTCCCATTACTACGTTGTAATAATAATCTGCACCAATTAGAATGGCAATGCGTTTTTTACAATCGGGAAAATCTGCGAGCAACAAATTTTTTAATTGTCTGTTTTGCTTAATTTCTTCTGATTTAGGAGGAGGAATATCTGTACCTGATATATGATCAGTTACTAATAATTCAACTTCTATTCTAGAATCGGGAGAACTTCTATGTTCTAAAGTTAATTTAACTACGTCATAATTTTTTTGGATGGGAGAAGTATTCCCAAAAGTGTAGACAGTCAATTTTTCTTTTCTTATGACTTCGAGGTTTAATCTGTCCGATAACTCGCGAGCACAAAAACTTTTCATACTTCCACTATCCAAGAGAAGTCTGGCAAACACCTTTTCCTTAGCTGTTTTAACTTTTATCGTGCAAGTCTGTAAAAGAATTGTATCATTTGCATTATGTGAAACGGCCGAAACAATTTCTTCTTTCTGTTCCTTAGTTTGTGTATCATTTTTCGAAATTAATATACTATCCTTTTTATCACTTGGTGTATTTTTAACTATCGAACTGGATTTAAAACATATGGCTTCTGAATGTTTACCTTTGCAAATTTTACAAACTTTAGTTTGGCGTTGCGGGCACTGTGAGATTTTGTGTTTAGGGGCCAGGCAAAGAAAACAACGCGCTTGTTTTTTCAAAATATCTCTCTTCTCATTAACTGTAAGGCTTAAACATGACTCTGAGTCATGGTTTTGAAAACAAAAAATGCAGTTTCGATTTGATGACGCGGCTGCCATAAATTCATGTGTGGTGACAGTTTGTTTATGTTTCGGCGTCGGTGGATATCTGTTAATACCTTTCATTTCCGGGTTTGACTTGCGTGGAAAGGATAACGAATTAATCTTTTCTCGCGATTCTATTTCTAATCGGAGAAAGTCTAGAAATTTGTTTAAATCATAGGTTGAAGGATTTTCAGTATTTGTACGATGAAATTCTAAAGTTATATCGTTCGGGACAATTTTCATCAAAATTGGAATAAACATGTTGGATATGTTTCTGGTTTCACACCGAATGCTAAAAGGCTTCTGACTTGAACGTTAATTGTATCATAAAGTTTTCGCAATTTTGCCACTTCACTTGAACTTTGAACGGGATTTAAATTTAAGAGATTATAAATGTGTATATTGATAATAAGGTCACTTTGACCGAATCTATTTTTAAGAAAGTCTATAGCAGAGTCATAATTAGCCTCTGAGATTGAGAGACCTTCTATGGCTGATGCTGCGTTTCCACATAAATAAGTTCTCAAATAATTAAATTTTTCTGTCTTCGAAAGTGTAACATTGTCATGAATAGTGACCTTGAATGAATTCCAAAAATTCATCCAATCGTTATAGTCTCCGGAAAATTTATGAATTAAGATTTTGTGCAATTTCACATTGCCTTCAATCTGTCTTTTGGCTTCAACTTCTGTAGATGAATTATTTAAATTCATGTTGATATTTTGAGTATTGTATTCCCTTAAATAACGGTTGATTTTAGACTTCGCTATTATTATTTTATCGTTATATTCCATAGAAGTGTTAATATCTGAATCTAATTTTGATTCATCTTCAATCAAATTTTGTATTTTTTCATTTAAATCATGTAGTTCCGTTTCTTTACTATTTAACAATTCCAAACAATTTTCTAACTCTTCTTGATTTTCTTCTTTTAAATACTCATCTACATTTTTAATAAATTGAGTTACAGAAGCACGTATATGTGCTCGATTCTTAATTAGTGTCTTCTGTTCCATTTTAATAAATTATCAAAGGAGACTTACCGTGAGAAGTCTTCGCTTACAAAACTAATCCAAAAGGCGAAAAACACATATTTTCAAATTAATCAGATTCTTTTCTGGGGCCGATGCACCATTATATAGCGAAAGTTCTAGATCAAAGTCGAATTACTCATAATCCGAAAATGAGATGCATGGCCTGGAGGGTTTTCCATAAATTTTAATTAAACTTAATATTTACATATATACAATGTAGGCTAAAATGCCTGAATCGAATATTTAATGCTCAAAAGGCAAGAACTGAATAGTTCCAGCTAAAATCTAAATCGAATTCTATTGCGTAGTGCATCGAAATTCTACCTTCAAGAAGAAGAATATTTTTTCAAGTCACGTGTTCAGAAGGGGAAAGGTTAAGTAAGCCAATAGATAGACTCCTAACGCCATC